>NC_135713.1:175550720-175859147 GCF_964656455.1 Halichoerus grypus
ATTTGCTAAATGGTCTTTAGGAAACATGACTTATACTAATTTAATTGTTTAATTGTTATTTAATTATTAAAATTAATTGTTTTAATTGTTAAAAAAATTAATTCAAATGAAAAAACTTAGAAGTACAAAAGAAAACATGGGAGGGGAGTTTTATTTTATTTTTTATAAATTTGGACTGGGGAAAGCCTTTCTAAGCATAACATAAAACCTGTCCATTTAAAAGCTAATCAATCTGACTATATAAATTTTAAAATTTGGCATAAAAAACATTATAAAAAAGCCAAATGATTAACAACAAATTGGAAAAAAGATTTGTAATTCAGATGACAAAAGGTTAAATTCCTTACCATATAAAGGGGACTTATAAATCCCTAAGAAAATGATCAACAACCTAACAGAAAAATGGGTAAAGTGTATGAACTAAAGTTCACAGAAAAGGAAATATCTTATACATAAAAAGCTGCTCAATCTCATTAAGAGAAAGCAATTTAAAGTAATTATTGGTGAAAAACTGTAACATTTACTATGTGCTAGGTACTGTTCAAGGATCTTTACACATACTATACACATATTAACTCATTTAATCCTCACAAAACCATATAAGGCAGATACTAATATTAACCTCATTTTAGAGATGAGAAAGCAGGAATGAAGAAGTTAAGCAACGTGTCTGGAATCACACAAGAAGTGGTAGACATGGGATTAGAGGCCAGGAAATCTACTCTTACAGTCTGTACTATGCCATTTCTCAAGCTATAATAAAACAACCATTTTCACCCATCAGCAAGGGTTTGCGGAAACAGGCATTTTGCTGGTGGGAGTTTAAATTGATACTCAGAGAGTAATTTGGCAACAACAACAACAACACACACATCCTTTAAGCCAGAGGAGATGTGTGCATTATAGAAAAACAGTTGTGATGACAATGAGAGAAACAATATGTATGTCCATAAACAGTGGATTGGTAAAATATTATCATATGTAAAGAACATGAAATACATGAACCCATTAAAACTAAAGAAAGACAGCTCTATATGTCCTGGTCATTAAGGTGCAGAACTGTGTGTGTGTGTACACACACACTCTCTTTGGTTTTTAAAAGAATGTAAAAATGTAATTAACCTGTATTTTTCACGAAATGTCAAGTTTTTAATGATTATTTAGCCATTAATAAAAGAAGGAAAAGGAAAATTATGAGCATATCTACTACTTCTGTACATAATGCAGTCTAAAACCATGCATGAAAGTCAAAGATTTCAATGTTAAAAACTATTATTCCAAATATATATATATATGTATATATTTTTTAATATTTTATTTGAGAGAGAGGGAGAGTGAGAGAGGGAGCACAAGCAAGGGGGAGAAGCAGAGGGAAAGAGAGAAGCAGACTCTCCTGCTAAGCAGGGAGCCCGATTACAGGACTCGATCCCAGGACCCCGGAATCATGACCTGAGCTGAAGGCGGATGCTTAACTGGCTGAGCCACCCAGGCACCCCCCAAATATATTTTAAAAGCTCCCACCTTTCAGAGACAATCTTCAACAGATAGTTCAAGTATTTTGAATGTTCTTTGCCTTGATAGATGACCATAAATCTACTGTGTACCATACATACATATATTTTTATTTTTTAAAGATTTTATTTATTTATTTGAGAGACAGAGAATGAGAGGGAGCACGTGAGAGGGGTTAGGGTCAGAGGGAGCAGCAGACTCCCTGCTGAGCAGGGAGCCTGATGCGGGACTTGATCCAGGGACTCCAGGATCATGACCTGAGCCGAAGGCAGTCGCTTAACCAACTGAGCCACCCAGGTGCCCCATACATATATTTTAAAGATTTCATATTTAAGTAATCTCTACACCCAATGTGGAGCTCGAACTCACAACCCTGAGATCAAGAGCCACATGTTCCACCGACTGAGCCAGCCGGGCATCCCTGTACTGTGTACCATATTTAGAGTATTCATTTGCTACTCTTACAACCAGCAAATTTCTGTTTTTTTTTTTTTTAAATGAAGAACTTGGGGTCTTTCATCACTAGTAGTAGCCTCTTCTTTTTGCCCCATTCTTCATTCAACTTTGTAAAGTGATAATTTACAAGGAAAGCAGTGTTCATTTATTTAAAAAATTTTGCAATATGATTCTTTCTTCATATAAAATCTTACTGGTGAGTCTAATCTGTAAAAATAGATCTAAGGGAAGCTGTTCATTCTGAAGAGGGGCTGGAGAACCCAATAAATTAAATATTGGAAATGCTCAAAGTAATGAAGGCTAAGATTGACCACCCTGGCCTTAAGTCAAGCATATGCTACAAAAATATTTAAGGAAGACAAATGTGCTTATTCCAAGTTGGGCACAAAAATAAAGGGCTGATATAAAATCAGTCAGTACACATTACTATAAATTACTTACCATAAGAGCCTCGGCCAGCCATTTTATGAAATTGTTGCCAAGTGAGAGGACCTTGAACTCCCCAAGGCCTTACTGTTCTTTTTTTCTGAATAGCATCCTGAAGAACTGGCTGAAGAGATAGGAGCATTCGAAGTATATCCTGTGAGCACTGCATACTCACATCTACAACCATTAAAAAAAAAAAAAAAAAGTAAGAATTGCTATTGCCAACACAAAGAAATAAAATTTCATAACAATACATGAAAGTTCAACTTCAATCATCAAGATTAAACATCTGCTTGTGCAGAGAACTGTATTAGGTTCAATCTCAAATGATCTGTAGAAACGGTTCTTCTAGATACTTTCCTAGAACAGACGTAAGAAAAGTTATTATAACTCCTCTCCATAAAAAAGTCACTCACATTAGCTCACTAACCAATTTATAAATTAATCAAATAAATTTCTTCCTTTTCTGCATTTGTTTTGGTTGTTTTTGGTGCCTGTAGGTATTTTCCCAGAAAGAACTCTACCTCACACTGAAATGAGTTATAAACTGTGTACCTTAATAACCACTATGGTAAAATGATCAGATAGATAAGACTGGTTACATTGATTAAAGTTCAATTTAGGAAAGATAGTAGACTGTAACAATTCTGAAATATAGAACTTGTACAGTAACAGATGAACTTGCTCACACTGTAAAAAGTGTTATAATATCCATAGATACTCCATAAAACTAGATTTACAGATTTATGGATTATATTATTATGACCTGCATTTCTGACCAACTATCAGAATGGGTATGAAAGATGCTGCTTCATGTCAAATGGCATTAAAAAAAAAAAAATCACTAAATGTTACTGATATGGTTAATCTGCGCCCCCAGTACACTCAGTTGTACCATTAAACATGTTTGAGCACTTGTACATTAAATCATTCAACTTTTTTTTAAAAAAGATTTTATTTATTTGAGAGAGAGAGTGTACAATAGAGAGAGCACACGAGGAGAGGGAGAGGGAGTGCAGACTCCCCTGCTGAGCAGGGAGCCCGACCGAGGGCTCAATCCCAGGACCCTGGGATCATGACCTGAGCTGAAGGCAGACACTTAACTGACTAGGCCACCCAGATGCCCCTAAATCACTCAACTTTAATTCATTATTATTACTGCCTAATTTATTATTTCTGGCTTTCATTCCCTAGATCTAAATAGTGTACAGAATTATAAGTAACTTTGGGCGCCTGGGTGGCTCAGTTGGTTAAGCGGCTGCCTTCGGCTCAGGTCATGATCCTGGAGTCCCGGGATCGAGTCCCGCATCGGGCTCCCTGCTCAGCGGGGAGTCTGCTTCTCCCTCTGACCCTCCTCCCTCTCATGCTCTCTGTCTCTCATTCTCTCTCAAATAAAAAAAAAAAAAAAAAAAAAAGAATTATAAGTAACTTAATTTCAGATATACTGCTTAATAACTATTACGTTTAAATAACCTACTGTAGGGTTGCCTGCATGGCTCAGTCCATTCAGCATCTGGCTCTTGATTTGGGCTCAGGTCATGATCTCAGGGTTCTGAGATCAAGCCCCATTTTGGGCTCTTCACCGGGTGTGGAACCTGCTTAAGATTCTCTCTTTCCCAGGCGCCTGGGTGGCTCACAGTTGGTTAAGCGTCTGCCTTCGGCTCAGGTCATGATCTCAGGGTCCTGGGATCGAGCCCTACATCGGGCTCCCTGCTCAGTGGGGAGTCTGCTTCTTTCTCTCCCTCTGCCCCTCCCCCTGCTCCTTCTCTCTCTCTCCCTCTCTCTCAAAAAGTAAATAAAATCTTAAAAAAAAAAAAAAAAAAGGTTCTAACCCTCTCCCTCTGCCCCTCTCCAACTCCCTCTCTAAAAAATCAGTATGTAAACTACCTAATAGAATATGTAGTCATTAAGTAACAACAAAGCTATCTGAAATGGACTAATGACTTACACACTGGTAAATCAAAGCAAGTTATAAAACTATAGAAGATATTTTACATAAATAGTATAAAATATAATTATGTGTATTCATATCTGAATATTCACATAAAATGAAGTCTAGAAAAAATTGCTATTGGCTAAGGTTATTTATCATAATCACATGGCGAACTTTTTAAGGACATATATGCAGAGCTACCATGAGAAATTCTGACCTGGGTTTAGCTCAGGAATTTGTATTTTGATTTTAATTCAGAAAAGATTCTCAAATACTTTTTCATTCTTTTAGAAAATATATTTACTGAAGACCTACTATAGGCCAGGAATTATCCTAGCTGTGGGGAATACTGTGTAAATAAATTCTTATTCACGTCTTGAGGGATCTTACTATCTTGTGTGGGAGACTGACATGAAAAAGAATTATAACTGTATACAGCCACAGGTGCCAGGTCTCTATTTAAGCTGAAATCTGGTTGGAAAGCAATGATTAAAAGGTTATAAATGATTTTTAAGAGTGATCATCATGAAGGATAGACACACTGATCGGCAGAATAGAACTGAACATCCAGAAATCTCACATAGTCAATTTATTTTTGACAGGGTGTCAAGACAATTTAATGGGGAAAGATACTCTTTTTAACAAATGGTTCTAAGACAGTTGGATATCCACATGCAGAAGAATAAAGTTGAACCCCTTCCTTATACCAAATACAAAAGTTAATTCAGAATGGATTATACACCTAAATAGTGTTATAACTATAAAACTCCTAGAAAAAGAAACAGAGGAGTAAATATTCATGACTTACTTAGGGTTAGGAAAAGCCTTTTTAGATATGACACCAAAGGCACAAGCAACAAGACAGTAAGTATGCTGAACTTCATTAAAATAAAAACTTTTCTGCTTCAAAGGATACCATCAAGAAAGTGAAAAGAGAACCCAGAGAATAGGAGAAAATATGTGCAAATCATATATCTAATGAGGGACTTTTATCCAGAACATATAAAGAACTTACAACTCAATGATGAAAACAAAAAAGTCTAATTTAAAAATGGGACAAAGGTTCTGAAAAAGACATTTCTCCAAATATATAAAAATGGACAATAAGCACTTGAAAAGCCATCAGGGAAATGCCAACCAAAACCACAATGAGATGACACTTCATACTCACTATGATGACTATAATCAAAAAGACAATGACAAATGTTAATGAAGATGTGGAGAAAGCAGAACTCTCACACATTGCTGGTGGGAATATAAAATGGTGCAGCTGCTTTGAAAACAGTCTGACAATTCCTCAAAAGGTAAAACAGAGTGCTATAGCCCAGTAAGTCCACTCACGAGTAATGAAAACATATGTTCACATAAAAACTTGTACACAAATGTTCACATCAGCATTATTCATAATAGCCAAAAAGTGGAAACAACTGAAATGTCCATCAACAGATGAATGGATAAATAAAGTGTGGTATACCCAATACAACAGAATATTATTTGGCAATAAAAAGCAAGTACTAATGAATGCATGCTACATGGATGAACTTTGAGAATGCTAAGTGAAAGACACCAATCATAAAAGACCATATGGTGTATGAGTCTATTTATGTGAAATGTCCAAAAAAATCTATATGGAGAGAATGTAGTTGACTGGCATTGAGAGGGAGGGCTTGGAGGGAATAGGGAGTGACCTCTAATACGCATGGGGTTTCTTTTCATGGTGATGAAACTCTACAATTGACTGTGGTGATGGCTACACAACTCTGTGAATACAGGCATACCTTGCTTTATTCTGTTTCAAAAATACTGCATTTTTTTTAACAGGTTGATAGTTTGTGGCAATCCGGCAACAAGCAGGTCTATTAGTATCATTTTTCCAATGTCTCTGTAGCATTTTGGTAATTCTCCCAATATTTCAAAGTTGTTCGTTATTACTATATTTGTTACGGTGATCTGTGACCATTAGTGATCTTTGATGTTACTATTATAAATTTGGGGGGACACCACGAACCATGCTCATCTAAGATGGCATACTTAATAAATGTTGTGTGTTCTGACTGCTCCACAACTGGCTGTTCCCCTGTCTGTCTCTCTCTCCTTGGGCCTCTTTATTCCCCGAGACACAACAATACCGAAATTAGGCCAACTAATAACCTTACTGGGGTCTCTAATGTTCAAGTGAATGGAAGAGTTGTACTTTAAATCAAAAGCTAGAAATGATTAAGCTTAGTGAGGAAGGCATGTTGAAAGCCCACACAGGCTGAAAGCTAGGCCTCTTGTGCCAAATAGCCAAGTTGTGAATGCAAAGGAAAAGTTCTCGAAGAAAATTAAAAGTGAACACACAAAGATAAGAAAAGTGAAACAGGCTGTCTGCTGATAAGGAGAAAGTTTTAGTGGTCTGGATAGAACAGAACATTTTCTCAAGGCAAAACCTAATCCAGGGCAAGACCTCTTTTCAATCCCATGAGGGTTGAGACAAGTGAGGAAACTGCAGAAGAAAAGTCTGAAGCTAGCAGAGGTTGGCTCGTGAAGTTTAAGCAAAGAAGCCATCTCCATAACATCGAAGTGCAAGGTGAAGCATAAATGCTGAGGTAGAAGCTGCAGCAAGTTATCCAGAAAATTAAGCTAAGATCATTAATGAAGATGGCTATACTAAATAACAGACTTTTCAATGCAGACGGGACAACCTTCATTTGGAAGAAGACATCATACAGGGGTTTTCACAGCTAAAGAGAAATTAATGCCTAGCTCCAAAGCTTTAAAGGACATGCTGTCTCTCTTGTTAGGGGCTAATGCAGCTGGTGACATTAAGTTGAAGCCAATGCTCATTTACCATTCTGAAAATCCTAGGGCCCTTAAGAATTATGCTAAATCTACTCTGCCCCTGCTCTATAAATGGAACAACAAAGCCTGCATGACAGCACATCTGTTTATATCATGATTTACTGAATATTTTAAGTCCACTGCTGAGATTTACTGCTCAGAAAAAGATTCCTTTCAAAATATGACTGCTCAGTCTATGGCCATACCACCCTAAACGCGCCTAATCTCCTCAAAATATGACTGCTCATTGGTCACCCCACAGCTCTGACGGTGATGTACAATGAGATTAATGTTGTTTTCATGCCTGCTAACACAACATCCATTCTGCAGCCCATTGATCAAGGAGCAATTTCAACTTCCAAGTCTTACTATTTAAGAAATACATTTCATAATGCTGTAACTGCCTTAGATAGTGATTCCTTTGATGGATCTGGGCAAAGTAAATTGAAAAGCTTCTGGAAGTGATTCACTATTCTAGATGCCATTTAGGAACATTTGTGATTCATGGGAAGAGATCAAGATACCAATATTAACAGGAATTTTGAAAAAGCTGATTGCAACCCTCATGGATGATTTTGAGGGATTCAAGATTTCAGTGGAAATGTGGTGGAAATAGTGAGAGAAGTATGTGACTGAACTGCTTCAATCTCATGATAAAACTTTAATGGATGAGAAGTTGCTTCTTACTCTTGAGATGAAATCTACTTCCAGTGAAGATGTTGTGAACTGTTGAAATGACAACAAAGGATTTAGAATATTCATAAACTTAGTTGATAAAGCAGCAGGAGAATTTGAAAGGACTGACTCCAATTTTGAAAAAGTTCCACTGTGAGTAAAATATTATCAAACAGCACCTCATACTACAGAGAAATTGTTCGTGAATCAATCAATGTGGCAAACTTCACTGTTGTCTCATTTTAAGAAATTGCCACAGCTACCCCAGTCTTCATCGACCACCAACCTCATCAGTCAGCAGCCGTCAACACTGAAGCTACCAGCTACGAGAGCATGACTTGCTGAAAGCTCAGATAATGGTTAGCATTTTTTAGCAATAAAGTATTTTAAAATTAAGGTATGTACATTTTTTAGACATAATGCTACTGCATATTTAATAAGACAACAGTGTAGTGTAAACGTAACTTTCATGTGCACTGGGAAACCAAAAAGTTCATTTGACTCACTTTATTGTGATACTCACTTTACTGTGGTAGTCTGGGACCAGACCCACAGTGTCTCTGAGGTATGTCTGCACTAAAAACCATTCAACTGTATACACTTTAAATGAGTGAATTGTATGGTACGTCAATAAAGCTGTTGAAAGAGTGATCTCGGAGTGCTGTAATGCTGTTGTGAATGGGCAGAAATATGGGCAATTTTTACTTCTACTTTTCTGCATTGTCTAGATTCATTCTTTTCAGCAAGTATGTATTTTTTCATAACTAGAACAAAGTTTTTCCTATCTTGAAAAAAAAAAACACTACCATTAAAATATACAAACTATGGCTTGACCTTTTTAATTCCTTCAAACAAATATTTTAACACGTTGGGCATCTACTATATGCCAGGCACTGTTCTAAGTACTTGGGATATATCAACAAGCAAAACAGACAAAAACCCTAGCATTTTCACAGAACTTTCACTGGGTAAATTTAATGGAGAGACAATAATTAATCAACAAACTATACAGTATGTTAAAAGGTAAAACACACTATAGAGAAAAGCAAAAGCAGCAGGATGGAGAACATGAAGAGGGGTTTGCAATTTTATACTGATAAAATGACATCCGAGATTTTTTTTTTTTTTTTTAAAGTAGGTTCCCTGCCGAGCATGGAGACCAACGTGTGGCTTGAACTCACAACCGCAAGATCAAGACCTGAGCTGAGATCAAGAGTTGGATGCTTAACCGACTGAGCCACCCCGGCACCCCAACATCTGAGAAGATTTAAAGGAGACAAGACAGTTACCCTTGTAAATACATGGGGGAAAGGTGTCCGAGGCAGAGGAAACAATTAGGGCAAAGGTCCTAATGTAGGACCTTTTCTTTCATGATGCTGCTATAGTTTAATGAAAGTATTCCAATATTACACATTTAGATCACAGCATTTTTTTTTTAAAGATTTTATTTATTTGACAGAGAGCGAGCAAGTGTGCATGCACACAAGCGGGGGGAGGAGCAGAGGGAATGGGAGAAGCAGACTCCCCACTGAGCAGGGAGCCCGACATGGGGCTGGATCCCAGGATCCTGAGATCATGACCTGAGCCAAAGGCAGACACTTAACTGACTGAGCCACCCAGGCACCCCACATTATTTGTCTTTATATTGAAATTTAAAAATTGAAACATAAAGGAATTGCTTTTTTGCTTTGAATTATCATCTTTTATTTTTAAAGTAGGCTCCATGCCCTGCACGGAGACCACTGCGGGGCTTGAACTCATGACCCTGAGAAACAAGATCTGAGCTAAAATCAAGAGTCAGACGCTTAACTGACTGAGCCACCCAGGTGTCCCTTGAATTATTATTTTTTTAAAATATTTATTTAAGTAATCTCTACACCTAACATGGGCCTTGAATTCATGTCCCCAAGATCAAGAGTGGCATACTCTTCAAATGAGCCAGCCAGGCACCTCTGTTTTGAATTATTTTAATACAAGTTGTTACGATGAAATTTATCTTTATGGCTGTAAAGTTTCCTGTTTACATCAATGTTTACTGTTACACAAAAAATGTTGAGGCTCAATGTTTTCTATTTGGCAGATAAGTTGGGCCTTTGTTTGAGGTACAACTGGCATAAGCTAGTTCTTTTTTTATTTTTTATAGAGGTAAAATTGGCATAACATTAGTTCCAGGTGCACAATATAATGATTTAGTATTTGTATATATTGCAAAATGATCACCACAATAAGTCCAGTCAACATCCATCACCATATATAGTTACATAATATTTTTTTCTTGTGATGAGAACTTTCAAGATGAGTTGGTTCTTAAAAACAAGCAATAGAGTACCACTAATGCTACTGCTTCTGCTATTACTACTATTACCAACTGCTAATATTTGAGTTCTTACTTTGTGCCAGGCACCGCTCTCTGTTACATAGAACACTGATCCTCTCAACACTATTTGGGGTAAATACTATTACTGACACAATTTAAGAGAACTGAAGCACAGAGAGATTAAATAACTTGCCCAATGTCATAGTATATAGTGATAAAGCCATATTTCAAACTCAAGCAGTCTGCCTCCACAGCATATGTTCTTAACTATTACCTATGGCTGAAAACAATCCTGCCCATTTTTTGAACATCTATGACATTTATTTATACCTTTTTCTAACTCTGTCCTTGAGTATAAGGAGTTCCATGAATCATCAAACTATGTCATGAACAAAATCTTAACCACTGGTCCATGTACTGCCCTCCTATATCACAAATTTTCTTTAATAACAACATTATGAACAACTATGATATCACAGCCCAAGAACTAGAACATCACCACAAAAATCATATTAGCGCTTCTCCCTATCCTAACCCTCCTTCAGCTTTTAAAAATTAACCACTATCCTGAATTTTATGTGCATCTAAAAAATATTTAGTTTTGCTCATTTTAAAACTTTACAAAAAGGTAACTTACCATATATAATCTTCTAGGACTTGTTCCCACTCTCCTTCCTCTCAATACTAAGATTCACCTATTTGTTATATACAGTTTTATTCATGTTTAGAACTATGCAACATTCTATTTGTACTATCATAATCATTTATCCATTCTCCTGTCAATGGGCATTTAGGGTGTTTTTACTTCTTTCAACCCTGCATTATAGTTTTGGTTCTCTGAGTACTGCGTAAGCAATTTAAAGATAGGTTATCTTCCTATCTCCTAGAAGACCAAGCACATTGTTTTGCATATGTGTCAAAAAAAATAACTGAATTAGTGAATGACACATGGACCAACTAAAAGTTATTATATGGCAGATATCACCTTAGAAAAGATCCTTACCGAAAACCACATTTTGAAGGAGGCTAATTTTCTATATAATAACCAAAAGTTAGAAAAGTTAGTGGTATATTGAGACAACTTTTAAGAAGTGTTAGGTTGGTTGTGCCTGAAAGAAAATATCTAATTGATTATTTTAATAATAATGGCAGCTTATATTATTAGTTCAGTACTATGTTGCAAGCACCGCGCTAAGCACTTAATATGGATTAACAGATCTTCAGAACTCTATACAAGTATCTGACATTGTATCTGTATAACATTATCTGACATTGATGACCATTCTCTCCTTCAAACATTTCCTATACTTGACTTCCAGGACACCATACTCTCTTGGTTTTCCTCCCACTTCCTTGTTTTCCTATCCTGGATCCTCCCTTTCTTCTCCACCTCTAAACATCAGTTCCATCCTTGGATTTCTCTCTAGTCACTCTCTAGGTTGTTTGATCCAGCTCCATAGATTTTAATACTGATAACTTACACAAGAAAGTTTTAATCTACACTCCCCTGAATTTAAAACTGTTACCTCCAAATGTGTACTTGACCTCCTCCCCCAACGTTTCCCTCCTCTATAATTAGAACCATCACTTCATCCTGTTGCTCAAGCTATTCTTGATGCCTCATCTTTTCTTATGTATCAGCAAATCCTGTAGGTTCTATTTCCCAAAAATACCTAGAACCCACTACTCCTATCTCTATTGCTTCCAAACTTGTCTAAATTACCATCATCTTTCACCTGGACTACTGTAATTGCCTCCTAACTACTCTGCTTCTACTCTTACCTTTACCATCCACAACACAATAGACATGAAGGTCTTACATGGTCCATAAGACCCCTCCAGGATTTTGGTGTTTGGCCAGTTCTTAGATTTCATGTCTGACCAATCTCCCATCACCCAGTTCACTCCAGCAACAATATCTCCTTACTGTTCCTCAAACACATTAACCTCAGGCTCTTTGCACTGTCTGAAATACTCTTCCCTTGGTTAGCCACATAGCTCCATTCTCCCAGTTTATGCAGTTTTTTACTCAAATGCCTCAGTAATATCTTCTCTAACCATACATCTAAAATAGTACACTCCTGTGTTTTTCCACTCCTTTCACCTTTCTTTTTCTTCAAAGCAATTGTCACTAATATTATATAATTACTTATTTTGTTTATGTCTTCTCTACTAAATTATAGGCTCAAAAAGGGCAAGAAGTATGTTTGCTTCATTTAATGCTGTACTTTCTAAAGGAACAGTCTGTGGCACATATCAGGTGTTCAGTAAATATTTAATGAGTGAAAGAATGTTGAATAAAGCAGACAACCAGCAATTTTCTGCTAATTAACATCTGCAAAGTGCCTTTTATACTCCTACGTAAGTACATAATTACAGACTTACAATAACCATACTTTTATTGGTGAAATTAAACTAAACTGCTAGGAAATTCTCCCTTTAAAAATGTCATTCTTAGAGGAGTTTTAAGTCCCAAATTTCAACATCTCTATTAGTTACATGGAAAACTGCCTTTAATACTTTTTCCGAAGAAAGAAAAGCAGTCCTACAACTAAAGGAAAATAAACAGAAAAATTATTCCATTAGGATGCTTACCATTTCTTTTGGACCAGGGGTGTAAGCATGAACTTTTCACAAGTGCTTCATCAACTTTTCCTCCTGACATGTTATCCATGAATTGACGCCCATGTTCTAATGCAAGGTAGCAGTCATTGCAACAGTCCCGCTCTTCAACACGTACCCAATTACTAATTACACCAATCCTGGGAAAAGGGTCTTGGTCTGCTGCTCCAAAAGGTGAAAATAAATTAGTGCACTGATCTTGTAGCAATAATATCAACTCATCAGGGAATTTCTCAGATTCCTTTAGTCCTCCATTAACATGTTCAGCAGAAGTAGCCCTGAGAGCTTCAAAACGTTTTTCTGCTTCTTTGCCACATTCTGTGTTGCGTCCTATGATATCTAGTTCATCTTCAAGAAATAATCCTGAATTGTTTCCAAATTTTCTGTTCATGACAGCACTGAAGCCGCAGGTACACCTATACTGTGCTTCCTGCATTGGATCTGGAATGTAAACTCCAACATCTGCACCCTTGATATTCATGTTGCAGACACAGATACAGCAACTATCAAAGTTACAGTCTTTAAACAAATTCATAACTGATTCTGAAAGAATGAGGTTTACATAAAGACTGTGTGCTTCAGGGATGGAGGGAACAGTTGCAGGTTCAACAGAATTAAGGGGTCTGCATGTGGATGGGGTGGAAGCTGGTGAATACAAGTCTGAATTTTCATATTTGACTGAACCTTGAGCACTAGCAGGTCCACCAGCTCGAGGAGTCCTTGGAGTCCTTGGAGTCCTTGGAGTCGGAAACCTAGGTGTAGATGGAGAAGGAAGAATTCCTGCTCCACTGTTACTAGGAGGTGCGCTGCTAGGAGGCATCCCAAAAGAAGTATGAGTTTGAGGTGTATAAGCAGGACCATATTCTTGATCGATAGTACTTCCATCACTGGTGTCACCAGGGTAAAAAATTAAACACATACATAGAGGAACATATTAATAATATGAAATAGAACTAAAAATCTCCCAGTATTTTTCAGTAACACTGAAAATGAAAGCACAATTAGTGCAAAAATTACAAGTATAATTAAAATATGTATCTGGTTATTATATCCACTCTAGGTGACTGTTGTAGACTGTGGACTAACCGACTAGTTCCAAAATTGTAAATAAAATCTGTTTACACTTATCTACACCTAGACATCCACATTTACTATCCATATTTCTTGTACTACAAATAACCATATTTCATTGATCCTAAGATGTCACTGTTAAAAAAAAAAATCCTGATTTTAGAGATGTTTACATGCAGTAAGGGACAATGGCAATTGTAAGATCCTACCAATTATAAGACATCCCAATTTCAGAGATATTAAAATATGAGAAGTATGTGATACGGCAAATACACAAATGGGATTTAGAATTTCAGAGCAAAACAAAAGGTGCTTCTGAAGAAAACCTCCACCCGCAAATGAAGACAAATAACCAAAGCATAATGGTCTTAAGTTTTCCAACAGTTTATCTACATGCAACTAATACCATTATAATTTATTGATCAAAAAACAATTTTTAGAATTAAAAAAACAGTATCTTTTTTCTAAGTACTAGCAAAGCAGGTACTTCTGTGAAAAAAATTAAAGCTATGTAAGCACACCTACACTATACCAGTAACATAAATCTAAATCATACCCCTCTTTGATGAATGGCACTGCAGGCCCTGAAGGAAGCAATTCCAATTTTCCAACAGTCCAACTCTGACGGTAAATACACTCTTCTGGCAATTTGATAGGAGGCAGACATTGGCTTGGTAGACTTTTTAGAGGTGCAAACATGGAACATCCCACCAGAACTTGACAATTTTCAGGCTTATAGACATAAGAAAAATCCTATAATACAAAGACCAGGACTTTCAGCATCTTATCTTCCAGGGGAAAAAAGCCAAACTCACTCTAGCCTTTTTCCCCCCTCTCTTTAAACAAAATAATAAAATGTAAATATATATATATATATATATTTTTTTTTTTAAAGTAGGCTCCACGCCAAAAGTAGGGCTTCAACTCATGACCCTGAGACCAAGAGTCACAATCTCTACTGACTAAGCCAGCCAGGTACCCAATATAATTTTATTCTTAAATGAATTCACTCTATTTTAATTCCAATTAATTAACATACAGTGCTATATTAGTTTCAGGTGTATACTACAGTGATTCAACAATTCCGTACATCACCCAGTGCTCATCACAAGTGCACTCCTTAATCCACATCACCTATTTCATCCATCCCCCTACCAACTTCCCCTCTGGTAACCATCAGTTTATTCTTCATAGTCAAAAGTGATTCTTGGTTTGTCTTTTTTTTTCCTTTGCTCATTTCCCCCCTTTGTTTCTTAAATTCAACATATATGTGAAAGCATATGGTATTTGTCTTTTTCTGTCTGACTTATTTTGCTTAGCATTACACTCTCTAGCTCCATCCAAGTCATTGAAAATGACAAGATTTCTTTCTTTTTTATGGCTGAATAATATTCCTATGTGGGTGTGGATGTGTGTGTGTGCGTGTGCATACACATCTTTATCCATTCATCTGCTCAACATCACTCATCATCAGGGTTATGCAAATCAAAACTACAATGAGAGGGGCTCCTGCCTGGCTCAGTTGGTAGAGCATGCAACTCTTGATCTCAGGATGGTTGAGTTTGAGCCCCATGTATGGCATGGAGTTTACTTAAAGTAAAAAAAAACTAAACAAATAAAACAAACTACAGGGGCGCCTGGGTGGCTCAGTCGTTAAGCGTCTGCCTTCAGCTCAGGTCATGGTCCCAGGGTCCTGGGATCGAGCCCCACGTCAGGCTCCCTGCTTGGCAGGAAGCCTGCTTCTCCCTCTCCCACTCCCCCTGCTTGTCTTCCTTCTCTCACTGTGTCTCTCTGTCAAATAAATAAATAAAATCTTTAAAAAAAAAACAAAAAAACAAAAAACAAACTACAATAAGATCACCTCACACTTGTAAGAATGGTTAAAATCAAAAACACAAGAGGGGCGCCTGGGTGGCTCAGTTAGTTAATTGGCTGCCTTTGGCTCAGGTCATGATCCCAGGGTCCTGGGATCCAGCCCCATGTTGGGCTCCTTGCTCAGTGGGGAGCCTGCTTTTCCCTCTCCCTCTGCCTGCTGCTCCCCCTCCCTGTGCTCTCTCTCTAATAAATAAATAAAATGTTAAAAAAAACCACACACACAAGAAACAACTGGTGTTGGAGAAAAAGGAACCCTCTTGCACTCCTGGTAGGAATGCAAACTGGTGCAGTCACTGTGGAAAACAGTGAAGGTTACTAAAAAAGTTAAAAACAGAACTACCCTACAGTCCAATAATCACACTGCTGGGTATTTACTCAAAAGTTACATGGGGCGCCTGAGTGGCTCAGTCTGTTAAGTGGCTGCCTTCAGCTCAGGTCATGATCCAGGGTCCTGGGATCGAGCCCCGAGTCCAGCTCCCTGCTCAGCGGGGGGAGTCTGCTTCTCCCTCTCCCTGCCACTCCCCCTGCTTATGCTGTCAAATAAATAAATAAAATTTTTTTTAAAAAATTACAAAAACAAAAAAAATTAAAAATTACAAAAACACTAATTCAAAGGGATTCGTGCAACCTTATGTTTACAGGAGCATTATTTACAATAGCAAATTATGGAAGCAGCCCAAGTGTTCTTAAAGGCATTCTTAATAGTGTCACCACTCTTTAGTCTTCAAATCTGTTAACTACAAAATAAGAATCACCATGAATAGATTTTTTTAATACAGCAACAAACTGGGGGTGCCTGGGTGGCTCAGTCAGTTAAGTGTCTGCCTTCGGCTCAGGTCATGATCCCAGGGTCCTGGGATCGAGCCCCGCATCAGGCTCCCTGCTCAGCAGGGAGCCTGCTTCTCCTCTCCCACTCCCCCTACTTGAGTTCCTTCTCTCGCTGTCTCCCTCTCTGTCAAATAAATAAATAAAATCTTTAAAAAAAAATAGAGCAACAAACGGAATCTGTAAGAAAATATTGGAGGGGTGCTTGGGTGGCTTGGTTGGTTGGGTGTCTGGACTCTTGATTTTGGCTCAAGTCACGATCTCAGGGTTGTGAGATAGAGCCCCACAGCAGGCTCCACACTGGGTGTGGAGCTTGCTTAAGATTCTCTCTCTCCCTCTGCCCCTTCCCAGCCTCCCCACTCTTAAATTAAAAAAAAAAAAAAAAAAAAAAAATATATATATATATATATAAAAGCATATATATATATATACATATATATAAAGTGAATTATTTTTCTAGAAAAATAAAATACTTACTTTAATTTCAGAAGGTTTTGGGCTACAGAATCCTTCATCAACCTCAATTTTGAACTGTGTTCCTATACTAGAACTATTTCCTTCTAGAACAGTTCCTCCAGGTGTTATATCCATACTACCATATTCTTTATTGCTCATATTCATTGGGGAAAATCCCATAATATGTTGTTCCAATGATGGTGGTGTAGGATACATTTTATGAAGATCTGCAGTGCCTATATTTAATAAAACACACATTTTAACATAAGACTAAAGAGAAGTTAATCTGTGTTTAAAAGAAAGGAGTGGGGAATTTTATTCAGATTAAAAATTTGCAGATTTATCTGGAGCAGATTTGGGAAGCTTACTTATGCAAGATAGTGGGTCCAGATTTCCTGTCTTTGATTCCTTACTGCTGGATTTATCATCTGTTCCATTTGCTGACTTTTTAGATCCAGGCTATTAACAAAAACAAAAACACATTATTTATCTGAAATTTTAAGTCCAATGTGATCCAAGATGGTAATCATTAAGATATAACTTGAAGGTCAAACCCATTCATCAAATATATTATTCTGGTTGTGCCAGAGATAAATATTGGTTATTAGAAAAATTTATAAAGATGTAAAACCCTTTTTAGGCAATCAATGAACCAAGATTAATTTGTTTATTTGATAATCCTGCAAATTAACAGAGGGAAAGTTCCTCCAAGACACAGGACCAATACTTCCAGAACACACAGAAGCAAAAATAACCTACCACTTAAAGCCTATTAAAATTAAAAAAAAAAAAAAAAAAGAAAGGAAACCTGCAATAAGAAGGATTTGTAATATCAGAACTGCTTCTTAGTAAAAGATATTCATAAAGCATTTGTCCCCTTAAATAAAACACACTGAAGTTTCCTATATATTCAATCACCCCTCTGAAACCTAATTTCTACTTTTATCTTGTTTAATAATCTCCTTACCCTTATAAAAATGCTACAACATGTAAAACAAAGCACAAACTTGAGAAAGATCTCATTTGATAAGTAACAGGATACCTAACTAAAAATTAGTTTTAATACACTGAACAAATCGTTTTACCATCTCCAATCTGTCACCAATGTTTTTAGACCTGACAACTTGGTTCCAAGCCTCCTGTTAGCCACTTTGTCATAAATATGTAGACTGAGTTCTAATTACAACCTTTTTACCTCACAAGAGCCACAGCTGATACATGAATGGTAACAGAGAGAAAGCATAAAAGTACCAAAGTATTCAGGGATATAGAATGTAAGTTTATGTATAGTTATATCTGCCTATGTCACTTAAATGAAGACACCAAATGTGCATATATGTGTATATACATATATACATAAATATATATATGCAGGGTGTATGTGTGTATCATATATACAACAGAGAGGATTAAAAGTGTAATATAGAACAAGAATGACCAAATGTACTATAGAAGTCTCCAAGCTACCTTTATGCAGATGAAAATGAATTCCCTTTTATGATAATGCAGCACTCAGTTCATTAATTTGCTAGAGACTTGACATTCTAGCAAATCTCATTTTAAATTTTCTTTTATAATCACCTTTCTCTGCAAACGGATGTGCAAAGTTAAATATTTCTCTTTCTGCCTCTTTCATTATTATAGTATATAGCTGTTTTACAATAATGGCTAGAATGCCAATCATATTCAAAAGAAGTAGTATTCCTTAATAAACTGACAAGGCACACAATTTTAATGTTAATTATTTATTATTTTATGTATGTGAGTCAATTCCAGGGTCATTTCTCAAACGAGAGATCAAAGAACAGGAAAATAATTCTGCTTCCTAAAGACTGCAGAAAAAGAACATATGGTAGAAGTTAAGCTTAATCACACATGTCCTTCAAATATAAAAAAATAAAGAAAAAAAACCCCACAGCTTATAGGTGACACTATGCCAAGACTGCTCAAATGTAAGTTTTAAAAAGAGAAACCAATTAATAAAATTTTATTCCAAAATATTTCCTATTTTTCAGGGCTCAAATGTACTATTCAAGTCACATATCACTTCTGAAAAGTAAGTCTATATAAAATCAAGGAAAAGAAATTATAACCTTAACCATTAATAAAATACTCACTGTTAGTTCATCTTCATCAGAATTGAAGAGATTATCAAGGTCAGTATAAGAGACAGCCAGGTCTGAGTCATAAATCAAACTGGTTGATGGAGGACGGGCATGACTAGTAGGGCGTGGAGCATCTATATATGTCAATCAGAGTCAATCAGAAAAACAAAATAAAAGATTCTACTACTGACCAAATAAGTATTATTCTAGTTATTTAAACTAGATATCTAACCTTAAACTTATAAGAGTATTTTGCAATAAGAAACTATGATTTGCTTAAAATCTAAAAATTTTTTTCATAGAAATAAAGTTGCAAATAAACAGTAGTAATTTCTCCAGGAAGCTCACCAAAGGCTATGTAATCCATAACATGGCTAAGTACTCTGATTTTATATATCAAATAAAAAGACATACATTCTTAGAACAGTACACACACACACACACACACACACACACACACACACTTTTATTTTTCTATCTTCCTGAAATGTAAAACAAGCATCATATGATGACTAGGTGCTCTGGCTCTTGAGTCAGATGGACTATTAGTAATCTGAATTCCCAACTCTAACACTAATAGAATGACCCTGAGCAAGTTACTTAACCTCTCTGTACCTTAGTAATGGCAAGAATTAAACATGAAAGGACGTAGCTAAAGCACTTTGTCCAGTGCTAGGTACTTAAGTACTCAATAAATATTACCTTCTGGTTAAGATTCATTTTAGTTCTAGAATTTTACTTTCCTTTTTCTTCCCCCCCCCCCCGCCCACCAATTATAGTGGAAAAAATACATGATTACTTTAAAAAAAAAAAAAAAAGAAACACCAATGGAAGTTAAACTCCTCTTACATTCCCACACACAAAAAAACAAATTTGCAGTTTGGTATATAACCTTCTAAAGCATCCTTGGAATATCAAGTGACTTGAAATAGTCCTCATTTTCAGAAAGATAAAAGCCACTTTCCAAGTGCCTCTGCATGTCCGTTCTAAAAATTCACTGGAGCACTAATTCTGAAATTTGGTATAAAAAAAATCATCTAGGGTACTTATTAAAAACCAAGATCTCCAAGCTCCACCTCAAAAGCTGCTCCAGAATGTGGTACATGGTCCGTATTTTGAGAAAGCACAAAATAGCGATTATACATTCTCTACATCCTAGGGTAGGTAAACAGCCCAAAGAACCCAAACTGTTAACTTACCAAGCTACTCAGAATTATCAACTGATTTTGCTTCATTAAAGACCATTTCTTCCTTATTCTTGTTTTTGGTTGCACAGAGCCTGACCCTCTCTATCCCAAATATTAAAACAAAACTTTGTCCCTAAACAAACACCTACAGAAGGACAACTTCCTTTGCCTTCATCAAAAGTTAAATAGATTTTGTTAAAGAAATAATGTGTTGTGTCTGTCTATTCCAAGCACAACAAGCACTAGTCAGATACTTTACTTTCAAAGTGGAGCCTTGGCCTCAGTGGCAAGAACTGTGCCTACATATAATACCTACTTGATAAATATTTGTTAAATTAATAATTTCAACAACCGTTCTTCTAATTTGAGTGAGAGAGAAAAGGACAACAAAATTATAGTTAAGCCTAATTTATAAGTTTTCAGATCTGAGAGGGACCTTAAGTGACGATCTTTTTAAATCTCATTTTATAGATAAGAACTATTTTTATTTATGAGAAAGTAAAGTTCCAACAATTGAAAACAGAATTTTTATCACCTCAACTGCTTCTCCCAGTACAAAATAAACAATAAATCTATCATTTTAAGATAGGTACCTCTCCATGAAACATATGAATTATGCAAAAAGGAACACTGTAAGTCCAGTAATATCAAATTAGCTTGTAGTAATAATCCTTCAATGCAATTATTTTTATTAGGAAATAGAAGTTTTACCTTGCTTGATAGAGGGACTAAATAATGACATAGCATCTTCCTCATGTGATAACACTGTTACACTAGATGGCCCATCTTCTACCTGCAAATAGTATTACATATTAGATTGAAATATATAATTTAAAATAACAAAATCTTCCAACTATTGAGTAACTACGTGTCAAGCATCCTGCCAGGTGTTCTACAGACATACTAATTCCCACAACTAACCTATATAATAAGTAAGTACTATGCTCAACTTACAGACAAAAAATAGTGTTAAAGATAACCCAGGAAATATATCTGATAAATAAATAGTGGAGCTGGGATTCCAACAAAAATCTGTCAATTTCCAAAGTCCATGTTCTTTCTACAGTACCTATAGCCTTCCCAGCTACTACTGTTTTCATATTTACAAAAGGACAAAACTTCAAGTACCGGGCACGGAGTAAGGCTAAAAATTTTGTGAAATGAATTCTCTGTATTAAACTTATTATTGGGTTCTTTTCACAATTTTATAGCTTTTAAATTTCCATATATTGTATTTAAGGCAAAATTCTTATCTAACAGAGTTATCTTGTGCTTAATAGATCCTCTGATTTTTAAAATTTTAATAAATACTTCTATATCCTACACTAAATATATTACTTCAAGGGACACTATAAGTTCTTAACTCACATTTAAAAATATCATATATTTTGTAAACTAAGCATTGTGTATTTTATTGTATTTTTGAAAACTGGCAATTCACCTATAACATATTTTAACTCAATATCAAAATAGTTTATCTAACTAAATGTAAACAATAAAAAATCTTTTCATTATGAGAGACTGGCTATAAAGTCCACACAGCTCTTAAATTTTGTATAATGTGCCTGATTCACCTATTAAAAAAAAAAAAATGTTTTCCTGGGGCACGTGGGTGGCTCAGTCAGTTAAGCACCCCAACTCTTGATTTTGACTCAGGTCATGATATCAGGGTCATGAGCTTGAGCCCCATGTTGGGCTCTGTGCTGGGCGTGGAGCCTGCTTAAGATTCTCTTTCCGGGCGCCTGTGTGGCTCAGTTGGTTAAGCGTCTGCCTTCAGCTCAGGTCATGATCTCAGGGTCCTGGGATCGAGCCCCGCCATGATCTCAGGGTCCTGGGATCGAGCCCCCCATCAGGTTTCCCTGCTCATCAGGGAGTCTGCTTCTTCCTCTCCCTCTGCCCCTCCCTCCCTGCTCCTGCTCTCTCTGATAAATAAAATCTAAAAAAAAAAAAAAAAAAGATTCTCTCTCTCCCTCTCTCTCTGCCCTCCCCCTACCCTGGTCCTTCTTGCTCTCTTTAAAAAAAAAAAAAAGTTTTCCTAAGTTACAATGATAAATCTATTTTTTTTTTAATCTGTTCTATTTTAAAAGAAAACAATGAGAAGTGTGGTACCTATATGCAGTGTTACAAATCATCAGTCACCCTTTGGTGTACTTTGATTTCTTTTACTCACCTTATGTTTTTTGACAGCTTCTCTCTCACTATTTTGTCTGTCTTTCTTATCAGGAAAAAGGAATTCCTCATCTCCTTCAACAAATGCATATGGATCGATTTTAGATTCTTGCTCTGCATCAGATGCTATTGCTGAAAGATACTGATTTTTAATTTGATATTGCTGTACTAATTCATCAGAAACTTTTAAAGGTTTCTTACATTGCACCATTAACCTGCATAAAAAAACAAAATTAGAAAATTAATTATATTTATTTTCCATAAAAGCAGAAAAAAATTCCAATATGACTTAAGAATCATAAAGTTTTCAGGATTATTTAGAGATGATCTAACCAGCAATCCTTCATTTTATAAATGAAGAAATCTAAGCACAGAAAGATTATATGATTAAACCTTCAAATTTAGCAATAGAGAAATGAAGCTAAAATCTAAGCCTCCTCTCTATATGTTCTTTCCACCAAAATACACTGTCTTTTGGTAGTCCACTCTGTTCCCAAATCCTTAAATGCATTAACTTGTCCAAATCCATTCACTGAAAGGGACTGGACTGCTCCAGGACAGGAACTCTCAGAATGTGGACTAACTATATGGTGAGACAAGACAAGTTTTATACAATTTATACATTTATACAATGAAAGTGATTATCGTTTTCCCACTGCATTAGTGGATAAAGTTATAAAATTTTAAAGACCTGATCTGTGTTTCACAAAAATAACATTATAACTATTATTAATTCTGACAAGAGGTTTTATAATGGCAAGTTTCAGTGCCAGTACCTTAGAGGCTTTTTTTGATCACTTTGGAAAAATCTATTTTTATATTATCAGCCTTATGGTTTCACATGGTGACTAATAAACATACGTTTTTTTTGTATTCTCCTAAAATAACCAATAAAATGACAAAGGACAACAGAATAAGAGAGGAAACAACAGTGAAGTTGGAAAGACAAACTAGTAGAAACTGACCGACCAGAGAAAGCTGAAATCTAAGGTTAAGAGAAAGAAGACACAACAAGCTGATCTGTACCACCAGAATCCTGGAAAGCATCAGGAATTTTCTATCTCTGAAGACCAGGTTGCTTGGTGAGTGTGAATACTGAATGATTTGATTTTGGTTTGTATAAGACACTTTTTGACTCCCAAATTCATGTTCTCTGTGGTTTGTAAAGCTGAGTTTCCCATGCTGCCAGAAAGCAGCAGCTAGGCTTCTAGTCAGACCGTGATCAAAATCCTGCAAGGATTATTTAATTCTGAATAGAAACTAAAGTCCTTGTAATAGCCTACCAAAGCTTTCCATATCTTTCTTTTCTTTTCCTCTCCAACTTCATCTTCTGTTATTCTACTCCTTCCTCTCTCACTCTGCTTCCAAGAACTTTCTTGATGTTCCTCAAATAGGCCAGATATACTGCTGGCTGTTCCCTTTGTTTGGAGCATTCTTTCTTGAAATAGCATGGCCATCTCCCTCACTTTTAAAAGTTTTTGTTTAAATGTCACCTTATGTACGAGTCCTTATTTAAAATTGCAAAATGCCCAACTGCCTCAACACTGAACCCCCTTGTCCCGCTCTATTTTTCCATCCACAGCACTTATCTTCAAATATTCTTATATAACTTGCTTATGTTCATTGTTGACTGTCACTCTCATAGAATATAAGCCCCTAAATGATGGGGATCTTGTCTTTGTTCACTGAATTATCCCAAATGCCTAGAACAGCACCTGGCATGTAAAAGTTACTACAAGTATTTCCTAAATGAATATGTCAAATCTAAAAGTCACATAGGATAGAGATGTTCTGGTTGCACTAATAATCCTAAATTACAGTACCTTGTACTTTGAAAATAAGCCATCTTTTATTCATCAGAAAGTGATACTGCTACCACTTATCTGTCCTACAATTTAGGACAAAAAATCCTAAGAGACGTTAAGATTTGGGAATGATGAAGGCATTTCCTAGCTCATAAAATCTTTGAATGAATGGGATAGATCTTTAAATCTATTCACCAATGCCCAGCACTAGAAGCACTCTATACTCTATAAACTAAGGTTGAAACAGAGGCCATCAAAGATAACTGATATTTTCTAAACCTATCAAATATCATAAATGCCATTTTTATTCCCAATATGCCCTAGATTTATCCCCAAAACTAAAATCCCAAGTCTATAAAAACGTTCTTCCATGAGAAGATGGTGCTATCTAGTCAACAGGGATATGTTTTACAATTAATTGTTAAAATAGGGCGCCTGGGTGGCTCAGTCAGTTAAGTGTCTGCCTTCAGCTCAGGCCATCATCCTGCGTCGGTCTCCCTGTTCAGTGGGGAGCCTGCTTCTCCCTCTCCCTCTGCCCGCACCCCTGCTCATGCTCTGTCTCTAAAAAACCCCACAATTGTTAGAATAGTTCTGTTCTATAAATGAACATTTATTTCTTAAGAGTAGCTTTATACCTTACCATATTAGACCCTAAATAACTGTTTTTTTGAACTATTAGATTCTAACATACTTTGAAAACAGTTTTTCCATCTACTTTGACACAGATTTCCTTATTTAATACTTAAAAATTAACAAGATAAGAAATGAAGGGTATCTTCTCTTTGATGTGTAAATTATGCAGAAAAAAAATGGTTTGCTAAGGTAATATATAGCAAAGGTAGGACTAGACAGATTTTAAGTACATGTATTCAAATAACTATTCATAGGGGAAAAGTGTAAGATCCCACTACCCCTCCCCACCACCAACCTGAAAGACACTACTACTCTGTGAAGGGCTGAATAAAACAACTCTATTTTTCACATTAAGTTGTCCTCTGGCAGAAGCAGGAAAACTGCCACACTGTTTGCATAGGTAGTTAAATTAGTGTGCAGTAACATTAAAAGGACCAATGCTACTGCATAGGGCTCTATGAAGAATAAAAATGAGTAAACCAAATGCAGTGCCTAAAGACAACTTGTTATTTTATTGAATGGTTCTCACAAACATTGGGATATGCAAAGAATTTAAACGTAGTTAATAATATCAAGAGTATCAAGTCACAACAAATTTTAAAAAATAATTTACATTACACATCCTTCTATATTTAAAAATGGTAAGAATAGAAAAAATGGTGATTTTTAAAAGATGCCAGATTAAAAACTCAGTTATTTCATCACTATCCAATTATATAGTATACACATACTTTTGCGAAACAGGAATAACACTTCTCCTTTTCTAAAAGAAACTCTCACATATGACCAAATGGTTAACTACAGAGATAGTTTCAATCAGATATAAAGCTAAATATACAGACCAACTGGAAGAGGATTAGGTACAGCCATGAACAGGAAGCTTTGCAAAGCCCAAAGCAAACTGAAATTACTTTATATTATTCATTAATTGTATCTTTCCTTTTACTATGACAACAGTAACATTCTATCCTAAAAATAATTATATATATATATTTTTAAAGATTTATTTATTGGAGAGAGAGAGAACGTCTGTGCACGTAAGCAGGGGGAAGGGCAGAGGGAGACGAAGAGAATCTCAAGCAGACTCCCCATTGAGCATGGAGCCTGACGAGGGGTTTGATCTCACCACCGGAGAGATCATGACCTGAGCCGAAATCAAGAGTGGGGACACTTAACTGACTGAGCCACCCAGATGCCCCTCCTGAAATATAGTTGTAGAGAATTTAACATAGCTCAGAGTAGCACATGCTTTTAGGCTTTTATTCAATAAAAATTTTTCCAGACAAGATATGAAAACATTTTAGGATTGACAATTATAAAAGGAGATAAGCCATAGAAGGAGATGTTAAGGAATAAATGAATTCAATAAATATCAAAAATCCTCTATTTTCTTTAATGGTACCTTTTCTAATACCAGCTCCAATCTTCAGAATCAATCCTTAAATTGAGTCAAGCTTGCTGTCGAAAGTATAGCTTTATTGTAGTAAGACACCAAATAAGATTTACTTAAAAAGATTTAGAATACAGTAAATCAAAGGTTTATTTCATCATAGACTTCTATGAAACAAAATAATTAGAAACTAACTTTTAGAGGGCAAATAACACATTCTATAAACTATTTAACATATACAATAAAAATTGGGTATATCACTAATACAACATAGGAGCTAGTTCTATTGATGAATGGTATGGTTAAAATATCCTGATGTATGTAGCCTTACTACCAAACAAGACATGATACAAATATGCTCAAGTATAGTTCTTCCTTTCTCAGGGTTTAGAAATGTTTCCCTCTGAATCAGAATAGAAGACTATTTTAAGCAATCACAAATACTACTAGAACTAAGTGCTAAACACTTGAAAAATGATATTAAAAACTGTAATGTTTCTTTGCAGAAACTTTGCTATCTTTAACTTATAAGGTCTTTAAAGCCACTATTCTAAAATAGATGCTACCATTAACTAATAGAGAAACTAAAAATAACTAGAAGCAAAAAGAGGATAGCCACAGATGTGTATATCGTGTGTGTAGGCTATGCTATGTGCCACCCCAACCTCTCTCTCTCTCTCCTTGAACAAATTCTAAGAAATTAAAAAAGGAATTTTGCTTTAAAGTTGTTGCTAAAAAATCTGGCATCAACTGCTGCACACTGACAGAGTCTAAGAATAGGGAAGGTGCTAGAAATGATGAATCCTATTACTCTGTACTAGTCAGGCAGCCAACACCACCTAACATTAATTAGAAAAAGCAAGAGTATTGCTTTCTTTTGTTTTTCCACCTATTATGGAAGCACAGTGCCACCCTTTAACAGCAATCAATGGAAAAATTTATACGAAAGGGAAACAGTTTTCACTTAACATAAATAAAACAAACCTCCAAATTTCTCCATCACTTTCTAAAAAGACACACACCTGTAAAAGTCAATTTTTATTTAAAAAATGTTTCTTTTTAAATTTCTACTGATACATTCTTGCCTCTCTTTGCCTCTGTATTACTCCAACTGGGTTAATGTAAGTTTTCTCCTAAGCTTTAGACACTTGACAACTGCCTGACTGCATCTTTAAGCAGGCTCCTAAAATGAATTCACAAATTTACAACATATATGTATTACAAGCACATAGTTAAAAGTCATATTGTACACTAAGGCATAACTGAGACATATAAATTTCTCAATCCCTCTCCTTCAAGATAACAAGGGATTAACAGTTTCTTTCACTTTAAAAAAAATTATAAAATTAAGCTTAAGATCTTGTCTAAAGTAAGTAAAAAAGTAGAAAAGAAGCATTCAAATCTGTTTCTCCTCCTCTTTCCCTCATAATTAAATACGCTGGTCTCTAACTCTTCTGTTACTCCCCTACTTTAATATTCAATGGGCTGTAAAGTTCTTCAGTCTACTCTATATCCACAAAATCCATACATCCCTAATGATCTCTTTCTAATTTTCCTTGGGCCCTCAATTACCTTATATCTGAGCTATTCAAGATGTCCAAACTGATGTCCTTTCAAACATATATATATCTCTTCATTTAAACAATCTTTCAATAATGCTACTTGGTTAATATTTCTAAAATCCTTATTTTCCAAAACCCTGTTATTTTATCTACCTCAAAAAAAGCTTCCAACAGTGCCCCTATCATCTCAAGGATAATACATTAATACATAAGCTTATAAACAATATTTTGCTATTCCATTATATAGCCCTAACCCACATTTCATGTCTCCTTTCTTATCATGACATACCAAACTAGTAAGCAACACCAGATAACCTATCCATACCAAACTACATAAAGCTTCTGGATTTCATAAACGGAATTAAATTATTCTTTATTCTGGTTCTCCATCCCTAATATATTTTATGTATACTTCTATCAGAGAATTTAATGTTATTTTCCATTAGATTACAATTTCATTTAGGGCCAGGACTAAATTTATTTTATACTCTGACAGTGCCTTACAGCATCTTGCATATTAGAGAAACTTCAGTTTTATTCAAACTGATAAAATATATCTTTGAGGAATATGAATTTAAAAAGGGTGAAAAGAATATAGGAGTTACAACAGCCACCTAATTAACTGCCATATATTTAAATACACTTTCAAAACTCAAGAGTATGGAAAAAGATTAGAAATTTACAATGTCTAATAAGAATTCAGAAATTTATTTATATAAAAAATCTAGGCTTCTGAATGGATTACTCGGACTAGAAAAGATCATATCTTTAAAGCTATACAATGCTTCTATAAAAAATTTAAGGTTAAATGCCACTGAGAGAATATTAATAGAATTTATTTTAACGGCAGGGATATCATCTGACTGATGATCCTCATGACATCTTATCTCAAGTAACATTAATAGCAGGACCAGAATCACTAAGTTATCCAAACAAGATCCTTTTAATATATGAAACAAAACAAAACTTCTGCTTTAGCACAATGCAAACACTAAAGCCAATGCCAGGTATTCTACTGGATAATAAAATAGTATGGGGAATGGGGAATCTCCCTAGTAAAACTAATCAGTAAACAGGTTTGGCCTATCTAATTTAATAATTTATTCTAGAGCTCAAATTTCTGTTAAAAATGATTCATGATATTAAAGCACTTCAACACTATTACCATTTTGGGCTTTATTGTACTATATATATACGGCAGGATACTTAGCAGCATCCCTCCAAATAGCAGCACACCCCATGTTGTGACAATCTAAACTGTTTCTAACACTGCCTAATGTCACCTGAAGGTAAGTGGGGGAATAAGAAACTGCCCCAATTGAGAAACTACAGCCACAGAACAGTTAACTACAAAAGGAAAGAATAAAACCAAAAACTTGTAACCTATCAAGTATAGAACTATATTCCATAAATGTTTTAGTTCATATTTCAAGCAGCTAAGCTGAGGGTTGACTTTTTTTGTGTTATTTTTCATAGTCTAATCTACTATAATAATAAAAAGGATTCATCTATAAATAAATTGTGACACAATACACATTTTAGTAACTAATAAAACCAAAACAATACTCACATGAGACACAGAATTAAAAAAACAATCCTTTTATTCAGTCTTTTCCTTTCTTTTTATGAAGCAGGAAAAATGGTGACCAGGAACAGATAGAAGCATGTTATTTCCTTAATTTACATAATCACGACCCAGCACCATTCTACTCTGCATGCTACCTTTCTACATTATGCTTCTTCCTTCTCATTCTTATTCAGTGAGAAAAATGTCAAATAATTTCAGAACGGATTCTAACATTAAACTGTATTAACTTCTAAGAGACCTTCATTTCATTTCACTTACAGATGTTCATGCACACAAGCAGCTAATAAACTTATTTAAAGTTATGGCTAGGACTCTTGGATCTTATGAATATGATGTGCCCATAAAAACTCACCCTTTAAGTTTATAAAACTAAAAATATTCATAATGCTACATTTTATATACATTAAATAAGCAAATATAATCTAGAAAAAAACAAGTTCTAAAATCATAAAGTAACCCTAGGGCCATATTGTTGTTTCATTTATTCAAACATCTGCTCAATGTCTGCTATGGACCTAAAATTGTTCTAGGGGTGTGTGTGTGTCTGTGTGTGTATGCTGGAGGAACACAGCAGTAAACAAGTCAGAGTCCTTGCCCTCATACAGCTTACATTTTAATTGGGAAAAGATCATTAACAAATACATAATGTAATTTCAGGTGATATATATAAAGAAAAAATGAAAGCAGTGTACAAGATAGGCAGTGATTTGGGAAGTGAAGAAAAGCCATCGTTTAGATAAAATGGTCAGGAAATACTTCCTGAGAAGGTAACTTTTCAACAGGGCTAAATAAGAAGGGGTGCGCTGTTTCCCCATCTGTAATACAATTCTAAAGGTCATTAGGAATGAGGCTGGCTTTCTGAAGGAATAGCAAGAAAGCTGATGTCATGAAATCAGGAAGCAAATAGGAGAGGAGTAAATTAGAGTGAAGAACTAGCTAGGCAGGAACTGGGTAGAACCTTACAGATGAGGAAAAAGTTTGGATTTTATTCTAAATGTAAAGGGAAACTACTCAAGGGTTTTAAAAGGAAATGAGTAACATAACATTTAACTTATAATGATCGTTCTACTGTGTATAGAATATATGTAAAGAAGTACAGAAACAGAAAGACCAACAGTAGTTTCAGACAAGAGTTGAGGAATTTTATATTACATCCAGCACAAATAACATTAAGATCTTTTGAGATTTGTTTCCAAGGCATCATTTACTTTCAAGAGACCTCCTAACTATTAAATAATCTAGTTTTCTTCCATGATCATAAGGGTATCCTAAAGTCCCTAAATTTCAAATCCAGATTAATTTCAATTAAAAAATACTAGAATACTTTAAAGATTCAAAGAGCTAGATAAGGCACACAGGTTTGTTTACTAAAATAATAAAGAATATTAAAAGAGAATAAATCTAACAGTAAGGAAAATGGGAGAGGCTACAAATGGGCCAGACATTTTACTTAGTCTCAGGGAAGCTCAAAATCAATGAAACACAGCAGAGAAAGGTCATGGCCTAGAATATGCAAGAGGGGGCTATAGGCAACCTACATAAACAACAGGAGAGCTAACTCTCAAAAAAATCAGAGGAAATTTGGACCTGTATCTCCACACAGAATTGAAAAATAAGAGCTGAAAATGGAGGAATAAGAAGAGTTCCTTCTCTAAGAAAATGAATAAGCTACCTAGTAAAGACCCAATTATCTGACATCCTCTTCATTCTGGAATTTAGGTACCAGGCCTCCCCTCCAAATCATCCCCAACAAGGTTATCATAAAGCAGTGTACGGAATTAATACACAGTATATACTAAATTATTTACTGAATGAGTAGGGACCGCCAATCAGCTCCCCTATTCCTTCATTCTAAAATGTGTATGAAGAGGGGCACATAGGTGGCTGAGCCAGTTAAGCGACTGATTCTTGATTTCAGCTCAGGTCATGATGTCAGGATTGTGAGATTGAGCTCCACACTGCCCCCCTCCCCTGGCCCCACATTGGGCTTGGGTTCCGTGCTGGGCATGGAACCTGCTTAAGATTCTCTCTCTTCCTCTCCCCCTCCCCCTCTTTCTCTCTCCCTCTTTCTTGAAAAAAAATTCTATGAAGAAATAATTATAAAAAAGTGATAAAAGCAGCACAGTAAAAAGATGAAAATAAAGTAATTCTAAAGAAAAAAATTACAGAACATTAAACAAGGGGATGATATTTTTTAAAAAGTTTAGAAATAAGAAAACATGAGCAACAAATATTAAGACTTCAAGAAAGGGTTAGAAGAAATTAAGGAATCCCCTTAGAATACAAAGGAAAAAAATAGATGGAAAATGAGAGAAAATACAGAAATTCAACATCTGAATTACAGAGGTTCCACAGAGAATGGGGGAAAAAAGCAGATATTATCCAAAAAGAGAACTTCCCAGTAGCAGGACAAAAAAAGACTTCAAACTGAACCAGCCCACCGCAAATGCCCAATACAAAGAATGAACAAAAGATCACTCACTACACCTGCACATATTCTTGTGAAATTTTAAAATTCTAAACTAAAGAGAAGACCCTAAATACTTTTGCTGACAGCAGACTAATAGAGAAGAAATATAATCTTTGCACACTACTTGGTCTTGCACTGGTAAGAAGACAGACAGTTTTAATGAATATAATGGTGTTTTGTTGGTTGATTTTCACCTTTTAGAAAAATCTATAGATAAAAATGCAAAAGACTTATGGGACAGAACATAAATTTAATCAGAATAACATAGTAAAGGGAGACCCAAAAAATCTTCCCACCCAAAGTATGTCACACATAAAGTGGACAAAGGCAATCCATAGAATGGAGGAAGATATCTGTAACACATGTAACTAATATAAGATTAATAGCCAGAATATGCAAAGAATTGGGGGGGAAAAGGGAAAGAAAAATAGACTAAAAAATATGATATACAGACAGTTCACAGAAGAGGAAATCTTAATGTCCAATGAACATTTTAAATGATGCTTAATCTTGCTAGGAATCTGGAAAACACGTATTAAGACAATAAGATGCCATTCTGTATATAGAAGATTAGCCAAATTAAAAGTCTCATAATACCAAACACTGAGGAAAATACCATTCTCATACTCTGCTGGTTGATGAGGGTGTAAACCGGTACAGGTGGAGAGCCAACCTGGCAACGACCCTTAATGCAGAATATGGACATACCCCAAGGCCCAGCAATTCCGTTTTTAAACATATTCCCTAGAGAAATCTTATACAAATACACAAGGACATGTGTACAAAAAAGTTCACTGCTACATCCTATGTAACTGGAAAAGAACTGAAAATAACCAACATGTCCATCTTTAAGAAAGTAGATAAATTACGTATTATTCATAACAAAGAAACACTATAAAGCAATTAAAATGAATTAACTAGAGCTACACGTATAAAAACATGTATAGAACACCAAATTTAGGACAGAGAAAGGAAAAATGGAAGAAAAACAGTACACAGGAGTTCTAATTATATGCAAAATCCTTAAGTTGGTTGATGGACAAGTGATATTATTTTCTCCACTTTTTTGTGACTAGTATTTCAAAATAAAGAGGTTCCCTGAGGAAAAAACACAGTAAAGAAGTTATGTAAAACTAATATTTATATTTATATTTATAAATATATGTATTTTATTTATAATAATATAATATTATATATAATAATATATTAATAATAATATAATGATAAAATCCTACCCTGAAACCAATTCTGGAGTCCTAGTATCAAGAACTTACATCATTTCTACCCTTAAATTATAAATAGTGACTATTAAAAAAATACATACTCTGTAACTGATGTTACACTTTCCTGTCCAAAAGGTCCAACTGGATCATCCTTGAATTTATCACTTGGAAGCTGAGGTGGTAAAAACTCTACATCTTTTTTCTTTGGGACCTTGTAATACTTCCAGGCTATATTAGCTTCATCTTCTTCCAAGTTTACTGCTGTACCAACATACATTGTAGGTTCTACAGCTTCCTGGAATTGAGCTGGGAAAGACTGGGATAAACCGTCTATCCTATCTTCCATTGGTTTAGAAGGAACCAAGGGATCTGGTGTTGGCATTTGATAAAAATGTTGACTTTGAGGAGTTGAAGGTGTTTTAGTCACTCCCTCATCAACCACGTCACATGGGTGAGGACTAAGTGGAGGTGGTTGAGGTGAATTTGCCATTTCGGTGCCATGCATCTGAGGAGTCTTTGCTACATCATTAGTTCGGATGTTTGAAAATCTCACTTGACTATCTGGAGCAGAAATCACAAGTCTTTGGCTAGCTGAATCTGTATCCATGCCAACATCATCACTAACAGATATACGATGGTGAAAAGGAGTCAAGGGGCGTTTCTGTGGTTTTTCACTCTTTTCTTGTTTTTCATTGGTCTTGTGCTTAGGAAGTACTTGTTGTTGCTGACTTAAAGATGGTGCCTGTCCTTGTTGTCCAGAATTTCTCGGTTTGAGATTTTTGTGCCTAAAAAGTTAAAAGAAAGGTTTAACTTTTATAGTATTGCTATTACATCAAAGTACACAAGTTAACACTATTAGACAGTCATATATTTGTTCTTTTACATATAAATCTAAAAGTAAATGATTTGAATTTACAGGGAAAAAATACTTTGTTCAGCAACCTGAAGCTAAGAACTGCAGAAAGATTCATAAGAGCCAATTATCTTCTCATTTAATAGCTATGTGATTAGATAACCAAAGATGATTTACCTTACGTAACCTAAATATTTTAGTATCTGAATAGAGATAAAATTCTAGTTATTTTAAGATAAAAAAAGTATAGAAAGATCTGAAATTCATTCATTCATGAATGTACCTGATATTTCAGAATAATTGTTATAAATCAATGGCTTGGCTGAGCTCACAATCATCATCTACAATCCTACAGTAGCCAGCCAAAAAACTTACTCTACAGAAACAGAGTTAAATCATTCTGGATAGCACTGCAACTGTCTGATGGACCCCACACAGGATCCCACCTTCCTTCTCCCAAGGCTTACCACTACAGAAAGAGAATCAGCTAACTAGAAAAGAAAATGCCTAAAAGAATTATTTTCCTCATAATGTGAAGCAATTCTGAAACTGAAAAACTTAAAACTATATACCTAAAAACCTAGTAATTTTGTTCAGAGTTTAAGATTTCTTTAAGTGTAGTAAAAATACTGTGCACATTGAGATTTCTAAACTCAACTGACAGTGATGTATATTAACATATTTTTTTAACTAAGAAACTAGGCAAAAAATGTGGAGGAATACGAAGTAAAAGCATTCAGCATTCATTAGTTTTTTAAGTTTTAAAACTTACTTTATTAATGGTTTTGTTATATCAGAGATAACCAAAAAGAGTATGAAAAAGCAACTGTAGGTACTTTTTTGAAGAACCCTCTCTATTCAGGGAATATGCTGAACATCCTTCTGCACAGAGTCTAGGACATATTATATGCACAGGGGAAAAAAGCATGAAAGTTATCAAAGAAAACTGGAATTATGTCAAAAAGACACAGGAAAAATCCACCATTAACCTGGGAACAAAATCAAAGACATTATAAGAAAAGGAAATCATAGAACAATATCCCTCAAGAATATAGATGTAAATCATTAACAAGATATTAGCAATCCAATAATATATAAAAGGATAATACATTATGACCAAATAGTATCTGTCCCAGGAATATAAGGTATAACATTCAATAGAAATCAACATTATTCATCACATTAACAGAATAACAGAGAAAACCATATAGTTATCTCCATAAGTACAGAAAAACATACGGCAAAATTCAACACATAATTCATTATAAAAAGACTCAAAATGCAGACTAAAACTTAATTTGATAAAGGACATCTATGAAAAACAACTAATATCATACTTAATGATAAAAGACTGAATAATTTATCCCTAAAACTGGGAACAAAGCAAAAATACTAACTCAACATTTCTATTCAATAACTGTATTGAAAATTTTAGTTTATGTAATAAGAAAAAGAGAGATTTCAAAGAAAGAAGAAAAACTGTATTTATAGTAAACATGGTAAACTTTACAATGAGGGGTCAGGCTGATCATCACCTTCTCAATCTTAACCAATAATTAAAAGTGGAACAACCAGACATTTGTCTTCTGATGTGACACAATACAAAGCAACACAGCACCACCTATGAAGTATTCTCCTCAAAAATACTGAACCTGAGGGGTGCCTTGGTGGCTCAGTCGGTTGAGTATCTGACTCTTGATTTCAGCTCAGGTCATGATCTCAGGGTCCTCAGACTGAGCCCAGTGTCAGGCTCTGTGTGCTGGGCGTGGAGCCCACTTAAGATTTTCTCTCTCCCTCCCCCCACCCCCACCACGGCTCACGCGTGTGCTCTCTCTCTCAAAAATAAAATTAAAAAAAATAAAAAAATTTTTAAAAATTGAACATGAATGCATTAAGCCTCTAGATCAGCACTGTCCAACAAAACTTTCTGTAATGACGGAAATGTTCTATAAGTGGCTATTGAGGACCTGATATGTGGCTAGTTCAACTGAGAAACTGAATTTTTAAGTATATTTAAATCCAAATACTTTAAATAGCCACTAGTGGTTACTAACATAGATAGGACTGGACAGCACAGCTCTAGAACTAACTTCTATTTACAGAAATGCAAGGGATAAAGGAAGAAATTAAATGGCACTAAAAGAACAAGTTACAATATATGACAAATTGAGAAATCCAGAATGAGGAACATTCCACAGGATAACTGACATAGCTTCTCCAGGCAAGTCAATGGCATAAAAATGGGGTAGGGGATTACAAGAGAGACCCAGAAGACTTAACAACCAAATGTATACTCCCTGTCTAGATCCTTGTCAAACAAACCAACTACAAAAAGACATTTCTGAGACAAATCTGTAGAGGATATGAGATGATACTAAGAAAATACTATTCTTTTTATTAGGTGTGATAATGGAATTATAGTTATGTAAGAAAATAAGAAAATATTAATAATTTATAAAAATTAAAATATTAGAGTTGCATACTGAAGGAGTGAAATGATATTTAAGATTTGCTTTAAAAATCTTCAGCAAGGTGTGCCTGGGTGGCGCAGTCAGTTAAGCACCTGCCTTTGGCTTAGGTCATGATCTCAGGGTCCTGGGATCGAGCCTGTTCAGCGGGGAGTCTGCTTCTCCCTCTCTCTCTGCCCCTCCCTCAAAATTTTATACGTGCTCTGTCTCTCGCCCTCTCAAATAAATAAATAAAATCTCTAAAAAAAAAAAACACTTCAGCAAGAGTACAGCATAGGGGAATGCCAAAATAAAGTATTATATCTTCATAGTATTACGGAGTAGTATAAACTTAAAAGAAACACAGACTGGGGGGGCCTGTGTGGCTCAGTTGGTTAAGCGACTGCCCTCGGCTCAGGTCATGATCCCAGGGTCCTGGGATCGAGCCCCGCATCGGGCTCTCTGCTCAGCGGGAACCCTGCTTCTCTCCCACTCCCACTCTCCCACTCTCCCACTCCCTCTCCCACTCCCCCTGCTTGTGTTCCCTCTCTCGCTGTCTCTGTCAATTAAATAAGTAAATAAAATCTTAAAAAAAAGAAAAGAAACACAGAGTGGGGTCTATATGTGCTAACAGAAAAATACCGATTACTGTTTATCAAAATAAACAAGTTGCAAAACAGTATACATAGCATGATTCCATTTGTATGGAAGAAAGCAGGCAGATCTATAAACATATATAGGAGAGGGAACTCAGTTTTTAATTTTATTTCATGTGCATTACTTGAATTCAAATTTAGCATTTAAAAAAATTTTTAATAAAAAATTGGTCATTAAAAACAAGCAGTAGTTTATTCCAATGTAGAATAATCCCTTCTCTGAACATCCTTTGAATACTTCCATGACAAGGCCCACATTACCTTTTAAGGAAATGCATCCCATTGTTAAATAGCTCCAGTTGTTAAAAAAAAATAATTTTTTAAAACAATTTTTATTTAAGTAATCTATCCCCAGTGTGGGGCTCAAACTCATAACCCCAAGATCAAGAGTCCCAAAAAGCCAGCTAGGCACCCTGTTAAAAAATAGTTTATGTTGAATAGAAACTTCCCTTTTCTGTATCTTCCAGTCATTAGTCCTAGTTCTACTTCTAAACTTACGCTAACAATGGTATCCACAATCACACTGACTACTAGAAACTCAAAATGTGTCTAGTTCAAATTGAGATGTGCTACAAGTGTAAAATGTAAACCAGTTTTTGAAGACATGAAAAAAATGATGGCAAGTATCTCAAAATTTTATACTGATATGTCAAAATAATCATTTTAGATAAACCAAGTTCAATAAAATGTTAAAATTTTTACAAATCTTCAATAAGAAGAGGTCTAAATGAAGCAAATTTAGTAAGTAAATATGGATGGCTGCTATATAAGAGTGCATGATCCAATTTCACCTTTCTGCATGTATGAAATTTTTCACAACAGAACAAGGTAGAATTAAAATGCAAAAAACAACAACAGAAAATAACTGGAGCAAGATTAAAGTGTCTAAAGGTCCTTTTATGTTCCATAAAGAAAACAGACATAAAGATTAACTTTAGATTTGACAGAAAACAAATGCAATAAATGTTTGATTCAATTTACAGAAGAGTAAAAATAGAGTATCTAACGTCTAAGCCAGCTAAAGAAAAGAAAAAAAGGATGATAGGCAACAGTAACAGCAGGATAGGGGAAGGAAAGCAAAAGAAAAAAGCGGAATAAAACAAAACAGAAGGCGGCAAGAATAAGTAGATACCATGACAGTTTTTATTCATTTATTAATTATTCAAATATTTTAGTGTCTACTACAAAAGTCCTCAAAATATGGTTCACAGACTCTTTCAGGGGTTGTATGGGGTTCAAGCCATTATCATAATAGCATCAAGACATTATTTGCCTTTTTCATTATGTTGATATTTACAATGATGTTACAAAAGCAAGGGACAGTAAAACTGTTGGCAACCAAACATGAATCAAAACAGTGGTACTATTAGTAGTAAAACTGTGTTCTTTACCACCATACACTCAATTTTTTTTAAAGCCAGTTTCACTTAAGAATATCCTTCAAAAGACAGTAAAAATGAGTAATTTTTATTAAAGTTCAATCTTTGCATACACAGCTTTTCATATTCTATGTAAAGAAATAGGAGGGGCACCTAGCTGGCTCAGTCGGTAGAGCATGTGACTCCTGATCTCATCAGGGTCATGAGTTCTAGCCCCACCTTGGTTGCAGAGTTCACTTAAAAAATAAAAACTAATTAAAAAAAAAATACACATAAAGCATTTTTGCTACATATTAAAAACAACAGCTGATTTAAGGGAAAGTCCTTATATAACTGAGTTGCAAGCTAAAGTAGCCATTTTTTCATGGAACACTATTTTCATTTAAAAAACCAATAATTGACTGATAAATCTTAGTTGCTCAGATCTGGTTATTTGGCAGACTTGGTTATTTGGGTCTCAAAAATGAACAAAATGAGTTTGTCATTTTAAGGAAGAACAAATAATTAAATGTGAGCTTTTAAGTAAGAATTAGAATTTGGGAAATTTTATCTGCAACAATAAGCTTCACAACTTCCCAATATTAAAAAGATTTTTCTGATGAGATCATTGGTGATATTAACAAATTCAACTTTTTTTATACCATACAACAAAATGTGCTAACATTCAAGAATCCGCATAATGCAGTAACTTCCTATTTTCCAAATGATGAATGATGTTACAAAATCATGCATAAGTAAAAGATCCATCTAGTTATTATGGAATATAAGAATTTGATTAATATGGGCTTCAGATTACACATTAAGACTAACCTTTAAGAAACTACCACTTGTCAAATTTTGGTGTAGTATCAAAGCACATCTACTATTACCTGAAAAAGCTATTCAAATAAACTCTTCCCCTTTTCCAACTGCGTAGCTATGTGAGGCTGGATTTTCTTCACATACTTCAACTAAGACAATATGCACAAAAGATTGATTGCAGAAGCAGATGAGAATCCAGATACCTTCTATTAAGCTAAACATTGAAGAGATCTGCAAAACTGTACAATAATGCCACTCTTCTAGGTTTTGTTTGCTTTGAAAAATATACTTAATTTCTATAAAAGTATTTTATTCATGTTAATATGTACTGGGTTTTTTTGTTATTTTTTAATTAAATAGAACTTTAAAATTTCACTAACATATGGGACACCTGGGTAGCTCAGTCAGTTAAGCATCTGCCTTCAGCTCAGATCATGATCCCAGGTTCCTGGGATGGTGTCCCACATCGGGCTCCCTGCTCAGTGGGGAACCTGCTTCTCCCTCTCCCTGCCGCTCCCCCTTACTTATTCTCTCTGTCAAATAAATAAAATCTTTAAAAAACAAATTAAAAATATAAATAAAATTTCACTAAAATAGATTTAAATAGATGTAACCCACATAAATAAAAGCACTCTGGGATTCTTGATAATTTTTAAGAGTATAAGTGAGTGATGAGACCAAAAGTTAAGATTAATCAAGTTATGCAAGGCACTAAGGAGAGAGAATATCTCCAATAATCTGAGGGGAACTATTAGGTTATATTCCAAGTATATAAGGAATGTGAAAAAGTACACTGCCATAGGTTCATTTACCCTTCTATAAGGGCAAGAAACTATTAATTTGGAACATATACTAATAGCAGCGGCTCTCTAAAATTTTGGTAACATTACATCACAGCCCCTTTCTTCTTTATGGACACTTGCCTTTTTTTAATTATTATTAACATATATTATTTGTTTCAGGGGTACAGGTCTGTGATTCATCAGTCTTACACAATACACAGTATGGACACTTTCTTTAAAGCTAGTCTCCTTTAGGGGCACATGGGTGGCTCAGTCAGTTGAGCACCCAACTTTTGGTTTCGGCTCAGGTCATGATCTCAGGGAGTCTGCTCAGGATTCTCACTCTCCCTCTCTAAAAATAAATAAATCTTAAAAAAAAAAAAAAAAAAAAAGCTAGTCTCCTTTAGAGAAAACAACTGGATTTCATAAAAGATTTCAACTAATTTGGGAAACTGTCCTAAAAAAGAAGTTGTGTTCTTAAAGCAAAATCCAACAGAATGATCCCTTTAGATGCGTCTTCCTACTGATTAAAGTTCCTAATATTTTAGTTAACATTTGAAATTTATTTTATCACTTTCTATTTATATAGCTTGCTAAGTGCTAATTTTCTTAAGAACACTCTATCACACTAAAGCTTAATTTCAATAAATATGCAATATTTAACGTCATTAATAATTGAAAAAAGCCAATTAAAACAATTTTATGCTTTTCACTTACTCTAGTAGAAAGAAAATAATTTTGAGGACCGTTCTCAGATCAGTGAAAGCACAAGAAAAACCAGCACTTCTATATATAAAAAGTGGGAGTAAAATTGGTAGGATCTTCTTGAATTCACAAGTATTTAAATAGCCCCCTCTCCCACAACTCTGTATCACATCACACACCTAATTTTTTTCCTTCTTAGCACTCATCACTTTTTTTTTTAAGATTTTATTTATTTATTTGACAGAGACAGACACAGTGAGGGAGGGAACACAAGCAGGGGGAGTGGGAGAGAGAGAAGCAGGCTTCCCGTGGAGCAGGGAACCCAGATGCAGGGCTCAATCCCAGGACCCTGAGATCATGACCTGAGCTGAAGGCAGACATCTAACGATTGAGCCACCCAGGTGCCCCAGCACTCATCACTCTTAAAATCTAAAAAGATTAAAAATTCTTTTTTTTTTTTTAAATAATTATCTACCCCATTAGTGTACAAGCTTCATAATAGCAGGAGCCTTATTCACTAGTGTATCTGAGCCTAGGACATCTCCTATCACAGAGTAAGTGTTCAAAAAACTCTAATAAATAATTGATAGTCCTAGAAGTATTATTTTGTTTTAAAGGTAAACACAAACAAAAACTTTTGGAAACAACCTATTTGTCCATCAAACCCAGAATGATTACATACACTATGGTACTTTCATTCAGTGGAATACCAAGAAGTTTTTAAAAATAATACGGCAGATCTACAAGTAACTAGAATGGAAAGATCTAAGGCACATTAAATGAAAAAAATAAGCTGTCAAATACATCCATATTATATTTTTGTGTTGAGAGGAAAAACACATACACAAAATTACAGAAAAACTATGGAAAGATAATACCTAATTGGCAAGTAGTCAATTCTAGGGAAAGGTAGTAGCATTTGGAAAGAGACTGAGAGTGGTCAAGGGTAACTTCAGCTCCATTTGTTTAATTTAAATATTCAAATCATACATTACATACTCATGCAAATTGCTTATGTAACTATGCCCTCTTTTTCAAATTGATTTTTTTTTTTTTTTTTTAAGATTTTATTTATTTATTTGACACAGTGAGAGAGGGAATGCAAGCAGGGTGAGTGGGAGAGGGAGAAGCAGGCTCCCACTGAGCAGGAAGCCCAATGCAGGGCTCGATCCCAGGACCCTGAGATCATGACCTGAGCCGAAGGCAGATGCTTAACGACTGAGCCACCCAGGCGCCCCTTCAAATTGATTTCTAAGAGAAATCAACATATATCAGTCAGGGGCCAATCCTCTAAATCTACTATAGAGAATGAGTTACAAAAAACAGAGGAAAGTGAGGCAACTCATAGACTACCAATAGCAGAGAGCTTCCAGGACTTCTTGAACTAAAAGGGCAGTAAGATGAAATAGTATCACCAGATCAAAGAAGCTTAGGATGGTGTTAGAACCACAGTGGGGTCTGTTCAGTGGTAAGTTGGACCACAGAAGAAGGGGCCATTAAAGAACTGCTGCTCAAAAAAGGGGTGGAGAAATAAGCTGGCTTCTTTCCTCATTTCATCAACCAATCTTCTCTTAGCACCTACCATAACCAAATTCAAAACGCAAGTGGGTCTAGTCAAATCATCATGCTGTATACTTTAAACTCACACAATGTTATTTATCAATTATATCTCAATAAAGCTGGGGGTGGGTGGGGGAAACAACAAACACATGGAGAAAGCAAAGGAGCCTAGGAAATGTAATCCCCTGCAATATAGAACAGAGTAGGGAAAAGGCAGGGATAGATCTGACAGCAAATTGGCTGACTAGCACAGTCAAGTTATCAAATGTGTGCCCTACTTCCTATATTCTATGGCAGCAGATGATACTCATGGTGGCTCAACATCTATTTTAAGCCTTCTTTAAGAAGTAAATAAGAGAACCCAGTTTGAAGGAAGTGGAGGAGGAATTAGAAGTACAAAATGCAATAACGAAAAAAAAAAAGTAAATGATCAGAAACACTGTATTATTTCCTAGAACAGCAAATATACCAAAATAAGTCACATGTATAGATTATACAAAATTTCATTATAGCAGATCTCTATACCTGGGAGGAATTTCTGGAGATATGAGACACAATAAGTTTTGAAAAATAAAAGTTCAGCTTAGGAACCAAGAATTTAAACTTAAACTTATGTTTACCAATATGCATTTTGAGGGTCTTCCTCTAAAACCATTTTAGGGGCGCTTGAGTGGCTCAGTCAGTTAAGTGTTTGCCTTCGGCTCAGGTCATGATCCCAAAGTCCCGGAATCAACTCCCACATCAAGTCCCACATCGGGCTGCCTGCGCAGCGGGGAGCCTTCTTCTCCCTCTCCCCCTGCCGCGCCCCCTGCTCATGCTAATAAATAAAATCTTAAAAATAAATAAAACCGTTTTAAACAAATATACTTAAAACTCGCATCTTTTTCAAAAAGAATAAAGCAAAAGTCTAGATAGGGAACTAAAAAAGAACTGCTTAATAAAAATGTCAATATATGGAAAGAAAAGCCTAGTTTCATTTAAGCATTCTACTTATCTTAGACTACGAACTGGTAAACTTTTTCTATAAAGGACCAGATGGTAAATATTTTAGGCTCCAGAGGCCTTATAGTCTGTGTCACAACTACTCAACTCTGTGAAAGCAGCCATAGTTGACATGTAAATGAACAGATGTGACTCTGTTCCAATAAATCTTTACGGACATTAAAATCTGAATTTCATTTAAGTTTCTCCACATGTCACAAAATATTCTTCTTTGATTTTTTCCAACTATTTAAAAATGTAAAAGTCATTTTCAGCTCACAGGTCATATGAAAGGAGGCAGTGAACCAAATTTGGCCAACGGATCATAGTTGCTGCTGTCTGGTCTCAGACAAATAACATCATAGAGCTCGACATTTGAAGATTAGGTTTGGGTCCCCCGTCCAAGTGGCTATGGTGTTTAACTATTTTAAACTATTAAACAAGAGCTAATCTATCCATATTTTTATTCCAATGTATCAGCAACAGACAAGTTTTTAACACAGTTGTCAGACTTTAAAAAATTATATGGTCTCTAATGCAAAGAACCTATGTAAGTACATTTAACCTATGCAAAAACAAACCAGAACACTTGAGAGTCTGTCACTATATTCTTTTTTTTTTTTTTTTTTTAAGATTTTATTTATTTGAGAGAGAGAGAGCACAGGCACAGGCAGGGGTAGAGGCAGAGGGAGAAACAGAACCCCCCCGCAGAGCAAGGGGCCCAATGTGGGGCTCGATCTTAGACCCCGGGATCATGACCTGAGCCAAAGACAGCCACTTAACCGACTGAGGCACCCAGGTGCTCCTCTGTCACTGTATTCAATCAAACAAAGCTAATGTAAGAGAAACCTTGGCCCTAACACACAGGCACTCCATTCCTTTGGCTCACATCTGTGACAAAAGAGTAACCAACTATTAGCTCACAAGTTCTGGTAAGGGATGTCAGTGCCATTATTTGTTTACAAGATTGCAAAAGCATATGATCTACCTTTCATTTTAGAATAAAATAATAAACTCTAGGCAATATAATCTGAATGCCTCTGACAACCAAATCTCAAAGTCTCCAATATAAAAATAAAATTGCCGAAAGCATGCCAAGTTCATCCATTGTTCTACCAATCTTTAACCAATACTGTCTATTAGAAAGTTTTTATTTTTACAGTGCAGCTTCAATCCCTTGTAGAATTGTACTTTCTGAATCTTATTTCAACATTTCCCTATAGTTTTGCCCAAAAGGATAAGAAATTGCTGCGTAAAACCTAATACCATATTTACTATAAAAAGGATTACAGAAATTTTCATCTAGTGTATCATATATCACCTTTTTTATGAGAACCTATGGGAGAAATTTCTCAGGCACAGTGCCATCTATGAACTCTTTTCTCAAGAGACTTGTGTGCCTTTTACCTTATAGATACTGTATATACTACAATCCAGTATAAAATTCTCTTTTATTTAGCTGTAAAACCAAGCCTTTAACAGTTCAGCTCTGGTAACTGTGTAAAGACTATGGCATACATTTGTATATACTTCTATAATCAGCTCCAAGTCACTAAATTTTTTTTCCCCTCAAATTTTCTTTTGAAAAAAATCCTCACACATTGTGCTTAGGTAAGCTAGCTCAAAGTGAGACCCAAGTATTCAATAGCATAAGAAGCTATCACACACACGTATATAGACATCAATCAACTGGGGAAAAAAAAAAAAACTACCTCAAACAGCTGCAATTTGTTCTTTGTGTGGCTTCAACAAAATCCCAGGACGCTACTTTATCAGGTATCTCTTCTTCAGACAGACCACCTGATGAAGCTGAATATTTCCTCCTAAGATTTGAAATTATAAAATTCTTTAGAATTCATAAGGTTTTCTATAACCATGAATAAAGCATTAAAATTAAAGTTAAAAAAATCAGATTTTTAAAGTCATACAAATGACTTTTTATACTTTAAATATCTATATACAAGTAACTACCAACATGCAATATTTTAAACTTGAAAATGAAAACACGTACTTGTTCTGTGCTCTGTTCATATTGCATTCTTGCCAAACTCTATCCACCACATGATTTGCTAATTTTCTGGGTATTTTCCCACCGTGATGGCTAGTACTATCAGAGTTGAAGCCATCAGATACTGAAGAAAATTTGACCCACTTCTGGGCAGACTGAGGATCAACTGAAAACAAACAAAAAAGAATAGGCTATAGGAGAATAAAAGGACATTTAAAGTAACATTATTTGGGTTTGGGTTTGTTTTTTTTTTTTTGCTTGTTAATTTGTTATACAATGTACTCCACATCTATCTGGTATGCCTCCATATATTTTGGGACAAAAAACGTTACTTTACTTAAAATACAGAAAGCAAAAAATCCAAACAGGATGTAAACTTGATGGTAGTGTTATATCAAAGCTGACATCCTGACTCTGAGGATTAAATGGCAGTTATATAGGAGAGTGTTCTTAAATTTGGGAAATACACTCAGTACTTGGGCGTAATGGGGCATTGTGTCTGCAGCTTGTTCTCAAATGGTTCAGAAAAAGGCCAATGATAATGAATGTATACATCTAGAGAGAGTGATGGAACAAATGCTAACTGTTTTGAAATCTGGATGAGAGAGTTCTTTGTATACATGGAAACTCTTCAGTAAGTCTGAAATTACTTCAAAATAATTAAGTGCTGATATATTCAGAACAACAGATTTATAACTAGTGCTAATGAAAAAGATTAATACGATACCTGTTTGGACTTCCTCAGGAGACGTAGGTGGTGTAAGAGTAACTGAAGACATAGCAGGATCTCTTGTGGAAGCAGGCACTTGGTGGACACCCAAGCAAGAAGCTGAACAGTGAGAGGATCCCACAGAGCTAGGAGTAGGAATGTCTGACTGAGGGACTAGAACAAAGCATGCTGGGTAGATCATTCGGACACCAGCTGAAAGGAAAAAATAATGGACAAGAAAATAAATTACCACTGTGACTATAGTGGGATTAGTTTCGTTCCAAAGTACTGTAATGGAAAAGTACATACTATCATATTTGTTTAAATAAAATAAAAATATATTTAATGTATTTGTATAAATATATGCTCCTTTTGGCATAGGTTTTTGGAAGAAACCATGAGAAAATGTTAATACCTTTAGTGGTAACCTTCAGTGAGAGACTTAGAAGCAAGCAGCTTTCTCTTCATTTTTGGATTTTCTAATCATGAGAGTGTATTACTTTTAAATCTTTATTTATAAATTTGACAAACTATAATGTACATTACTTTTTAAATTTTTTTAAAGTTTAACAAAGGTAATCTGGACACTAGAATTATGGACCATTTTCTGCTTTCTTCTTTACATGTCTTTTACTGAAAGCCTAATATATGTTTGTGTTTTGTTTCTGGTTTTTTCACAACTACCCTGGTAGTAAGGTATTTATTGAAGTTCAATACTGGTGTTCTTTTTATTAAAAAAAAAAAAAAAAACACAACAGCCCATGAATAAGGCAATCTTCATATATATATCATTGCCACATGATTCTATTAAACACCATTGCAGATTCTAATCCTAATTATCTGCTCAATTATACATTCCCCACACCTCCCCCATCTCTCTAACATGGAGTATACCTATTCACTCCACTCTTAGGCTTGGCTCTGTGACCTGCATATGATATACACCAGATCCCAACAGAAGCTTTAAATGTGCTTGCAAGATCAGTGCAGCCTCTTATTCCTGTCTTTTCCCTCAAGATGAGCATGTCCCAAATATAGTTTACCTTGTTAATCTGGGTCCCTGAATGAGAAGACACAGAGAAGAGCCAATATGAAAAGAGCTGACCTGGGCAGAGCAGATCAAAGCCGTAAGTTCTTTAGGTGCACTTTCTACCTTTTAAAAATTATCAGAGGCAACAGTTTCACCAAATGTTAAAATACTATGTAACAGGTTGTCAACTTTCCAGCTTCCAAATGTTACTCATTCACAGTTATCTTCTTCCCACCTTTAGCATGCTTACCTCTAGGTGGTATATATTTCCTTGCCCCAATGACTTTGGCATGGCAAAGTGACTAGTTCTGTCTAATGGAGTGTGAGCAGATGTAACATACATCATATCCTAGCAGAAGCTTTAAATACACTTACATAGTCACACTCAGTCCTTATTATTCCTCTGTTCTTATAAGAACAGCATGTCCCAGAGAGTGGGTAATCATGGAACGTAGGTTGTAGAATGACAAGATACAAGGAGCCAAACCACAACCAACCTGTAGCCCTTATGTAATGTGAGGAGAAAACAAAGAAATAAATGCTTACTGTTGAAAGCCACTAAAGTATTGGAATTATTATTCAGCAAAATCTAATACACAGTCACATATTTTTCCCTTAAAATTAATACTCAGAATCCATACCAACAAGAACTTCTACTGCAGCTAAAGAATCATCTTCCCAATCCATATCTTCCTGTTTTTCTTCAGACATCTCCTTTAAGCAAGATGAGATAGGATAGAATTGCTTCCATTCACCAATCAATTTTTTGGTAGCTGAATCAGACATCTTGAATGCTTGTCCTGTGAGAGTGCCATTTAGTCCAAATGGGCTTAAGATTACTAGAGACCCAAAAGAGACATCGAGTAAGTAACTAAAGACTGGTACACCAGATAAGATCACACTGAATAGTTTGACAAGTAATGCAATCTAAAAAAGAAAAGGAAACTCTTAACAGTCATTTCAGAGAAAAATTTATTACACTTCATTATTGTGAAGATAAAGCACAATATTTATTATAAAATCTTAAGATTTTGTCCACCCAAAAAATCTCACATGGTTAGAATTTCAACATGAGTGGGGTTATATGTATATCCTTCAACTTCTCTTGATTTCCAGTAAGAAAAAGCAATTTGAGGAAAAACTGTGTGTGTGTGTATAAATCTAAGTACTTTTATTATGTACTGCCATGTAATTTTTAAAAAGTAAATACTAGGGTTAGAATTAAAACAAGAACACCCTGTCAGTCCTTAAAAACAAATCAGCAGGGGCGCCTGGGTGGCTCAGTTGGTTAAGCGACTGCCTTCGGCTCAGGTCATGATCCTGGAGTCCCTGGATCGAGTCCCGCATCGGGCTCCCTGCTCGGCAGGGAGTCTGCTTCGTCCTCTGACCCTATCCCCTCTCATGTGTTCTCTCTCTCTCATTCTCTCTCTCTCAAATAAATAAATAAAATCTTTAAAAAAAAAAACCAAATCAGCAATCTTGTATAAATATCAAAGTCCCTGTGTTCCAACGTTAAAAATGGCTTATGTGACTGGACACAAAAGATGACCTTGAAAACATAAACATATATATCTGCTAAATGTTATTTAAAAGAACACTTTAAAACATGCTATCGTTCATGTACAAGAATTTTTTAGAAAAATATTTGTATTAAAAAATATTTGTATTAAAAAACTTATTTCATTGACTTAAAACTCTGGAAGAAGAAAATAAACTACATCAGAATCATCACTAGGCTAACGATCATGGGAAATTTCATTAGTACCATAATTTAAAATTACCAATTGCAATTAAGAGTTTTCTTGAAACAATACGAGATCAAATATCTAAGCCAGTAAATAATCTACCTTGAAATGGGCTATTAGACTGTTGAGCAAGGGTGATATGCTCTTCACTAAGAAGGTATACAGGTTGATGTTGGTTAATTTCCACACTGGTACAAACATTGCTGTCTCCATGCAAGAAAAAGGTGAAAGAGCAGGACAAGTGTTCACTAATAAAGAAGAAAAAGTTGTATTTTAGTGATGATTAATAGCCAAAATATAAGTTAACTTGCTTTTCTTTATTAAGAAGCTATACTACAAAAACGCACATTTCTCTTTAACCCAGAAATTCTACTTCATCATCCAAAGTGGGGGGAATCACAGATATAAGCAAAGATTTAGTTTTAAGAAATGTTTTTCACAGCACTGTTTATAGTAGAAAAAGCTGCAAATCGAGGAATCAGTAAACAAGTTAGGTACGCCCACACATACCCTTATAATACAGCCACCAAAATAAGTAAAGGTAAAGGGGAAGTGGGTTTAATGGAAAGGGTAGTCTACCAAAATAGTAGTTTCAATTTTTTTTTTTAATTGAGTGTAAAAAATCTAGGTGTGCAATCGAATTAAGGATGACCTAATTTTTGTTTATTTTCCCTTGTAATTAAGAAATTAAATACAATTATATTTTCTCATTTTATTATTTCTGAAATTGGGCTACATTCAATCAGTCAAGCATTTAATGTACTGCCCTCCTCTGACCCCCAATAGTAAGTTATTTTAAAGAAATGATGGATCTTACAACTGAAGGCATCCTAGAATCGAAGCTATATGCAAAGCAGAACATCTTATGAAATTTAGATATGGCTGGGAAAATAAAAGTTCCCAAGAGGAAAGCACAACGATCCTTAGGATAAAATATAGAAAGGTCAAATGGCCTAGAAGAGGAGACTGTACAGTAAGAAGAATCCACTCTTATTTCTTTTCCACACATTTATCTTAAGAATTTGTCTTGGGGCACCTGGGTGGCTCAGTTGGTTAAGGGGCTGCCTTTGGCTCAGGTCATGATCCCAAGGTCCTGGGATGGAGCCCGCATCAGGCTCCTTGCTCAGCGGGGAGTCTGCTTCTCCCTTTCCCTCTGCCTGCCCCTCCCCCTGCTTGTGCTCGCTCTCTCTCTCTGTGTTAAATAAATAAAATCTTAAAAAAAAAGTATTTGTCTTAAAGAACCAGTTCTTTAAAATATAACCATTAATAAACTAAAAACCTGTTGTATCTATCTATAAGCCCTCTTGAATTATTTCTGGACAAGTCAAGCACACAAAAAAGTTATAGTAGAAGTAATACTATAGCTAACAAAAGTGGGAAAATAAAAAGTCAGAAAGAGGTGCAGAGCTGAGAATTTCTTCATTTTATATATAAGGGAGCCAAAAGAGTCTGAAGTTGACAGAAAAATCAAGAAACTGAAATTTAAGCATATCACTCAAGTTAAAAAGATAACCAGAAAAACTGACAATACTATCACTAATAAAGCAAATCTTATCTTTCATGGTAGAGAATCAGTAGATACTGTCTACAGTTGATTAATCAAGGTCTAGAGGTATAAAGCATCTCTGTAATTACGGCAGTAACCACTAGAAGTAGGAAGCAAAAAAAGTTAAAAAGATGGAAAACTAAACCTGGTTACTTCTAGGGAATGGGACTAAAGCAATTAAGCAGGGATCTTTAGAGGTTTTCGAAATTTGTAATACTCTATACTGCTTAAACTATATTACTTTTAAATTTAAAAATTATGAATTCTTGGGGCACCTGGGTGGCTCAGTCGTTAGGCATCTGCCTTTGGCTCAGGTCATGATCCCAGGGTCCTGGGACCGAGCCCCGCATCGGGCTCCCCTCTCTGCGGGAAGCCTACTTCTCCCTCTCCCACTACCCCTGCTTGTGTTCCCTCTCTGGCTGTGTCTGTCAAATAAATAAAATCTTTAAAAAAATAAATAAATAAAAATTATGAATTCTTAGGGTGCCTGGGTGGCTCAGTTGGTTAAGCATCTGACTTTGGCTCAGGTCATGATCTCAGGGTTCTGGGATCAAGCCCTGCATGGGGCTCTCCGTTCAGTGGGAAGTCTGCTTCTCCCTCTCAAATAAATAAAAAATCTTTTATAAAAATTATGCAATGATTACTGTATCTTCCCCCACCTCAGCAGCTTTTGTTGCTTTTTTTTTTTTAAATAAACTTATTTTTGGAATAACTTTAAATTTACAGAAAAGTTGCAAAAGTATCATAGAAAGTTCCCATATACCCTTTACCCAGTTTCCTCTGAAGTTAAACATCTTACATAACAATGCTACATTTGTCAAACAAGTAATTAACACTGGTACATTAATTCCAGTCTTTATTTGGATTTCACTAGATTTTCCACTTAACCATTTTTCTGTTTCAGGATCCAATCCAAGATACCACACTGCATTTAGCCAATAGATTTTTTTCCCGCCAGCCTTGCTGAAGCATAAGTGATAAAGCCAAATAGTTTTTAAATAAGAAATAAAACTAATTACTTGAATTATTTATTAAATATATTAAGCTTGTTACTCATCTGGAACAGCTATTGATTAATTACAAAGCCTACAGACATTTGCTTTGGTATAAGAGTAAAATCTAAAATAATCCCCAAGAGAAGAGATTTAACTAATAACTCTGAGAACTGTCCATCAAAAAGCAGACCATTGCTAATGCCCATTTAAAATAAAGACGATTTTATTATTGCTTTCCAGCGTGGTAAAGGCACCCATACTGTAGAACAGGGGGAAAAATAAAAGTACCAAACACAAACCTAATTCCAAATGCTTAAAGCAAAACACACACACACATTCAAAAGAACTTTGCATTAAACTTAGTATTATATTCAAATCTAAATGCACTATATACTAAGTCACCAAGTGAAAGCAAGTATTATTCCTTTATTCAGCAAGTATTTTATGGCTAAGCATATGGCACTATACTAAATACACATTTAATTTCAGTTATGTTAAGTGCTATTTAAAAACCAGGTACAGGGCGCCTGGGTGGCTCAGTCGTTAAGCGTCAGCCTTCGGCTCAGGTCATGGTCCCAGGGTCCTGGGATCGAGTCCCACATCGGGCTCCCTGCTTGGCGGGAAGCCTGCTTCTCCCTCTCCCACTCCCCTGCTTCTGTCCCTGCTCTGTCAAATAAATAAATAAAATCTTTAAAAAATAAAAAAATAAAATAAAAATAAAAATAAAAACCAGGTACAGGATCTATGAGAATGTCTCAACAAGACCTAGATAATGAAAATAAACTTTAATTTCCTAAGTGGAAAAGAATCAAACTTGGGTAACAATATAAAAGCTATGCTTATGTCTCATGTAACATTACATCAGCCTACCCCCAATACCTATTTCTTCTCCAACCTCATCTCTTACTAGTAAGTCTTCCTTTAATACTTTTCCTTCTCAACTGGCCTCTCTGCCATTCCTTAAACACACCAGGCCTTTGTACCTACTGTTACTCAATCTGGAACACTCCACATATCTACATTCACCTTCATTAGGTTTTTTGTTCAGATACCTTGTAGTTGAAGTTTTCACCAATCATTCTAATTTAAATTGTCCCTTAATTCCTATTCTGGGATAGATTTCACTGGCTAAATAATCACAATCCAAAATTTTAGTTTATTTTTTTCTTATAGTCCCCCCCGAATGTAAGCTCTATTGGAGGAGGACTCTGTCTTCTTTGTTCAAGGCTGTCTCCTCAGCTTTTAGAATAGGTCCTTGACACATAGTAGGTATGCACTAAATACTGTAGGACAAGGTCTGTATCTGAGTAACTTATTTCTAATCAAATATTCCTTTTCTTATCAAGTCTGTACCTATATAGTTGTCCAAAGCTAGAAAAGTGAATCATTCTCAACTTCTTTTTCCTAAGCTCCCTATAGTCAACTAATCCATCACCAATTCCTACTGATTCTAGTTCTTAAATATCCATGATTCGTCAAGTTGTTTTTTTAAGGTCTGAATAACTATTAAAATCTCTAATTTATCTTCTTGCTTTTTACTGCTGCCAGCAATCTTTCTAAAAATTAATTCATATCATGTAACTGGCAGGCTCAAAATCAATAGTTGCCCAATGCCTTAAGGACTAAAAACAAAACAAAACAAAACCAAAAACCTTAGTATAGCATTTTAGACCTTTTGTTATCTGATCCTTGCTTAACTCTCCAGGCAGAGGTACTTAATCTACCAAGAACTCCTTTGTTATCACAAATTCCTCCCCACTTCTTAATCTTTCTTCAACACTCCTTTATTTTTTTTTTAAAGATTTATTTTAGAGAGAGGGAGAGAGCATGCAAGGGAGTGTGGGGCGGGGCAGAGGGAGAGAGACTTTTCAAGCACTCCCCACTGAGTGAGCAGCCCTTCCCTGGGCTTGATCTCAGGACCCATGAGATCATGACCTGAGCCAAAACCAAGAAGAGTTGGATGCTTAACTGACTGAGTCACCCAGGCACCCCACTTCTAGACTCCTTTAAACAACATCTCTGTGAGCTCCCATAATATTCTATGCTTATCATAATATTTATCATAATACTATTATTTAACTAATAGAACTCCCTGCCAAGTTGTAAATTCCTTGATAAAAAGAATTATAACTTTAATATTGGCAGAAAATTGAGTTATTGGTCCCAATTCTTCACCCCCTTCTTTCTCATTTCTTTAATCATGGTAAAAAACACAACATAAAATTTACCATCTTAATCATTTTTAAGTGTACTGTTCAGTAATTTAAGTATATTCACATCATTTTGAAACAGATCACCAGAACTTTTTCATCTTGCAAATCTGAAATTACAGCCATGTAACAACAATTCCTTCTTTCTACTTCTCCTAGCCCCTGGCAACCACCATTCTATTTTCTGTTTCTATGACTTTGACTACTTTAGATCTACTTCATGTAAGTAGAGTCATACAGTTTGTGTCTTTGTGAGTGGCTTTTTTCACTTAGCATTATGTCCTCAAGGCTGATCCATGGTGTAGCATGTGACAGGATTTCTTTCCTTTTAAAGGTGAATAATAATCCACTATGTACATAACATAGTCTGCTTAACCATTCATCCATCAATGGACATTTGGGTTGTTTCCACCTCTTGGCTATTGGGAATAGTGCTGCTATGAACATGGGGTATGCAAATTTCTTCAAGATCCTGCTTTCCCGTAGTCATCAAGACAGTATGGTACTGGCACAAAAACAGACACACAGATCAATGGAACAGAACAGAAAACCCAGAAATGGACCTACAACTACATAGCCAACTAATTTTCAACAAAGCAGGAAAAAATATCCAATGGAAAATAGACAATCTCTTCAACAAATGGACAGCCACATGCAAAAGAATGAAACTGGACCACTTTCCTACACCATACACAAAAATAAATTCAAAATGGATGAAAGACCTATATGTGAGACAAGAATCCATCAAAATCCTAGAGAACACAGGCAGCAACCTCTCTGACATCGGCTGTAGCAACTTCTTACTAGACACATCTCTGAGGCAAGGGAAACAAAAGCAAAAATGAACTATTGGGACTTCAACAAAAGGCTTTTTTTCTTTTTTAAAGATTTATTTATTTGAGAGAGAGGAGAGAGACAGAGTGCATGAGCAGGTGGCAGAGGCAAAGGGAGAGAGAGAATCCTTAAGCAGACTCCCTTCTGAGTGCAGAGCCCAACGCAGGGCTTGATTCCAGGACCCCGAGATCATGACCTGAGCTGATATCAAGAGTCGGTTGCTTAACCTACTGAGCCACTCAGGCACCCCAAGATAAAAAGCTTTTGCACAATGAAAGAAATGATCAACAAAACTAAAAGGCAACCTTCAGAATCAGAGAAGATATTTGCAAATGACGTATCTGATAAAGGGTTAATACCCAAAATCTAGGGGCACCTGGGTGGCTCAGTCATTAAGCATCTGCCTTCGGCTCGGGTCATGATCCCAGGTCCTGGGATCGAGCCCCGCATCGGGCTCCCTGCTCAGCGGGAAAGCCTGCTTCTCCCTCTCCTACTCCCCCTGCTTGTGTTCCCTCTCTCGCTGTGTCTTTCTCTGTCAAATAAATAAATAAAATCTTAAAAAAAAAAAAATCCAAAATCTATAAATAACTAATCAAACTGAACACCCCAAAAACAAATAATCCAGTTAAGAAATGGGCAGAAGACATCTAGATGGCTGACACATGAAAAGATGCTCAACATCACTCAACATCAGGGAAATAGGAAACAAAACTACAATGAGATGACACCTCACACCAGTCAGAATGGCTAAAATTAACAACAGAGGAAACAGGTCTTGGTGGGGATACAGAGAAAGGGGAACCTTCTTACACTGTTGGTGGGAATGCAAACTGGTGCAGCCACTCTGGAAAACAGTATGGAGGTTCCTCAAAAAGTTAAAAATAGAACTATCCTATGACCCAGCAATTACACTCCTAGGTTTTTAGCCAAAGTATACAAGAATACAAAAACTGATTCGAAGGGATACACGCACCCTGATGTTTACAGCAGCATTTTCAACAATAGCCAATTATGGAAAAGAGCCCAAAATCCATCAGCTGTGAATGGATAAAGAAGTTGTAGTATACATATACAATGGAATATATTACTCAGCCATAAAACAGAATGAAATCTTGCCCTTTGCAACAACATGGATGGAGCTAGAGTATATAGTAAGTGAATTAAGTTAGAGAAAGACAAATATCATATGATTTCGCTCACATGGGGAGTTTAAGAAATAAAACAGATAAACATGGGGGGAGGGAGAGAGGCAAACCATAAAACAGACTCTTACCTATAGAGAACAAACTGAAGGTTGCTGGAGGGGAGGTGGGCAGGGGGATGGGCTAAGTGGGTGATGGGTACTGAGGGCACTTGTGATGAGCACTGAGTGTTACATGTGATGAATCACTAAATTATACTTCTGAAACTAATATTAGACTATATGTTAACTAATTAGAATTTAAATAAAAACTCAAAAAAAGAAACAAAAAAAGATCCTTTCAATTCTCTTGAAGTAGGACTGCTGGATCAAGAAAACAAAAAAGATCCTTTCAATTCTCTTAGAAGCAGGACTGTTGGATCATACGGTAGTTCTATTCTTAACTTTTTGAGGAACCTACATAAATGTTTTCCATAGTGGCTGTACCATTTTACAATCCCATCAACAGTCAACAAGGGTTCCAATTTCTCTGTCCTCACTAATACTTGTTAGTTTTCATTTTTTTGATAGAAGCCATCCTAACAGATGTGAGGTAGTATCTCATTGTGGTTTTGACTTGCATTTCTCTGATTAGTGATGTTGACTATCTTTTTACATGCTATTGGCCATCCCTGTATCTTTGAAGAAATCTTTTCAAGTCTTTTGCCCAATTTTAAGTTGGGTTACTTGACTTTCTGTTGTTGAGTTGTAGTTCTTTACACAAGCTAGATATTAACCCCTTATCAGATATATAATTTGCAAACATTTTCTCCCATGCCATAAATTGCCTTTTTACTGATGCACAAAAGTATTTAAGTTTGATATAGTTCTATTTATTTTTGCTTTTGTTGCCTATGCTTTTGGTGTCATAACCAAGAAATCACTGCCAAATTTAATGCCTAAAGCTTTCCCCCTATGTTTTCTTCTAGGAGATTTACAGTTTTAGGTCTTACATCTAGCCTTTTAACCCATTTTGGGTTTTTGTATAATAAAGTAAGGTATAAAAGCCAACTTCATTCTTTTACATGTGGATACTAAGTTTTCCCAACACCATTGGTGAAGAGACCAGCTCTTCCCCACTGAGTAGTCCTGGCACCCTTGTCAAAGATCATTTCAATACATACACACATACTAGTTTATTTCTGGACTTTCTACTCCGTTGGTTTACGTGTCTGTATGCTAGTACCATACTGTTTGATTACTGTAGCTTTGTAATTATGTTTTGCTCACCCTCTCTTCATTTAGGCTCTTTAGTGTAAGGAGGGGAAATATACTTCCCCAACCTTGACTCAGGTTTGCTTTGTGACTTGCTTTGACCAAGCAAGCTTCAAACATGCTTATGCAATCTGGACTGCCCTCCAATGCTTCTTTCATTGCCATGAGAATCATATGAAATATACCTTTACCCAAACTACAGTTTACAGTGTGGACTAGATTGGCTAACCCCCAGCTGACCAGCAGGTACATTAATGAGAATATGTAACTGCTGTGTTAAGCCTCCACATTTTGGCGGTGCTTTGTTACACAACACTGGCCAATACAGAAAATGGCACAAAAAGGGAGATCTACCATGACAAAAATCTAAATATGTGGCATTGGCTTTGGGACGAGATGACTGATAGCAAGGAATGTAAGACACTGAAAAGTGATGAGGAAATCATTAAATGGTGACCCATGTTATGTAATGGAGAAATACATCATAGAACTGTTGCCTAAAGGGGCTCCTGGGTGGCTCGGTAGGTTAAGCGTCTGCCTTTGGCTCAGGTCATGATCCCAGGATCCTGGGATCAAACCCTGCATCGGGCTCTCTGCTCAGCTGGGAGTCTGCTTCTCCCTCTCCTTCTGCCCCTCCCCCCGTTCATGCTCTCTCTCTCTCTCTCTCTCAAATAAATAAAATCTTAAAAAAAAAAAAAAAAACTATTGCCTAAAATAATCTAGAAGGCAGAAAATGTGCCTAATGAATTTTCAGAGTTGGAGAAAAAAGATCAAGTCAAAATGTAATTTGATTGTTACTAGTTATACTTGATAAGGTACTAAAAGAAAGAGACGAACTCAGAAAAAAAACTGATGGTTTACAAGCAAAATTTAGAGAGAATACAGACAGCCTGTAGGCTAGAAAATAAAACTATTTTTCAACAAAGTGATGGTATGGCCTATATATAACACAGATTCAAGGAAAAGACCAAATCAAGAGTGTGATTCTAATACCCTTTGTTAAAAATACATGATTCTTGATACCAGCTGAAACATTAGGATTTTCAAAAATTACTCCTAAGCCTCCATACATTTTTCTCAAAAAAGGTATCTAAAGTAGACAAGCATATATGGGGTGCCTGGGTGGCTCAGCCGTTGAGTGCCTGCCTTCAGCTCAGGTCATGATCCCAGGGTCCTGGTATCGAGCCCCGCACTGGGCTCCTGCTTGGCGGGAAGCCTGCTTCTCCCTCTCCCACCCCCCCTTCTTGTGTTCCCTCTCTCGCTGTGTCTCTCTGTGTCAAATAAAGAAATAAAATCTTTAAAAAAAATAAATAAGCATATACGCAATAATTTTGATACTATATGTGGGAATGCATATATAGTCATATTTGTACTTTTCTTTCTTTGTCCTCTTTTCTGACGCAGTTCTTCTATAATTGTTAAGGTTGAGTAATAGAGCATATAAATACATAATTCCTAAATAGTACTTTTGTCTTAGCAAACCACTAATGTTTAATTTCTGAGAGGGATATGCCCATTTTAAGTATTGACATAAAACAAGCAGAAATCAATTTTCAAAGCATTTCTCTCTCTGAACAACAAAAGAATTTAAAAGCGAGACAAAATGCTTTAAAAAAAGTTAAGAAAAATTCATATTCAACTAGTCAGAATGACTATTTCTTACCATTACAAAGTTTTTTTAAACATTTTTCAGGAAACTTTAGAAGACAAATATTTCTTAATAAGGAGGAAAAATTTAAAGAGTTTAAAGGGGAATTACTGACTAAAAATACTTCTGTCAAAAGAAAACATTTATTAAGAAGTGACTCCAGTAAGAATAATCTATTACACAGAGAAACTGTAACTTGATTAGTTTTAGGGATCGAGTAAGTATTCTATAAAAATGATTATGAGTGCTGTGTGCTTATTCAGTAACTAAATAGATTTTAAAATCTGAATTGCAAATATTTCCAAGAACATTTGCAAGTATAAGCAACAACCTAAAACAGTCTCGTGTTCTTTATCTTTAAAAGACAAAGAGGCTTCCTCATATTTACTGTTTTTAATCAGTGAAGTACAGTTCTTAAAAATACAGTTTCTGTTTCATTTCATATGTAAAATATTAAATGAGAATTAAAAAGGATACTCAAAATGGATTTTTGCCATGACATATAAACCAAATAATATAACTAAAAATTTTCCTAAAAAGATTACTGTAATTTGGAAAATGTTTTTTTAAAGTACGTTACTTATAGTCTATTAAATATACGAAAACCATGGCCCATAAAACGAAGGCCCAATATAGCCTTTCCATATGTCCAATGAGTACTTGAACATCTTAACTTTTAAATCAGAAAAATTCGACTGACATGAAGTGAAAAATTTGTCTCCAAGGGGTTTTGTAAAAACCCAATTATACATACAAAAGTTTAATATGTATACTGATTTAGGAGGGGCCATATCTAATTTATTTTTAGCACTTGGGTTAGGTAGGTACAGAAAGATGATATCCCATTTTGCTGTTAGGGAATTCAAGGCACAAAGAAGTTAAAGGGCTTGTCTTAAATCATAAAACTAGTTAAAAACAATGTTGACTTAAAACCCTAGTCATCCTGGGGCCCCTGGGTGGCTCAGTCAGTTAAGTGTCTGACTCTTGATTTCAGCTCAGATCATGATCTCAGGGTTGTGAGATCCCCGTGTCAGGCGCTATGCTAGGCATGGAGGCTGCTTAAGATTCTCTCTCCCTCACCCTCTGCCCCCAAGCCCCTGCTTGTGTGTTTTCTCTCTCAAAAACAAAACAAACTAAAAAAAACCCAGTCATCCTAACCAAAACGGGCAAAGGACTTAAACAAGTATTTCTCCAAAGAAGATACACAAACGACCACCAAGTACATGAAAAGATGCTCAACACTAATCAGTAAGGAAATGCAAATCAAAACTATGATGTACCATTTCAACCCATAATACATTTTAGAAAACAAGTGTTGGTAAAGATGTGGAAAAATTGGAACCCTCTTAGTGGGAATATAAAATGGTGCAGATACTATGAAAAACTATAGCAATCCTTTAAAAAAGAAAAAAAAAAATCAAACACAGAATTACTATATGATCCAACAATTCCATTTCTAGGTATATTCCCAAAATAACTAAAAGCAGGGATTTAAACAGATATTCATACACCAATATATATAGCAGCATTATTCACAACAGACAAAAAGGGGAAAATCCAATCGTCCACTGACAGATGAATAGATAAACAAGATGTGGTATAAAAATACAATAGAATATTACTCAGCCTTAGAAAGAAATGAAATTATGGGGCGCCTCGGTGGCTCAGTTGGTTAGGTGTCCAACTCTTGATTTCAGCTCAGGTCATGATCTCGGAGTTGTGAGATAGAGCACTGTGTTGGGCTCCATGCCAGGGCTCTGTGCTGGGTGTGGAACCTGCTTGGCATTCTCTCTCCCTCTCCCTCTGCCCCTCCCCCACCCCCCCAAAAATAAAAAAAGAAATGAAATTGTGGTGCGTACTACAACAAGGATGAGAACCTGAGGACATTATGCTAAATGAAATAAGCCAGACACAAAAGGACAAATACTATGTTAATTCCACTTATATAAGGTAACTAAAACAGACAAATTCATAAAGACACAAGGTAGAATGGTGGTTACCAGTGGCTGAAAGGAGGGGAAAATAAGTTCTTTAATGGACAGATTTTCAATTTGGGATGATGAAAAAAGGTTCTGTATATAGTGGTGATATCAGCACAACAAGGTGAATATACTTAATGCCACTGAACTACACACTGAAAAATAGTGTATTGATTCCATTAATTTCAATAGTTTCCAAACCTGTTTTTTATTACAATTGGAGGTCTCTTTTTAAAATTCCAAAGCCTAGGCCATACTCCCAATGTAAAACATGGGCATCAGTATTTTTTGAATCTCTCAACATTATCCCATATCCCAACAAGTTTCACTACTGCATTATACTATATTTCTGTAGCTCTCAAAATAACATTTTTAATTTCTTAAATTTATAGTTATTAACTTCAACATTAGGTGTTCTGAACGTATCTCCATCAACAAGATAACACCTTATCTGTGAATCTTGGATATACTTCTGCTCACTTGGTGAACACATTACTTATACTATAAAGAATACTTAGAAAACAATAATATTCTGGTTTACAGCTTCAAGTGCTCTGCAAGTACTCTTTATATTCCTATTATTTCCCCAATATAAGAAATTTTTAGGTATTCTGTTTTACTACTTCCTATCGCTTTAAGATGACGTAGGTAGAGGAGCACTTGGGTGGCTCAGTTGGGTAAGCATCTGCCTTTGGCCTAGGTCATCATCCCAGGCCCCTGGTCAGGGGTTGGGCTTCCTGCTCAGGGGGGAGCCTGCCTGCTTCTCCCTCCTCCTCTGTCCCTCCTCCTGCATGTGCGTGGGCATGCACACACTCTAATAAAGAAATAAACAGAATCTTAAAAAAAAAAAAGATGTAGGAAGAAAAGATACAGTTGGTCTACAGGGTCCAAAACCTGTCTCATTTTTCATGCCCTGTAACCCTGTTCCAACACTGGCAAGCTACATGACCTTGGATAAGTGACTTAGCCTCTCTGTGCTTTAGATTTAGCAATTGTAAAACTGGAATAACAAAGCTGTAAGAATTGAGTTAATGTTAAGCCCTAATTCTAAACACAGCCTGATGAGTTCTGCTTAAGCAAAGGTTTCTCCCCCTTCAGAAACAAAACTTCCCTATTATTATTCATAACTAAAACCAACAGTTCAAAAGGACAGACTTATAGGAGTCTATGGCACAAATCATGTAAGAAATGATAGTAAGAAAAGCTTACCAGAGAGGAAAAAAGAAAGAAGTCTTAGCACTTAATTTTTCTCATAAATGAGGGGCGCCTGGGTGGCTCAGTCGGTTAAGCGACTGTCTTCAGCTCAGGTCATGATCCTGGAGTCCCAGGATCAAGTCCCGCATCGGGCTCCCTGCTCAGTGGCGAGTCTGCTTCTCCCTCTGACACTCCCCCCCTCATGTTCTCTGTCTCATTCTTTCTCTCTCAAATAAAATCTTTAAAAAGAATTTTTTTTCTCATAAATGTTTCTGGAAAGTATGAGAATGTAGAAAACTGATCATGCAAATCCTCACGACTCAAGCATCAAGAGAAATTTCATGGGTCATAAGTAATATATCACCACTTAAGATTTTAGAAAATAGGATGAATAATCTTGATGAGACATTAACAACAGACCAACACAGGCTGCAGAGAGGCAAAAAAAAAAAAAAAGACAGTAACTATGCCCAACTGGACAAATAGTGGGTATCTTGACATAAAGGTGAAGGTTTCCCCTATCTTTGAGATTCTAGATCACACTCAAATTTTAGCACATGGGGTGCCTGGGTGACTCGGTTGGGTGTCTGACTCTTGGTTTCAGCTCAGGTGGTGGTCTCAGAGTGGTGGGATCGAGCCCCACATTGGGCTTCTCATGCTTGGTATGGAGCCTGCTTAAGATTCTCTCTCTCCCCCCTCCCTCTGCCCTTCCCACTGCTCGCACACTTGCACTCTTTCTAAAATAAATGAATAAATAAAAACTAAAAGAATTTAGCACACAGGGCACCTGGATGGCTCAGTTGGTTAAGCGACTGCCTTCGGCTCAGGTCATGATCCTGGAGTCCCAGGATCGAGTCCCACATCGGGCTCCTTGGTCAGCAGGGAGTCTGCTTCTCCCTCTGACCCTCCCCCCTCTCAGGTTCACTCTCTCTCTCTCTCTCTCTCATTCTCTAATAAATAAATAAAATCGTTAAAAAAAATTTAGTATACAATTCCAAGAGGATTCGGAAGACCAGTTAGAAAATATCTTTTTTTTTTTTTTAATGATTTTATTTATTTGAGAGAGCACGCGAGAGCACAAGCAGGGCTTTGGGGGTGGAGAGGGAGAGCAGGGAGCCTGATGTGGGGCTCGATCCCAGGACCCTGGGATCATGACCTGAGCCGAAGGCAGAAGCTTCACTGACTGAGCCACCCAGGCACCCTAGTTAGAAAGTATCTTCTACCAATAAACATTATACCAAGCTCAGCTGGGTTTAAAGCCCTAGAACAGCCAATATATACATGTGACTATTGAGCACGTGAAATGTGGTCAGTCCAAATGGAGATGTACTCTAAGTATAGAATATACATTAAACTTCAAAAACTTCTTTAAAAGTAGTAAAATATCTCAAAAAAGTAAAATATCTCATTAATATTTTTTGCATAATTAATTACATGCTAAAATGATGTTCTGGATATACTAAGTTAAATATATTTATCTCACCTGGGTTTTTGTTTTACCTCTTTTAATATGCCTACTAGAAGGTTTAAAATTACATATGTGACTCACATTGTATTTCTACGGGACACTGCTACCTGAGAAGGCAGGAAGAAAGAAAACGAGTCCTTACAAAACATAATGATGATTGCTCTTAGCTTCCCTAGAAGTTCAAGTTTTCAGAGGTATTGAGGGACCCAACCAAAGGACATCCTAAAGCTATATAAAATGGTTAATAATGTATCTCCAGAGGAAACTTAAATCTTGTATTGCTCACATTTAATTAAAATATTAGAGATAAAAGGACTGTGTAAAAGCCACAGGTGCAGAAGATAAACACAGTTTTATGGGTGAAATTTAAAGTATATTCTTTCATCTATTGCCTTAAAAACAAAAACAACCTTGACCAACTTCTTTAGTAAAGCTCCTAAAGTATTATTTTAATTATAAGTGTAAAGGCTCTGGTGTAAATAACACCATCCAAAAGAACTTTCTGCAATGATGGAAATACTCTGTATCTATATTACCCAATACTCTATATCTGTAATACCCACTAGTCACAGAAGTACTTGAAATGTAGCCAGTGAAACTAAGAAACAATTGTAATTTTACTTTTTTAAGTAACTGAAATTTAAATAGTGGCTACTATCCTGAACAGCACAGTTCTAAAACGTCTTTAAAATAAAAAAACAGGGACGCCTGGGTGGCTCAGTCTTTAAGCATCTGCCTTTGGCTCAGGTCATGATCCCAGCGTCCTGGGATCAAGCCCTGCATCGGGCTCCCTGCTCGGTGAGAAGCCTGTTTCTCCCTCTCCCACTCCCCCTTGCTTGTGTTCCCTCTCTTGCTGTCTTTTTCTCTGTCAAATAAATAAACAAAATCTTTAAAAAAATAAACAGGATTAAAATTCCTTATTTTGCCCTAATATTCTAGTTACAATTAACTCTATAAAATACTTAGGGATATACTCCTCTCCTTCCTGTGAACTTTGCCTGCTTCATCCCACAAGACCAAAATCTCTTTCTGTGGGCCAGGCTCTTTGCTAATACTTAACCCTTAATTCCAGAACCCAAAATAAGGGCGTAGAACATACAGAACCTGGGGCGCCTGGGTGGCTTAGTGAGGTAAGCATCTGACTCCTGATTTTGGCTCAGGTCATGATCTCAGGGTCGTGGGATCAAGCCCCACATGGGGCTCCACATTCAGTGCAGAATCTGCTTGAGATTCTCTCCCCCTCCTCCTCCTACACACACACACACACACACACACACACACGTGCACGCGCGCTCTCCCTTTCTCAAATAAATAAAATCTTTTAAAAAAAGAACATACAGAACCAGATATCTGATCCAATCTCCTTTATGTTATATTCAGCAAAGATTTATTCTATCCTATTTATATACACACACGTGATTATACACACACATATATACATAATATATAGATATCCTATATTGCTTTTTAAAATTGAAGTTAAATAGTAGAGTAAAAATCTCAAAGCAGATTTACCAACTGAACAATATATGTTTTTCCATAGAAATTAATTATATGGCTATATCTGTAGGTGAGGGAACAGAGTAAAATTAAAGTATATACTAAATGTTCCCTATTAATTCTCTCCTATACAATCTCAACTGCCACTTAATTAGCACACCTCCTATGTAAACACATAGTGTAAGATACTAGACTAGCAGTCTTAAAAGAAAAAATCCTTATTAATATCTTTCTACTCTGTGTATCTTCCTATAAGCATTTAAAATTCTTACTAAATACACAAACTTAACCGGCCACTCAGCTAAGCTGCTATAATAGATTCAAATGACAAAAAACCAACCAAACACAAACTTAGGTTCTTCTTCAAAATAATTTGATCCTAATGTATACTCAAACATCACACGTTTGTAATGTCTTTTTACTAAGAGACTACTTAAAACCTACAGTAAGTCATTGGTATTTATTATAGCCATTTACCTGTGGTTTCACTAGCAAACACAGCGACTGCATCTGATCTAGTTTCCTACACTGTAGGAAAACATCTAAACTGTTAAGACAAAACACTGGTCGTTCTTTTAACAATACCTGAAGATGGTAGATTTAAAAGTAATTCTTTTAAATTTCTTTGTGTTAATTACCCTAATAACATCTTAAATTTCTGTGGTTAATTACCTATACAGTTGAGGGGTTCTTTACAGCTAACCTAGCTATACCACTAGATTTAATTCCATTTCCTCTTTCAGTCCCTGAAGGTTGTTATAGTTAATCAGACAATTAGCTACATTGAAATTCAGATTATTAGAAGATGAGAATCTATATTTAATGGGGATAAAGGGAGGAAGAATAAAGAAAATGTCAGGAATATTATTTTCTCCTTTGTTCAAATGAAACCAGCTTCACAATACCAATTTCCTTGACAATTGTGTTCTTTTAAGATTTTATTTATTTATTTAGAGAGCATGTACAAGAGAGCCCACAAGTGGGAGGAGGGGCAGAGGGAGAGAGAGAAAGAGAGAAAATCTCAGACTCCCCACTGAGCACATAGGCCTTATAGGGAGCCCTAAGTGGCCAATCTCAGGACCGTGAGATCATGACATGAGTCGAAATCAAGTTGGGTCACTTAACTGCCTGAGCCACCCATGCGCCCCAGACAATTGTAATTCTTTTTAAGAATGTTTATACAAGTTCTTGGGGCATCTGGGTGGCTCAATCAATTAAGCATCCGATCTTGATTTCGACTCAGGTCATGATCTCAGGTTGTGAGGGGGAGCCTGCTTAAGATTCTCTCTCACCACCCCCCAATCCCCCTGCCTGCTCTGTCTTTAAAAAAAAAAAAAAAAAAAAAAAAGCTTATGCAAGTTCAACAAAAAGTGACTGGATCAGTAAACAAAAACAGTATATATGATGCTTAATGGTTTAGCTTCATAATAGGCCAGAAATGCAATTTATAATCCAATTGTTATCTACCTTCCTAATATCATTCCACTGAATTCAATGGGAAAGTTAAGTAGTCCCAAACCATAATTAAAAGCAGGTGAGAGACTTATCTGCTTGATTTTTCTACTTGTTTTTCTAAAGGGAGGGGAGGTAGCAGGGAAGTTCCTATGAAAAAAGGTTTGAGGGACAGCATTTATCTGTCCTGGATAAAATCAGTTTTGTACCACAACTAACCTTCAAGAGTAACTCAAAAGAGCATATACTATTTCTAGTACCACTCCACTAATAAAACACAATTTGAATTTAGTTCCCCTTCTAAATGGGTCAGCCCAGAGAAAAACACTACTGCTCAATTACGTTATGTAAATAACAAGCAGAATCTATTGGATTCATGAAAATCTCCAGTATGAAAAGTTGCATCTTCTATTAATAACAGCCCATTAAGAGAGCTTCTTTCATGAAGAGAAATAAAGATACTTCCAGTATCTTACATGGCTCATTGAACACATTCATTTACCTCTACGTCTTTGTGAAACACCTTCCATATAGACAGCAAAAGAGCACAAAGAGAATGGTACAAGTGAAGGCAAAATACTGGCCACAAAATTTGGGGAGCTAACAAGCAAAGGCAAAAATAGTAACTAGCTTAGTAGATAAAGGCTAAGGGGAAGAAACCAAGATGCAAACTGAATCAAACCCACAGAATCCCAGAAAGGCACAGAAGTGAAGACACTGGTAGATCTCTGAAGGTGGATGCATGGTGTAACAAAAAACAAAAAGAATGAAAGTTCAAATGAGTAAGTCAGACTCCTAGACCCACTTCTCTATCCTGTAGACAGGCTCTTTATATTACTGATCCAGATCAGTAGAAAACTTAGAAGTTCACTTTGAATTGGATGAAACAGGAATTCTGCACTTAAGAGATACCAACCTCTGACATAGATAATTAAATGACAAAAGAGATAACATAACGCTGAAGAAAACAAAAAGATATAGAGGGAATAGAATATAATTCTAATACACTATATGGCTCGGCTACAAATAATATTTATATAATCATAATACATACAACAGGTATTGTTTTTGTTTTTGTTTTTAAAGATTTTATTTATTTATTTAAGACAGAGAGAATGAGAGAGAGAGAGAGAGCACATGAGAGGGGGGAGGGTCAGAGTTCGGTGAAGCAGGCTCCCTGCCGAGCAGGGAGCCCGATGCGGGACTCGATCCAGGGACTCCAGGATCATGACCTGAGCCGAAGGCAGTCGCTTAACCAACTGAGCCACCCAGGCGCCCAAACAGGTATTGTTTTTACCAACTCTTGTAACCTTACTGGCAAGATAAGAAATGAAGGGAGAAGAGTGTATACAAGTGGTTGGCATGGGGGGAGGAGTGTAAAATAGTTAAATCATCAAACAAAGTCAAGAGATTAGGGGTGCCTGGGTGGCTCAGTGTGTTAAGCGTCTGACTCTTGATTTCAGCTCAGGTCATAATCTCAGAGTCATGGGATCGAGCCCACATTGGGCTCCACACACTTGGCACAGAGTCTGCTTGAGATTCTCTCTCTCCCTATCCCTCTCCCCCTGTTTGCACTCTCTCTCTAATAAATAAAATCTTAAAAAAAGTCAATAGATTAATACTGAATAACTGAAAACTCAAGAATCAGCATGTTATTTGCTTTTAAATTTTTAAATAGGTAAATTAAAAGTTAAAAGAATTAAAAGGGAATGCCTCTGAGGAGCACATCTAGTATTTGGTGCTCAGATGGCAGCTTTTAATCATTTTAGATCTCAGTTATCTGCTTGACTTCTTAAAACTGTATTAATGTGGGGGTGCCTGGGTGGCTCAGTTGTTAAGTGTCTGCCTTCAGCTCAGGTCATGATCCTAGTGTCCTGGGATCGAGCCCCACATCGGGCTCTCTGCTCAGCGGAAAGCCTGCTTCTCCCTCTCCCGCTCCTCCTGCTTGTGTTCCCTCTCTCGCTGTGTCTCTGTCAAATAAATAAATAAAATCTTTAAAAAAACAAAAAAAAATTAAAAACTGTATTAATGTATATGCTGAACACTGCTGATTACCAACCTGACATTTATTTCCCCTTCTTCTAATTGCCTACTTCATGTCTCTTCTCCATTTCTTCTCACTAACCAGAAGCCTTATTTTGTTCAGAGTGGCAATGCTCCCATATAAAAAATATTTGTTTCTCTCAGTATAGCCAATGATAGGTCAGCTAAAGTCTCCAGGAAAGAACCTATTTTCTGATACAAGGGTCACCCCTTCTTGCTTTCTCCCTTCCTCTTCCTGCCTGAATTCACTGTGAGTGAAATCCGTAAGGGCAACACTCACAGAGACCATGTGGATGAAAGCTAAAGGCTAAAGATGACATCACAGAAAACTCCAGGGTACCAGAGTCCTTGATGACATCATTGAACAGACGCACCAGTATTGGACTACCTACCTCCAGACTCCTTGCTACCTAGAAAAATCAATTCCTACATAAGCCAAGTAGTTAGGTGTTCTGTCTTTTGCAACTGAATTCATTCCTAACTTGTACAATTTTTTTGTTGACAGTAAAGGTTTATGTTCATTTTCAAAGAGGAAGAAAAAGAGCCTTGATTTGTTCAGGCTTATCTACTCATCCATTCTACTAAAACTAAAAAGAGAAGTTTGAAAAGACTCCACAGAGTTACACACTGAAAACAATGTGTACATAAGACATAAAGGATGGGGGCACCTGGGTGGCTCAACGTCTGCCTTTGGCTCAGGTCATGATCCCAGAGTCCTGGGATCAAACCCCACAGCAGGCTCCCTGCTCAGCCGGGAGTCTGCTTCTCCCTCTCCTTCTGCCCCTCCCCCCCCCACACACACTCATGGCTATCTCAAATAAATAAAATCTTTTTTAAAAAATACGAAAAAAAAGACATAAAAGACGGCATCCCAACAATGATACAACATAACCAAATGTTTCCTTCATATCCTCACATCTTTCAGGGAAAACTAAAAAATTTCTTTTTCTCTCACATCCCATCTTACGGTTTCATCTTTCTTGAAGCCTCACTAATTTAACCAAGTGCTTAGGACCAAATCTTCTAAGAGATCGTATCTTATATCATATTTAAATCAAAGAGAACTGGGGAGCCTGGGTGGCTCAGTTGGTTGAGCATCCAACTCTTGATTTCAGCTTGGATCATGATCTCAGGGTCGTGGGACAGAGCCCCGAGTTGGGCTCTGCTTTTGGCAGGGAGTCTGCCTGGGATTCTCTCTCTCCTTCTCCTTCTGCCCCTCCCCCCTTCTCATGCATTCTCTCTCCCCCAAAATAAGTAAATAAAAATCTAAAAATAAATAAATAAATACTGTAGCAATCTAAAGCTTTTAACTACACAGGAAAAGAAGTTATCTTAAAGTCTTCTGCGTCTCTATCTGCAACTACTCTACAAATTAGTGTCATAAATTTGCTTAATTCAAAGTTCAAGAAAATTACACTCTAAGAGTAAACATGTCTTATATAGAAAAACACAAATTTAAATTACTTTAAAGCAAAATTAGAGGTTTGGGAATGAGAAGGGTTAACTCAATCCAAAACACAACTACAGATCACTATCTTTAATAAGTATTAATATTACTTAATTTTAACAGAGTACTGCAAATATATTTGCACTACTATTAAAAAGATATACTTCATTGCTTAAGCCTCTGCTTTCACCCCACATTTTTCTATCGTCCCAAATAAAAATTTAGGTCACTAGATATCCAGCCTATTCCCACTTCAAGAAAATTCTTAAAATGCATAAAAGAAAGGGTGAAGTGGTCAAAGAAAATTGAATACTTATAGTACTTTGCTGAACTTAACTTCCTGCATATGTAAGACAGCTTGTTTCAGTCCACATTTTCTGTAAAGCTATAAAAATTAACAAACCTAAAGAAATGTTAAGAGTTTATATGAGATAGCTTACCTTTTATTTATAGGTTTTTCATCTTTTTCATAAGGCTTTACAAACCATTTGCCAATGCGTACAAAGTTCCGGTTCATTAAACACCGTTCCAACAGATTGTGAACTGCTTTAAATAGCAGAGTACGACATTCATAGGAAAGTCCATTCTCCCACACTCCATCTTCCTCTTCTACAAGAGAAATGAAAGAAACAAAAAGTAAAATAGTGGCACTATATCTACTCAGAGCCAAGTAAAAAGTGTTACAGTTTAAATTCATAAACACTACTACACCTACTACATAAACCCAACTAAACCTCAGAATATTGAGCTACCACCACTTCAATATATCTCTAAACATTAAAATACCAGGTTTCAAAGTTACTCCATAAGGAGTAAAATGCATAAGTGTCATGTATTCCATTAAAGTACCTGAAAATTATTTTCCCACTGCATAAAAAGTCAATGATATGTTGCAAACATACTGATTTGGTTTCTTTATCAATGCAAAGAACATTTGTATAAGCTGGGAAACATTAAAGACACGCTATACCTAAGATGGCAACTTCTAAGCTGGCTCACTTGTTACTTTGTCCTAATTCCTCCAGTCATTCAGCCTGCCAAAAAAAACTAGCCAGTTAGTAATTAACTCAAAAAATGTTATGTCCATCAGCATTCTAATCCACGACTCAACTATAAAAATAAGTGATGAATAAAAAGGAAGCTTTTGGCACAGAGCCTAACAAGTGATGCATTATGCCACCTTCGATCTCATTTCAACCAAATGATTCCCATTACTCTTCAATATAGGATCCTCTACTTGAGGAAGAAATTTTAAAATATAAAGACTTAAATTTTTTTAAAAAGATTTTATTTATTTGACAGAGAGAGAGTGAGAGAGCACAAGCAGGTGGAGAAGCAGAGGGATAGGGAAAAGCAGGCTCCCCGCTGAGCAGGGAGCCCAACACGGGGCTCTATCCCAGGACCCTGGGATCATGACCTGAGTGGAAGGCAGACGTTTAACGACTGAGCCACCCAGGTGCCCCAGAAGTTCAATTTAAAATTTAAGTCTTTAGGGGTGTCTGGGTGGCTCAGTCAGTTAAGCATCTGCGTTCCGCTCAGGTCATGATCCCGGGGTCCTGGGATGGAGTCCCGCACTGGGCTCCCTGCTCAGTGGAAAGTTGGCTTCTCCCTCTGTCCCTCCCCCTACTCGTATTCTCTCTCTCTCTCAAATCAATAAATAAAATCTTAAAAAAATAAATAAATAGAACTTCTAATACAAAGTTATAACTACCCTACTAACTATACGGCCTCAATTTTGCCAGCCCATCTATTAACCACTTTAAGTTAACTTACCAAAAAAATGTTAACATAGTTATTTCTAGGTAAGTCTAGAAGTAGTTCAAAAAAGTTTATTCTCTATCCATTTCATATCTTTAACAAAGCATCCAATGAATTCTGCTACAAATGATACTTAGGCTTTTAACTTATTATTTCAAATATAATTTAGTATCATTCCATAGCCTGTATACTTTTTATAAACATTTTATAAATATGGGTCGTCTTTCAATATAAGTAAAAAATGATAAAACCTTAATTCAACACTAAAAATGTCTACACTATACCCACAGAATAATAATAAACTATGATGCTTTTGAATAAAAGCAGAAGCATGTATTAAGATTATATTCATAATCTACACAACAAATGGACAGACTAAACATTAACTAAAAAGCATAATGACAGTGGACTTTAACTGCACTAGAAATTTGTGGCACTACAAAGGTTAATGTTGATTTTGTGTTGTTCTTCAAAGTGTTTCCTAAATTAGTCAAGTCTTTCAAGTCAACTAATTATTTTTCCAAAAAGGTAGGCTTAAAAAAAAAAAAAAATGATGTAAGCTTTAAAAAAATGACAGTACTTGAGAGTTGGAATAATTTTAAATCATTAAGCATTAATTTTAAAGGAAAAGAGGTTTTACATTCTATTATATTGTAGACCACCTTATATATGTCTATATAAGCCAAAACTTCACAAGTTTCACTTTATTAAAGAAAACAGTAGTCTAGGAGAAAAGGGAAATGGCACACAGTGACTTCACTTTAATTATTTAAGGGTCTAGATCACAAGTATATTCGTGAGTTGCTGAGAGAAAAAAAATAAATCTTAATCAATCTGCTTTCAGCCTAATCACAGTCATTTCAAAACTAGTCACATTAAGAGTTTTACCTCAAATTGTGATCTATGATTACTAAAAATATGCATGTTTTTAATTTCCAGTTATGCTGGGAATATCTCCCAGTTCTTCACTTCTTTGTAATCTATTTAGTATACTTTATTTTTATTGCCTTCTCAAAAATCCTTACCTTCTGAGAAGCACAATGGTTGTAACATTTGTCCTATACAACAAACGTTTACCAAAATCTTTTTAACTAGTTTTAAGTTTTAAAGCCACAAGATCCAAGACACAGAGTTGTTACCATTACATATCAAAGTTGCTCAGTCGCTATAAACTTTAATTATCAGAAAATTATTCACTTAAAACTTGAGAATGAATTTGTCTTCTTCCCACAAAGAGTAAATAAAAAAGTCTTTGGAATAGTAAAAGCCTGTAATACAATAATTTGCATACATTTTTTACATAAAATTCTGAAGAAAATCTATCTCAGTTAAACCTGAAGTTAAATGATTTAAGAATACTAAATAGTTTAAAAATTTCATCAGTACTAATTTTCAAGCATTTCTCCCTCATTGCTCTAAAGTTTATCTAGGGAAAATCTAGTTCTAGGGAACTTAATGCTTTTATCTAGAGAAATTTAGGTGAACTCAATCCTCATTTTACATTATATCCTCAAACGCCCACAATTTTCATTAACACTAAATGGGAGTTATGCATAAAACAAAGAAGAAAGGACACCTGTAAGGATCTTCTAAGCCAACAAATATCAAGTATATCTTCACCTATATAGCAAGTAACTAAGCAACTATTATACTAAAGCAACAATTTCATTTTTCACTGCTGAGGAAATAAGTCCTAATAACACTCAATGAAAAGCCTGAAGATTTGTTGTTGTTGTTTTGGTGTGTGTGTGGGCGGGGGGGGGGGGGGTCACCTAGAAATAAGAGTCTACTCAGCCAATCTTCTAATAGCCTGTTATAATAACCATAGCAAAAGTACTTCTCTACATGTGTATTCAGATATGAAAAGTGAAATGGTACAACCAACCCACCCAAGATAGTGATATGCACCTCTTACACTAATTAAAACCAGTCCCTGAATCTCAACACCAGTATCATAATAGAGAAGGGAGGTAGAAGGGAACATACAGCAAATCTTTACCTAGCTCTTTTGAATTTAATCAACCATAGCCTAATGGAAAAAGTCTGCTTAATGCATTTAAATAAATGTTTTTCTCCTCTTGTATCTGTATCCCCAGAGAAAATAGGTTCAATTTTGTTTATAGTAATTTTCCATTAGAACTTTTTTTTTTTTAAAGATTTTATTTATTTGACAGAGAGAGAGACACAGCGAGAGAGGGAACACAAGCAGGGACAGAGGGGGAGGGAGAAGCAGGCCTCCCACCGAGCAGGGAGCCTGATGTGGGGCTCCATCCCAGGACCCTGGAATCATGACCCGAGCCGAAGGCAGACGCTTAATGACTGAGCTACCCAGGCGCCCCTCCATTAGAACTCTTAGCATTAGAACTCTTCATCATTACCTGAAAAATTTTTACAAAATATTTGAAAACAATGCAAAAGTTCAAATGCTAAATTTGATTACCATAAAATATTTTCCTGAGGATACAGATTATAGTGATGACAAACTATGTGATAGGTCATCAAAATAATTCTGTCACTATGGGGGAAAAAAATGAAAAAGCTGACACACCTAGTATTGGTATTCAACATTTTTCTCAAAACTGACATCTTTAAATATCTCCACAGTAATAAACCAGTAAAAATGGACTCTTTTCCTAAATAATTCTGCCAAGCTTTTAAAACACAACATATACTAATGAATAATGAATGGGTCAAAAATGATAGAAAATGAGAAATGTTTAAATGTCTAATTCAGTGTTTGTCTTAAATAATTGCCCATTCATAGCCATTCATTCAACAAATATTACTCAGAGCCTTAGGCTGGCAGCATCACTGATCTTTGGCAAAACCTGAAAAACTCTGGTTTAAAAATCCCCTGAATATATGTTGATGATTACCTCTGATTTGAAGATTTAAAAGATATATGTTCTTGCTCAAAATGGGCAGTACACAGAAGAAATATGACAAATAAAAGTGTTCCTAGAAGACTAGTCAATACAAAAAGTTCGTCACAAGTAAACTATGGAACAGAAGATAGAAATGAATTAACTCGCTTCAGGCACACAATTTTTTTATTTGGCTGACGCTAGATTCCTCTACTTGGCTGCTATTTATCTGTTTGTCAATCCTGTTAAAGCTGCCACTTAAGGTTAAATTCCACTATAATATCCTTCAATAAAAGAATCTAAAATTAAATTCTAAGAGCAACCAATGGCCCATTTAGTTTGACAGTATTATGATGAAATTCTGGTATAATGAAAGTATCTGGACAAGTTGCTAAAATCCCATATATACACCACAGGAGCCAGAAAAAATAACAAATATTTTTAGCCCTGAGTCTGTTTTTTTAGTTTCAAGGTATCAGTTTTCTCAGAGTCTCATCACAGTCTAGCTTGCTATGATCTTTTTTTTTTTAAAGATGCAACCTCAGGAGAGGGAGTAGTTTTTATTTTTATTTTTGTTTTAAGGGAAAGACTAAAAGCCAATAAGGACAGCAATAAAATTCCAAAAAGGTTAGGGCACAAAAGAAAAATACCCAGAAAACTCTTCTCCATCAAGGACACACTAATGGTAATAAAACAATCTTGGCTTTGATGCAAACTAATAGTACACTTAAAAGAACCAGTCCTACGTATTATATAGAGACTTGTGAGCAGAGGAATTAAGTTAAAATTTTCCCAGAACCAATTTTACACCTCTATCATACAACCACTAAATGAGGTCTGCTACAAATTTTAAGTTAAAAAATATATATATAAATAAATAAAATTTAAAAAGCTGTAATCAGAGAAAAGTTTTGTTCCCTAATCCTTCTTCTATCAAACCATATTAATTCAACTATCCATTCTCTCAGAGGAAGCAGACCAAAAAGTTAAAAAAAAAGTTAGTTTTTGACTTTGGGATTCAAGGGATATTTCGAACAAATCTCTTCCTGGAATGTTAAAGTTAGGCAATACTAGTTAGCAAAAATCCTAACCCAAAAATCATTAGGTCTTTGCAAATCACTAAACAGTACTGACTACTACTGCTACAAAACAAGTACTGAGGGTTTAAAGTATGTATCAAGTTAGATTTGTTTTGCTGTAACAGATTTTTACCAATTAGCAATAAGGTAAGTTTACATTCTGTTTCTACACCTTGAAAAGAAAATGACCTAAACACATGCTACATGATATTCAGACAGGCAAAATTTAAAATGCACTATAGAACCTGATCAGATTCTTCAGAACTATCAAGATCATCAAAACAAGGCAAGTCTTAGAAAATATCACAATCTGGAACAGCCTAAGGAGACATGACAACTAAATGTAGTATCCTGGATGAGAACATAGGATAGAAAAAGAACTCTGGGTAAAAATAAAGGAAATACAAATAAAGTACAGGCTTTAGTTAATACCAGCATATCAATATTGGTTCATTAGTTGTGAAAAATGTACACAATATATGATATTAACAATGAAAGAAGCTGGGTGAGGGTTATACAGGAACTCACTATACGATCTTTGCAAATTCTATGCAAATCTAAAACTATTTTAAAATTAAAAGTTTATTTTTTAAAATACACTATGGATGACACGAAAGAAATAAGGGGGTTGAGCAAAGGCAATTCTGTACTTTTATCACTGGATATTTCAGTTAATAAGAAAAACAGAATTCTAATCTTTGCAAAGTAGAATGCCTTCCCTCTTTCCCTCATCAAGAAGGGAAATAAAACCATAATCACAAACATTTCAGTAACAAGATGAGGTAGGTGCTGAACCAAACAGAAGGGCACTGCCTGTGCCTGCAAAAAGCAAGCTCATACTAAATTAACCAGCTTTTTAGTTACCACCTGGGTCCTTCCGGTTCCCTTTTCCTCAGTGCTACACCTCCACTTGGAACTCAGGATTGCCTCCTGCAGCTGATGCCACCCCTACTGTCCAGCTGCTCTCTTCTCAGGGGAGCTTAAAAGAAGGGAATAGAGTGCCACAGATGGGAAGAAATGAAAAAGGGGTTAGCTAGAGAGACAGAGGCAGACTAATTATCCCAAAAGGGAGGCAGACGGTGTCCCTGGAGCAAAGAAAAGGGCGAGACAAATATACTCCATCTGAAAAGACCTTATTATTCTTTAAGATATGTCTGATTTAAGTAACAACATTCTAAAGTAAATGACAAGTTGGGGGGAAAAAAGGGTAAAATATTACATAAATACCACTGACTACACACGTTGTTTAAAACAGTACAGAAGAGGCTTTGGAATGGTAATTATGATTATACACACTACTCCTAATATATTTTGCTTTGCTATTTCAATTGCTTTCACTCTGATAAATGTTTTAAAGTTAATTATCATTCAATGGCATTCAGCAAAATCTAACAACAATTAAAACCTAATCTTCCAAAATTATATTCATTCACATTCAAGATCAGTATTTTAAACTACAGGTATTACTATTTTTTTTAAATTATGCAAAAAAGCAAAGTTAAACTACAGAAGCTATTTTTTAAACTGTAGCCCAGTTTTAGGAGAAAACATATTTAACTCATAACATGAATCTAGAGGGAAAAATCCCCATAGTGTTTTAATATACATCAAAACAGCTCACATTTAATTTTAATAGACTTTCAAAATACTAGTCTTATGATGGTAAAACTAAATACTACACATCTGTTAAAATTATCTTTGATTCTACAAAATGTATTACACGAAATCTGGAAGAAAAGTGGTTTGTTCAAATGCTCTGCCAACTTTATTAAGACTGAAATCCCCAAGTCAGCATTATAGTTTATCAACTAGTTTATATAGTTTATAGTTTATCAATAACATTAAAACAGTCTCCAAACATTTTAGTTAAGGTGGTCTTTATGACCACTTAAAATAATAAAATAACTCCAGCATACCAAAGTGAATGGAAGAAAAAAGCCAGCAAGCTTAATAAAGAAATTTCATATCCTGACATATATATATATATATTTCATATACTTGTACATACACATACATATGTAAACACATCACTTTACATATTTAGAACTACAATGCATACTCAAAACTAAGGACTAATATCTCCAGCAGGGATCTTATTAGAAAAGCTAGCAAAGCTGGAAAGCATTTATCATAAAAGAATTGTAATCTCTCTCAAAGATTAGCAGTGAAGGGTTTGTTCATTAGAAGGTAAAAGGAACTATCAAAACAAATGTAACACATACATTCCTACAGAAACATTAGTCTTACTAAGAGCTTGTTTAAGACGGTCACCTGGATTACATTACATCCAAAAATAAAATAGGTCTTACAGGTCAAATGGACAGTAATAGAAACTTCAGAGTATTCAATTTCAAATAAGAATGCTTTTTTTAGTTATCAAAAAATCCTTAATTTACCTGTCAAGAATCATTACCAAACATCTTGCTGAAGTCGTTGGTACCTTGCAGCAAATAACTAATCATTTACATTCCTATCACCAAAGATTCAGTTAACATTGACTCTTAAGAGTCTAAACGAAGCACAAGCTTCAGTGACTACATGAAGAGCTACAGTTTCTCTTTCTAAAGTAACATTTGGTCATAAAAGTCAAGAAATTAAGATAGAAGTAGTCTTATTGATAGGTTCATAATAAAATTATTTTTGTGTAACTTTTCAGAGTATGATTCCATGTCCTATAAAAGCTAAACAAGTTGGGAGCGCCTGGGTGGCTCAGTCGTTAAGCGTCTGCCTTCGGCTCGGGTCATGATCCCAGGGTCTTGGGATCAGCCCCGCGTCGGGCTCCCCGCTCAGCGGGAAGCCTGCTTCTCCCTCTCCCACTCCCCCTGCTTGTGTTCCCTCTCTCGCTGTGTCTCTCTCTCTCTCTGTGTCAAATGAATAAATAAAATCTTAAAAAAAAAAAAAAAAGCTAAACAAGTTGGCACTAGTCTCATTTTAGTGAGTGTTTGAAGGAACACTATCTAAAACAAAAGAATCACTCTCCAAGAATAACAAAATTAACATATGCTTTCATATGTTAATATAACAACGACAGTTAATAAAATAAATATATACCTTGGAGAAAAAAACATGAGAAAGTTCAGTATTTCTAGATACTCCTACAACTGTCTGCATAATCATAGGGAAGAGAGCAGTGGCAGAATGGACTCAAATGGTGAATTACATGTGCCTGCAAATTACTTTGTTAGCAACTTTATGCTCCCCCATTTCATTTTTCTTAGGTAACAGGCCTTCCCTGTGCCCTGTCTGCATGAAATTCACAAGGAACCTGGCTGGTGAAAGAACAGTTACTCAAGGCTAAAACCTGACATAATATGGATAATTTAAGTAAAATAAAATAACCACAGTGAAATATAACAGTAAGCTCAATTTTTATCTGGCTTCATACTTAGTAGTGTTTCTCACACACAAAAATCTTATTTTGTAATATAAATGATTTTTAGAAAAAGTATACAATGTTGCTATATATCATTAGTTAGAAATAAGTTGCTTTCACCTGACAAGTCATGGTGAATAAGGTCAGCAAAATTGGGGTCTTCACCCCACCAAAATATCCACAATTCTCTTCTTCCAGGTCTTTGATCTCGCCGCCAAACACCAAGTACATCTGCCTTAAGGCAGCGACTAAAACTGCTCAAAATGGGGTCTTCCTCTGTCACCGGAAACAGAATAGGGGCAGAAGTTGGGCCTTGCCATACATATCTTTTCCATTTAATTCCCGTCAAGTCAGCCTAAAGAAAAGAAAGCATGATTATTACTGCATATTCATTCAAAGTCAATAGTAACTCTTTTTTTTAATTAAAGATTTTATTTATTTATTTGACAGAGAGAGAGAGAGACAGCGAGAGAAGGAACACAAGCAGGGGGAGTGGGAGAGGGAGAAGCAGGCTTCCCATGGAGCAAGGATGCGGGGCTCGATCCTAGGACCCTGGGATCATGACCTGAGCCAAAGGCAGACGCCTAAAGACTGAGCCACCCAGGTGCCCCAATAGTGCTCTCTCTTAAAGCCCCTTATTTCATTGAGACATTACAATTTTTCAATATATATTAAGATGTTAAGGCAGATTGACCAAAAAAATGATTCTTTGATCATTCAACCAAAAATTTAAGGAAAGGAACAAAAACAGCTAAAATATTAACACTGACATGTCACTGAATAGCAATAAATATGTGTCCCAAAGAAAAATAAAAGAAACTTAACAATGTTAAATATAAACATGTACTTTAATACTGCACACGTAGTTCTGTTCCAACTGGTCACGTTTACTCCCTGGTGTCACACTTGTAACAGAAAATTAATTTTTAAAGACTCATCATTTCATGTTTATAGAGGTGATGGCTCTAATGAAATGTGAACTATACTGAAAAAATTGTTAGTTCTTCACATATCCCTTTTAGGAAAAGTGAAATAGGTGCTCACAAAGAACTGTCAGATTTGTACTAGTCTATTTTCAAAGAACCTGATCCTAAAAGTACCAAAAATAGAGTCAGAGAAGACAGAAATGTAAAACCTGCTGTTATGTTTTACTGCATCTGAAGAGATGCTGATTAATGGACATTGTACAAGAAAACATTTTACAAGAGAGAAGGGCATTAAAAATCCCAATTTGGCACAGTGAAAGAAATTCAACAGAGGGAATTCAGTAATTCTTTAACTTAAGAGGTGCAAAGCATAAGGTGCCAAAAATGAAACTGCTGATACATGACTGGCAGTTTACACTTGCCAACTAGTTGTGCTCCGCCCACTCAGTTCACTTACCTATCACATACTCTCTTAATATTTCTCCTAGCACACAAAAAATAAAGAAAGTCACTGAAACTTTAAATCATGGATGAAGCTAAGCTGCTGTCCAATTGAGGACTAAGTATTTGCAACAGTTGGTAGTTTTCAAAGTCTTAACTGTGGATGTTCCCAGAACTGGGCCAACCTGTGCAATTGTCATTCCTGCATCCAGCTTCCCTAGACTTTTCAATAAAACGAGGAGCAGCCTGCCCAAGCATTCTAAAAATGCAAGCAAAACAAATACGAAAAAAAAAAAATTAGTGCAAAACCATAGAACCTCCTCCATTAGTCCGTTTCACTCTCACACAAACATGTTCTAATAAAAGCAAGATGGCTAGAAACTGTCAAAATGGCAAACTGTTTTCAAAGTTTAAAGAGAAAACATATGAAATGGTATCTACTGGTTTTTACAGAGAGATCTGAACTTATCGAAGGGAGAAACTAATCTTCTGTTAGCTTGACTCATTAGAAAATGTAAAAGGAAGAGAGATTTTTAGTACCTCAGTTCCGGTGTCCTGTTTATTGGGGGAAACCAAATTAACAGAGTGAGGAATAAAGACACTGGAGAATGGCAAAAATGGAAAGTGTTAAGAAGGGATACAGGGCCAATAAGGAGAAAAGCAATAGTTAAGCAAGAAACACAGAGGGAAATGTGAGTGTCCTGCCAGATAAGGAGCAGAAGTTGAAGACAAGACTACGGTGAGCAAGAGTCGGAAACAAGAAAAAAAAAAAGCCAGCACTCCTAAACCAGAGCCTAGGATGGTGGGTGAGCGAACGCGTTTCCCGGGGTTGGTGCGGAGCTCCGCCGCCGCGTCGGCTCCGGCTGGGCCTAGCCTGGGGACTCGGGCATCTGGATCAGACCCGGACCCCCTCCCCCACGGCCCAAGGGCGCACCTCGCCGCCCCCTCCCCCACCGCCCCGCTCGCCGCGGCCCCCGCCCGCGGCCCCTGCACTCACCAGGCAGAAGAGGTTACAGTGACAATCTTCCAGGCTGGCCCCGTTCGGCACGAAGGAGGAACTCATCGTCCCTCACAGCAGCCGCCGCCGGCGCCACAACCCACCATCCGCCATTACCGCCGCCTCCGACCAGAGAGAGAAACACAGACACCGGGGAGGGCGGGGGGGTGGTGGTTGGGGGAGCGGTGGAAGAGGAGGCCGCCGGGCCGCCCGCCCTCCCCACCCACCCCCCCGCCGCCGCGAGCAGCCCCCGCCGCCCGGCCGGCACCTAGCCGCCCGGGGCCCAGGGCCGGCGGGAGGGCCGCGCCGCGCTTGCCCCGCGGGCCGGACTGCGGCCGCCGCGGAGCCCGCGGACGCTCGTCCCTCTCTGGGGGACAGAGGAGATATGTGCCCCTTCCACAAGAAAAAATAATAAATTAACACAATAAATAATTAAAATGGAGTCCGAAAGGGCAGAGCCCAAGCCCTGGAGGGTTCTCCCGGGCGGAGAGGCGCCCGTAGAGGGGCAGGAAGGGCAAGAACCGGGAGGGAAGCCCAGGCCCCCGGCCCGGCAGCGACGATGTCCTTAAGCCCAGAATCTCCTCAGTGGCGGAGGTGGTGGCGGCGTCTGCGGGCTCAGACCATTCTCTGGCTGTGTCTTCGTGTCGTCCCTGGGCCAGGCCGGCCTAACGTCTGCTCTACTGCGGCCTCACCGCCCGGACGCCGTAGTCACCCCCATTTTGTGGGCCCAGCGGGCGGTGTTTTTCCCCCTTTAATCCGAATTCACGGGTTTTCCCTTCGCTTTAATGGCGGCCACAGGGACCAGCTCGCCCTCTCTGCTCGCCCATTGGCCGCCTTGAGGTCACGTGGGCCCGGGCTCCGTGGGGAGGAGGAGAGAGAAGGGAGTGAGAGAGGGCCGGGAAGCTTTCGGCGGAGGCGGTGAGCCCTGGGGACCGGACAGCCAGCTGGCGGCTACTAAGATAGCGCCATCTGCTGGGTACCCCAGCCAGTGTAAGATGACCCCGGCCCAGGCCCTATCTTTCTCCTTGCCGGGGAATTTACGGTGCAGGAGGGTTCACATCACAAATCTGAGAATTAAGTGGAAATTAGTTTGATTTCGTCGGAAGAGAAAGTGTTGCAAAAATTCCCAGGCATTTTCACTCGCAAACCCCTGAGCTTGGGAGTCAGACGATCTGAGATAGAACTTGAACACTTAAAAGTTGTGAGATTTAAGAAAGAAATGCATGAGAAACAATATAGCCTTATGGTTAATAGCCTAGGAGTTAGAGCCGCACTTGCTTGGGTTCAAACCTTGAGTCAGTCAGTTCTTTGTGTCTCAGTTTTCCTCATTTGTAAAATGGGGAAAACATACATACGGGTGTTGTGATAACTGAGTTAATACAAATAAAGCACATAGCCCAGTGCCTGGCACAGATATGCATTGCTAAGAGTTATCTATTATTGTTGTCATCGTTACCTCATAAGATTATTGTGAGGAATTGAACCAGTCAGTGTATGTAAAGTGCCACTAGTGTAGTCTCCGTGAGAACCAGAACTTTGTTTTGCTTACCACTTAGTGCTTAAAAAAAGGTTCCTAGCACACAGTAGGTGCTTGGTATTTGTAAATTTGCAAATGAATGAATGGTAAGAAGTGGGAACCAAGTAAAATGTTACTTCCCTTTCCTATAAAACACTCCGTTCTTTACTAGGTTACACTTCAGTATATGAGTTCAAACATTTTCCCTGAGAGTTTTGGAGAGAGAGACCATGGGAAAGGAAGGAAGAAGGAAGGAAGGAAGGGAAGAAGGAAGGGAGGGAGGGAGAAGTAAAGATGATTTAAAAGTTAGAAACATTAGCGAGTTAGGATTTACCATAATTTGACATCATAGTTGCCTTTGTAATATAAATGATGGACTGTTCCACGTCACTTCTTTTTAAAGATTTTATTTATTTTATTTTTTTTGTTTTTTTTTTTTCTTAGATTTTATTTATTAATTTGACAGAGAAAGAAAGCACAAGCAGGGGGAGCAGGAGAGGGAGAAGCAGGTTCCCTGCTGAGGAGGGAGCCCAATGCGGGACTCGATTCCAGGACCCTGGGATCATGACCTGACCTGAAGGCAGACGCTTAACCATCTGAGCCACCCAGGCGCCCCCAGGTCACTTCTTCAGCCATGGAATGAAAAGCATTCCTCATCCACCCATTCGTTCATCTATGATGATTAAGAGCCCAAATCTTGAAGCCAAAGCCTGTAGAAAAAGTTCTGCCATTCGTTTCAAAGTAAAATTTAGTCCAAAATGAAATTAATCTCTCTTACTTTCAGTTTTCTTATTGTAAAATGAGGATAATAAAAGTACTTTTCTCCTAAAGTGTCTGGTGAATGAAACAGTGTAGGTATAGGGCTTGCCACAGTGCTTACTAAATGTTAGCTATTAAAATACTTTTAAAGGGGCGCCTGGGTGGCTCAGTCGTTAAGCGTCTGCCTTCGGCTCAGGTCATGATCCCAGGGTCCTGGGATAGAGCCCCGCATCCGGCTCCCTGCTCTGCGGGAAGCCTGCTTCTCCCTCTCCCACTCCCCCTGCTTGTGTTCCCTCTCTCGCTGTGTCTCTCTCTCTGCCAAATAAATAAATAAAATCTTTTTTTAAAAAAAATAACTAAAATAAAATAAAATACTTTTAAAAATCATTATTGAGCACTTTCGTGCTCAACTGAGTGTTTTCCTGGTCTTTGCTAGGCCTGGGATACAAATATGAATAAGATACCTGTCTGTCCCTCAAGATTCCTGAAGAGAGGCAATAAAGGAAACATTTCCCACAGAATAAGATAAAATACAAAGGAGGTAATTGCTTGAATAAGGTATGTATCAACTATGGCACAATAGGAGCTCTGGAGGAGGAGCACCAAAGTCAGAGAAGGCGTTTTAAAGTAGGTAGCATTTGAAATCAGATTTGAAGTATAAAATGAATTCTTATAAAGCCCTTTGAAGCAGTTAAATCTTATTAAGCCCAATTCAGATCCAAAGGCCACATATCAAAGTCAATTATACAACCAAGACTAATTTAATCCAGGAGCTAAAATCAGTTGAAGTCCATATCCTTTCTAACTGAGTGCCAGCACCAGGAGACAGCAATCCCTAGACCCCATAAGGTAAGAACCCCCTCTCATCTCTCTTTCCCTGGTAGAATCCTCAGACCTTTGTCTCCACTGCTTCTGTCACTCTGAAATGTTCTCCCCCACCTTTTATTTTATCTAAATCATAGCCATCCTCTTTAGAAGTCTTGCCCTCCATTGCTCAGTCCCCAACTTGAGCACCTTCCTCACAACTCCAGAGGCAGGTATAATCTCCCAGAAACCTACCAGGTGCAAAGTAACATTTAATTGACCCTTCATTTGAATATCAGTCTTCTTGAAAAGAAGAGAGAGAGAGGAGATAAGGGAAGAAAACCCAGGGGAAAACATCTCAAGAGAGGATCCTGAAAGAAGCAAGACAGAAAGAGAGGGGTGAAAAAGCAGAAGAGAGAAATTGAGAGAGAGAGAGAGAGAGAATGGAGAAGCAAGTGGAGGAAAAGGACACCAAATGTGGGAGGAATGGAGACATCATGGGAAGAAGAGAAAAGATCAATATCAGCACTCAGAGAACATGTCAGTAACCACCTACCTTCTCTTAAAATACTATTTTGTGCAATTTTAAAAAGTAACGGAAATAAATTAAAACAGTATACACACATCGTCAAAAAAGATACAGAAAAGTATCTTGTTTGGAAGATGCAGTAAAGTATAAAGATGAAAAACATGTAAATGTACATTATTTTAAAAATGTAAAAAATGTCCATAATGTCACCATTCATAATCAACCATCTTTTAACATTCTGATGTTTTTCTTTCCAGACTTTTCCATATATATATATATATATCTCCTACACGGTTGAAGTTATACATTTTACTACACATACTCACTATCTAGTGTGTCAGGTCATATATAGACAAGGCATAGGATATACAAGGAGCACATAATCTTGCTACTTACTTCAATTGGATAGTTGGACCAACTGGGATCAAAACTCCACACCACTGCCTAACTCCCTAACTTCCAATTACTCATTAGTAAAATATGTATGCAACAATAGCACCTAAATGTTAGCGTTGTTGTGGCAATTAAAAGAAATAATCTAAGTAAAATAGGAGAGCCAATCAGGAACGTTCAGGTGAATGTCAGACGTTGCCTTGGATAATCACCTATTGTCTTTGACTTTCTAAAACGTGCATTTGCTCAGTGATCTACATTTAAAATTGTTCTTTAACTCCTCCACCCTTTTAAGGACTCCATTCTGAATGGGACAGTGGATGTACCTGGCCTCCAGGAAGGGTGACAGTTACATCGTCTAAGCAGAGAAAGTCCAGGAAAGGGCAATGTCTGACCTTAGGACTAATGTTCCCCACCTGTTCTGAAAAATCCCAGGGTCTAGAGCAGAGGTATCCAGTGGAAATATAATGTTAGCTAAAGAAGTAATTAAAGGGGCTCCTGGGTGGCTCAGTTGGTTAAGCATCTGCCTTTGGCTCGGGTCATGATCCTGGGGTCGGGCTCCCTGCTCAGCAGAGAGCCTGCTTCTCTTTCCCTCTGCTGCTCCCCCTGCTTGTGCTCTCTCACTCTCTCTCTGTCAAATAAATAAATAAAATCTTAAAAAAAAAAAAAATGAATTCTTTGACAGTTAAAGAAAAGTAATTAAAAATTTTTGGTAGCTACATTAAAAAAGATAAATAGGTGAAATTAATTTTAATTATATATTTATCCCAATATAACAAAAATATTATGATTTCACATGTAATCAATATAAAAAATTATTGAGATAGGGATGCCTGAGTGGCTCAGTCAGCTAAGCATCCGACTCTTGGTTTTGGCTCAGGTCATAATCTCGGGGCCTGGGATCAAGCCCCTCGTCGGGCTCCATGCTCAGCACAGGGTCTGCTTGGGATTCTCTCTCTCCCTCTCCCTGTGCCCCCCCCCACTCGCACACGCTTGCTCTCTCGTTCTCTCTCTCTCAAATAAATAAATCTTTTAAAAAAATTATTGAGATACTTTGCCTTTTTTTTAACCAAACCTTTCAAAATCCGTGTGTGTATTTTCACTTACAGAACATTTCATTTCAGACAAGCCATATTTCAAGTGCCCAATAGCAACACGTGGTCAGTGGCTACTGTGTTGGATAATACACGTCTACAAGAGCTGCAAGTTAAGGACCAATTAAGCTGTGGAGTGAGTGGTCTTGAGCCTGGGGACAATATTGATTTTCTTAAGGTCATGTTAATGGTTTAATGTTGTACTTAATTCAATTTTTTTAAAAAGGCTGAGTGAATGCACAGACACTACTTTGTTGAATATAGAAATAAACAAAGTAAATTAGCAAGTTGAGCCAATTAAGAAAACATTTCAGTTCTAAGTGTCAAATATCCTAAACTGTCTTAAAAGTTGGCCTGACTAGCCATTTTTCTTAGTGGTGTAGCATCTACTCTCAAACTCAAGTTTCTCAATAAATATTTTATTCTAATATTAAATTTGAAATCAATTCCCCCTAATTTCCTCGCTTTGAAATTTGGTTTGTAAACCCTCATAAGCAAATCAGATATCCCCTTCCTCCTATCTTTATTCTACTTGAGCTGGTCATTTGACTGCTCTGGATCTCAGTTTTCTCAATTATGAAGAGATTGGATTAAATAATTGTTATGATTTAACACCTAATATGTAACACTTCATATATGTCAAGCACTGTGCTAAGTATTTTGCATAAATTATCTATTATTCTTTCCACAAGCTTCTGAGGTATTATCCCACTTTTCTAGATTGGGATACTGAGGTTTAGAGAACAGCTTGCCCAAGGTCTATAAAAGTATGCTAACGGAGCTTAATCCATAGTGAGGGGCTCAAGAGAAAATTCCTGCAGGGACAGTTGAAACTAAATCTTGAAGGATGAGTTGAGTTGAGCTTGGAAAAGATTTGGGTGAAAGGGGAAGGAGAGGGACAGAAGGAAGGGTTGGGGAGGCAGTTGGGGGTGGATAATAACTGGAAAGCTTGGTGTTGGTAAGAAAAGATATTTGGCTGAAGAAGTAACCCCAAGGCCAAATTATGAAGAGTTTGGATTTCATCCAAAAGAGAATGAGTAACCATTGAAGAACTTTAAACATGAGAGTACCGAGCTAAGATTTGTTTTTAGAAGCAAGGTGCCAGGAGACTTGTTGGGGGCATTATGGAAATCCAGGCAGGAAGTGAGGAGGCCTGAGCTAATTGGGAGGGGCTTATCTAAAGTGGATTGAGGGGCACCTGGGTGGCTCAGTCGGTTAAGCATCTGCCTTCAGCTCAGGTCATGATCCCAGGGTCCTGGGATTGAGCCCCGCATCAGGCTCCCTGCTGGGCGAGAAGCCTGCTTCTCCCTCTTCCCCTGCTCATGCTCTCTCTCTCTGTCTCTCTCTCTCCCTCTTTCAAATAAATAAATAAATAAAATCTTTAAAAAAAGAAGTGAGATTGAGCCCCACGAGATCGAGCCCCATATCAGGCTCCAGGGTGGGTATGAGCCTGCTTAAGATTCTCTCCCTCTCCCTCTGCCCCTCCCTCACCCCTGAAAGGAAGGAAGGAAGGAAGGAAGGAAGGAAGGAAGGAAGGAAGGAAGGAAAGAAGGAAGAAAAAATTCTTTCTGCTTCACATTTATTCCCTCTATTAAGGCATCAGCAAGGAAGATAGGGAAATAGAGAAAATTGCTTTTGCAAAATGCTGAGCATTCCTTTCTTACTAAGCAGATGATTTTTGTCAGAACAGCCAATGTTGAGAGAGGAGACAAGTGCAGTTCTCTGAACCTACTCCTCCTGCTAAAAAGTTCCAGACAGGACTTTGATCTCACAGGATAATTATTCCTACCCAGATATAAACCAGTTTGCAATTTTATTGTTCCCTTCCCCCAAGAAAAGGTTCACAGGAATTCAAAAGATGTAATGAGCCAATAAAATAGGAAGATTATTCTAGAATGTCTTATTTCTACCATATAGAACTTACATGTATGCAAGGGATTTAATAGTAACATAGATGAAGGTAATAGCTTCATACCATTTCTATCACTAGCTTTGACATTCATTCATCCACTCATTCATTCAATTAATACCTACTGATATTTACTATGAGCAGGGTTCTGTGATAGGTGCTATGAATATAAGGCAATATGCAACAGTCCATTAGAAATAGATCTGATTCTGAAGAAGCTTATTAATTCTCAGACAGTAAGATACGTTAAATAACTGTAAGTTGGGTTTGAAAATGCCTAACATGGGTGTAGACAAAATATTGTGGAATTGAAAGATGGGGCTACCCCAAGTAATGGGGAACAAAAGGTTAGTGGAGTAAAACTTTGCATTTAAAGTGGGCAATAGGGGCACCTGGGTGGCTCAGTTGGTTAAGCAGCTGCCTTCGGCTCAGGTCGTGATCCCAGGGTCCTGGGATCAAGCCCCACATTGGGCTCCTTGCTCAGCAGGGAGCCTGCTTCTCCCCTGCCTGCCGTTCCGCCTGCTTGTGCTTGCTCTCTGTCTCTCTCTCTCAGTCTGGTTCTCTCTGTGTCAAATAAATAAATAAAATCTTTAAAAAAAAATAAAAAATAAAAAATAAAAAAAAAAAATAAAGTGGGCAATAATTTGTGCATAAGATTTGGACCTGCAGAGATTTGGGGAAGAGCAAGTTAGGCCACTGTTTCCCAAACTAGACTTTGAAAACAAGGTTCTGAAGAATATTGGAAATTCCACATAAAAAGCATTCTTGGTTGTGCTGGTAACTGGCCTGTTTGTTCTCAAATTGATTTCCTTCTCTCCCTCTGCCATGTTTTGTATTTCAAGAGGTTGCTCCTTTCCCTTATCAATTTCCTTGTGGTTTTGTTTGGCCAGTGAAGGCAAGGGCGGCAGATGAGGGGCCACGGAGAGGGTGGGTCTTTCCTCCTCCCTGTACTTCAGACAGTATCTCCAGTAGTGGCTGCATCCTCTGTGGTTCCAACTGCAGAGGGACAGTTCCTCTCTCGGTGGTCCCAGCTTCTGCTGGGTAGTCCTGGCTCTTGGGCCCTGCGTTTCATATCTACTGATGCATATTAAATACCTTGAAACTTCACAGCTTAAAACAACAAATATTTTATTATCTTGCACAATTCCTGAGGTTTAGTAATCTGAGAATGACTTAGCCAGGTGATTCTGGCTCAAGGTCTCTCATGAGGTTGCAGTCAAGATTTGGCTGGGGCTACAGTTAGCTCAAGGCCAGAGTAGGGCTGAAGAGTTCACTTCCAAGTTCATTCACATGGTTGTTGGCAGGACACAGCTCCTAGCTGGCTATTGGCCAGAGACTTCATTATTCTGCCAGGTGGCCTCCTCATAGCTGCATACAACATGGCAGCTTGTTTTTCCAACAGGAAGTACCCAAGAGATAGAGATACCAGAATGGAAGCTGCAGTTTTTTTAATACCCTAATCTCAGAACTAACATACCATCACTTCTGCCACATGCTGTTGGTAACACAGACTAACTGTGATACAGTGTGGGAGGGACACCAACAGGCAAGGATAATTGAGGGCTCTCTTGGAGTCTGGCTACCACAGTCCATCCTCTGGTGCCCAATGATTCATGTCCCTCTCACATGTAACATATACTTGCTTTCTCCTGAAGTCACCAAAAGTCTCTTACAGCATGAGCTTGAAGTCAGCATGTCATCATCTAAATCAAGTTCCTGTGCAGTTGAGGCTCCCTGGGTATAGCTCCTTAAGTATATCTCCTTGAGAACAGTCCTTCTCTCCGTAGCAGCTAAAGCAACAACTAGCTGCCCTCCATTCACCCAATATACAATGGCGAGACAGGCATAATTGGATAACTGCTATAGATATTCCTGCTTACAAAGAGGGAAAATGGCAGGCACAGAGGAGTCAGTGGTCCATTGTAGTTCCTAACTCCAGCTGAGCAAATGTTGAAATTTCCTTGATTAAGTCTCTAGGTCTCGGAATAATTCTCCCTGGCTCTGAGCTTCATGTTCTGTGGTCTTGGTTCTGACTTCTGAGTCATCCTCCCTTTTTCATGAAAGCTAGCCTATGTTTACAGCTGAGGAGTTTTCTCAGCCTACTTCTTGCCAGTAGAACTTTGAGAAACTAAAGGCCTTTTTTCATTTTGTACTATCTCTATCTGTTTTGGTCCAAGATGGCGATGTTTCTGCATATACACTTCCTTTAAAAATTTTATGAGTTTTCTGTGAATCTTATTGGATTCACTCCAATTAGACAAAAGCTACACCTACAAATATCTTTCTGATGAGATAGCTGAGGGATCATGACCTTAAGCTTCCTAGATGCTTCATCATTTTATTGAGAGACTATGTGTGACATACCTGTAATCTCCTGAGAGGACATTTTATCTGAACAGAATAATACTCTGACACACAACCTTAAATCTTTGTGAGACTTTGACAAAAGATTTTACAGTCACACCATTGGCTTCATCTTTGGACTGTGTTTTATTGGCAATGCCCTGGACGTGATCTGTGCTCAGAAGCGGTATCTTAATGTTACCATTGTTTACTATTTGGAGAGACGAGAATTTTCCAAATCAGCAAATCCCTTTTGTTGAAAGTTCTTCCTTTATTTTACCCCTCTCCTCTCACATGTTCCTATAGGCAACAAGAAGAAAGCTTTGCCTGGAAATCTCTTTTGCTAGATCACCCAGTTCATTAGACACATTTTCTACCTTTTAGTTACGGAAGGCAACAAATGTTGCTGAACTTTTTGCCACTGTTTAATAAGGATCCCCTTTCCTCTAGTAGCCAATAACATAACCTCATTTTCTTGCAAGCCTTCACCTGCAGCCTTATCAAAGATCATGATACCTCTATTAATGGTTTCTTCAAGTACTTTGGACTTTCACTAACACTGTCTCCAGAGTCCAGCCCCCAGTTCCAAAGTCACTTCTGCATTTTAGGATTCTGTTACAGGAGAATCTCACTTCCACGTAACAATATCTACATTAATTTCTATTTCTATGTAACATATTATTCTGAAACTTAGCAGTTTAAAACAACAAATGTTTATTATCTCACACACTGTCTGAGGATCAGGAATCCTGGGACCTTGCTTGGCTATGTGGTTCTGGCTCAGGCTTTCTCATGAGGAAGCAATCAGTTAAAATGTCAGCTAGAACTGCAGTTATCACAAGGCTTAACTGGGGCTGGAGAATCTACCAAAAAATGTATTACCACATCTGGGCCACACTACCTCCTCCCTTGGTCCCTAGAGTCTAGGGAGTAGCATCTCCCTCATATTGCTCATCTGTGGGCTATCGCACTATTACTCTTTGAATTCCTCTAAAATGTTAAAAACTGGGTTCTCATGTCAGATTCCTTTTATTGATTCCCTGGCATAGGTGCTGTTTTCTGTTCTGGATCCTGATTCATATGTTAGTCAACTAAGTCTTGTTGAGTTGAACAAAGTTTTGTTTGAGGTGAACAGATTTCTTTACTGTGGGACTTTTCAGAGCCCTCAATATGCTAAATACAAGGTAAATCTCCCTGAGAAATCTACAACAGACAGCATTTCCCAAATTCTTTTGATCACAGACCCTACTTTTGTTTTGTTTTGGTTTTACATGCACCTAATAGCTAGGATGCAAAAACCATGAATTAGAAACATCATAGTTCAATTTGACTGGAACAATGAGCTTGTAAAGGAAAGCAGTAGAAAACATGGTGAGAACAGGGTGGAGGCTGAATCACATAGGGTGAGGTGTTTGAACTTGATCCCATAGGCACTGGAGAATCACTGAAGTTTGCCTCCTGTTGGGCACAAAGTTCGAATTGTTGAGCTGAACTGTTTAATCATAGCAATACGCTTTATTTTCCTTTTATATGCAGACTTACCTAGTACAATTAGTGAAATAGAGAAAAGAGAATTGCATTTCCGCAGGAGGAAAGAAAATGCTTCAACATATGCCCCTAAAAAACAGCTTTGTCAGGGAAGTTAAAAGATAGAGGAATTCTTTTGAAAAGAATGGGTGATAAGAAAAGAAGATGGAAGTATATCTCAGGAAAATAATGAGCTAGTAATTAGGAAGAGAATAGACAGCTTTTCAGAAAAGCAATATTTAAATGTTAGTGTGTACATGAGTTACCTATTTCTGCAAAACAAATTATCCCCAAACTTTGTGGCTCAAACAATAACATCTCTCATACTTTCTGTGGCTGTTTGGTTCTAGCTTAGAGATTCTCATGAGGTTAAGTCAGAAGTCTCATGAGGTTAAGTCATCTGAAGACTTGACTTAGGCTACCAATCTGCTTCCAAGGTGGCTCAGTCACACAAATGGCAACTTAGTGCTGGCTATTGGCAGGAGACCTCAGTTTCTCTTCACATAGGTTAATTTTCAGGGGTCCTTGCATTCATGGTGACTGCCTTTCCCCAGAGCAAGGGATCGAAGGGGCCATGGCAAAAATTATAATGCCTTTTATTGTTTAGCCCCAGAAGGCCTCCATTGTCACTTCTATAGTAATCTGTCACAAAAATCAGCCCTGATTCAATGTAGGAGGGGAATACCAAGATATGAGGATCAGTCTAGGCTATCTTGGAGGATAGCTACCAGAGCATATTTTCTATCTTTCTAGATGCCTCTGTTAATACTCTTCCCCTCAAACAAAGCTACTTTCAAAATAGATACATCTTGGATAGCCAAATCATGTAGCCATACTGAAAACATCATATTGTCTGGTCAAATTGCAAAGAATTTCAGTGCAAGGTTAGCCAGTCTTCTAGATTCCTATTTTCAAAAAATGTATGGGATTTCCTATTGCAAAAGTTAAGCAAGTCAGGAATCTCTCAAGAATAAAGATTTATCTGAAGGCTGAAAATTCATCATTGATAAAGAAAAGTAGTTTGTGGTACCAGTTATTTTATTCCTCTATTCATTGTAAACAAATTCATCTTTTGGGCAGGCAGGTATATATAATATCTGACAGGCTTGATTTTAGAAGGCATCTTTTTAAAAACATGAAAATTATATAAATAATCTGTAACTTTTTTTCTTTTAAAAGCCCAAACTGGGCGCCTGGGTGGCTCAGTCGCTAAGCGTCCACCTTTGGCTCAGGTCATGATCCCAGGGTCCTGGGATAGAGCCCCACGTCGGGCTCCCTGCTCCGCGGGAAGCCTGCTTCTCCCTCCCCCAGCCCCTGCTTATGTTCCCTCTCTCGCTCTCTCTCTCTCTCTCTGTCAAATAAATAAATAAAATCTTAAAAAAAAAAAAAAGCCCTGCATTCATTCAAAATCTGTATCTTTTAATGTGGGATAAGTTCCTAAAAGTATATGACCAGAATAAATGTTAACATTTTAATTAATAAAAAGACTTATATTCTTCTTACAGGAACAACTTGACCTTTATATAGTTCTTCTCTGTGAGACTATTCCAAAGGTAAATTACTGCCCTTTCCCTCAATGATGTGCCAAAGAGAGGCAGTATGGTATATGAAAAGCATAAACTTTGGAATTAAAGATTTCTATCCTGACTCTGCTAGCCATGTGACCTTGTGCAAGTTACCAAACTTCTCCAAACCTCTGTTTACTAATCTGTAGAAATGGGGGTAATATAACCAAACTGAGGATTAAATGATATAAAATAGAGTACATAGCAAAATACCGGCTCAGTGAATGATAGTTACTATTAACAATTTGGGCAAGCAATGCTACTACCCATGAGTTCACCTTTCAGTCTTCAGTTCTTATCTACTCCTGGTGCTACATAGCATCTGTGATTAGTGACTTTTTTCAAGTTTTTATTTTCATTCCAGTTCATTAGCATACAGTGTTATATTAGTTTTAGGTGTACAATATAGTGATTCAACAATTCCACACATCACCCAGTGCTCTTCTTGACAAGTGAACTCCTTAATCCCCATCACCTATTTAACCCATCCCCCCATCTGATAACCATCAGTTTATTCTCAATTAAGAGTATGTTTCTTCGGGGCGCCTGGGTGGCTCAGTCAGTTAAGCGGATGCCTTCGGCTCAGGTCATGATCCCAGGGTCCTGGGACTGAGCCCCGCGTCAGGCTCCCTGCTCAGTGGAGAGTCTGCTTCTCCCTCTCTCTCTGCCTACTTGTGCTCTCTCTCTATCTCTCTGTCAAATAAATAAATAAAATCTTTAAAAAAAAAAAGAGTATGTTTCTTGATTTCTCTATTATTTTTCTCCCTTTGCTTGTTTGTTTTGTTTCTTAAATTCCACATACGAGTGAAATCATATGGTACTTTTTCTCTGACTGACTTATTTCACTTAGCATTATACTCTCTAGCTCCATCCACATGGTTGCAAATGGCAAGATTTCATTCTTTGTTATGGCTGAGAAATATTCCTGTGTGTGTGTGTGTGTGTGTGTGTGTGTGTGTGTGTGTGTAACATCTTCTTTATCCATTCATCAATTGATAGACACTTGGGCTGTCTCCTTATCTTGGCTATTGTAAATAATTCTGCTATAAACATAGGGGTGCACGTGTCCCTTTGAATTCGTGTTCTTGTATTCTTTGGGTAAATACCCAGTAGTGTGATTGCTGGATCATAAGGTAGTTCTATTTTTTAACTTTTTGAAGAACCTCCATACTGTTTTCCACAGTGGCTGCACCAGTTTGCATTCCCACCAACAGAGCACTTGGGTTCCTTTTTCTCCACATACTCTCCAACGCTTGTTGTTTCTTGTGTTTTTTATTTTAGCCATTCTGACAGGTGTGAAGTGCTATCTCATTGTAGTTTTGATTTGCATTTCCCTGATGATAAGTGATGATGAGCAACTTTTCATGTGTCTGTTGGCCATCTGTATGTCTTCTTCTTTTTTAAAAAAAAGATTTTATTTATTTATTTGTGAGAGAGAGAAAGAGAGCAAGCACATGAGCAGGGGGAGGGGCCGAGGGAGAGAGAGGGAGAAGCAGACTCCCTGCTGATCAGGGAGCCTGAGGTGGGGCTCAATCCCAGGACCCTGAGATCATGACTTGAGCTGAAGGCAGACACTTAACCAACTGAGCCACCCAGGTGCCCCCATCTGTATGTCTTCTTTGGAGAAATGTCTGTTCATGTCTTCTGCCCATTCTTAATTGGATTATTTGTTTTTTGGGTGTTGAGTTTTATATATATATAAAACTCAACATATATATATATGGATATATATATATATATATATGTAAATATATATATATATAAATAATTCTGCTATAAACATAGGGGTGCACGTGTCCCTTTGAATTCGTGGTCATGATGAATTACAATCCATATATATATATATATATATATATATATATATATATATATATCCCTTTATCAGATATGTCCTTTGCAAATATCTTCTTCCATTCTGTAGGTTGACTTTTAGTTTTGTTGATTGCAGAAGCTTTTTATTTTGATGTAGTCCCAATAGTTTATTTTTGCTTTTGTTTCCCTTGCCTCAGGAGACATATTGTGATTAGTAATTTCAAAATGTTGAAAGAAAGGAACTACAAAAATAACAATGATTTAAAAGCTTAATTTATGGTTGTGTTACTCCTTACTTTTCAGTTTTCTCTGGATGCAAAGCAGTGTATTCAATACTCAACTCAAACATGAACTAGACATTTTTTAAAATCTGCCTTTTTTCATAATAATGACCTTCAAGAAAAATAAGACACTGCAACACCACAAAATGATCATTACATTATAAATCTGGGCTTAATTTTCCCAAAATTGGGCTTTGGAAAATAAATGTTATAAATCTTGAGACATTTTGAGAAGTATTGAATAAACTTCGGAAATTCACCTTTGTAAGACTCTTTTCCTCTATTTTCCAGATGGAAAGGGGAGAAGAATAATACTTTCTAAAATCTTTTTCAAGTTCAAATGCATAATGGCCATGATCAAAAAGATGAATTACAAAGAATAATCAGGAATCTAAATATGTACACATTTTGAATCAGTACTAAATGGGCTTGACAATTTTAGATGCAAAACTATTTCATACTTTGCATATATTTATACCTTTTATATACTTTAAAAAACTTAAATAAGAATAATACTTAGAAAATACACAAAATGAGCAGGTCTCCTTTTAAGAAAGAAAATATGAGTAAACCAGATTAAGAATCTATGATTTTGGGGAGCGCCTGGGTGGCTCAGTTGGTTAAGCATCTGCCTTCGGCTCAGGTCATGATCCCAGGGTCCTGGGATCGAGCCCCGCATCGGTTGCCCTGCTCAGCAGAGAGCCTGCTTCTCCCTCTCCCACTCCCCCTGCTTGTGTTCTCTCTCTCTCTCTCTCGCTGTCTCTCTCTGTCAAATAAATAAATAAAATCTTTAAAAAAAAGAATCTATGATTTTTTAAAACATAATTTACAAAGCAGCTACAGATTTTTTTTTTTTTATTAAAAACCATTAACACAAAGTATTAGTCTTGGCTTATATTCCTTTGTGCAATTCAGTGATGACTCATAAAGGACCACAGCCTATCTGGATATAATGGAATGCCATGTAGCTACCAAAAATGATAAGAGCCTCACTTAGATCTGTACATGGAAATGTGTATGAGTAATATAAACAGGAAAGAAGAGACACAAAATAGCACACTCTGATTAAACTATGGAAAACACATGCCTCTATAATGTAGTACAGTGGAAAGGGCAGTGGGAATCAGAAGAGCTGAGTTCTAGTTGTGACACTTGGCTGGGTATTGATATCTCAGCAATTTATCTGCTCATTCTCAGTTTCCTCAGGCGTGAAATGAAGAATTTGACCTAGAATCAGTCTATAAAGAAGGCATTCTCAGTGCTAAAGTTTAGTGATTCCATAGTTCAAAAATGTGGAGGGACATAAATATAGTTGATTGTTTATTACCTTCTTTCCCATAAAGTTGTTTAGGTTAATAACAATTTTATTCTTTTCTTTTTTTAAAGATTTTTATTTATTTATTTATTTATCAGAGAGACAGAGAGAGCACAAGCAGGGGGAGCGGCAGGCGGAGAGAGAAGCAGGCTCTCCACTGAGCAAGGAGCCGGATGCTGGATTCGATCCCAGGACCCTGGGATCATGACCTGAGCAGCAGGCAGATGCTTAACCGACTGAGCCACCCAGGCGTCCCTTTTATTGTCTATTTCACCCTCCAGAACATAAATTCCTTGAAGGCAGAGAGTACCATGTATATAATTACTCAATAAATACTTACTGAATAAGAGAGTAAGTGAAAATTATATTGAATCTTATAGACAGAGTCAAACATCTTTTCTGGTATATTTCTACGGCCTTGTAGTTCAGGCTAATTTAGCAGGAAAGGCCCTTACAGACCCTCCTGCTGTGTTTATGATAAGATTAACTGATTAACTTAAGAAATTATTCCTATGACTGCTCTCCTTTCAGCCTACTACTAAAGTATTTCCTCATAAATTTTGCTTCCCTTCTATTCAGAAATTCTTCTTTCTTTGATACAAATGAAGCTAGAAGAAAGAGATGATTGTCTGTGCTTTATTCTCAGTTCTTTCTGAGTTACTTGTATCCAGATATTTGATTATTAATTTGATACAGTGGTTAAGTAGCCATTAGCTCTTTTTTTTTTTTGCAACTTTGGTTTACAAACTTGGCTGAAGTTAAATGATACCAAACACCTCTTTCAAAACTGTTGGGTGATGGGACAGAGGTGAGGGTCAGAGCCGGGGAGGAGCGTTCACAAGGCCAACAATTAGCAATGTGATCTCTATCCCAACACCTGTGGTTTTTACCAGCTTTAGAACTACTCATCTCAGCCATGGGGCTCCAACACATCTCCCTCTGAGCAATAATACTTGAATCTGCTTCCCTTAAAAGTAATAGCATTTCGCATTTGTAGAGCAATTAAGAGTTTACAAGATGCTTTTTATCCCCATGATCTTACTTAAATCTTATTTAATCTCTTTATTCTCATGCAGGTTATTTATTACACATTTTTCTAGGAGAACTAAGGGGAAAGCTTGAGTAAGACGTGGGAAAAGGAAGTTCACAGTGAGTTATGAACTGATGCAATAGTAACACTGTAATCATGATGAAACCAAAGCTGTTTCAGCTGGCCGAGGTTCTTCACTCTGGATAGAGTTGATTTGTTACCTTCTGAGGGCTGATGTTCTCCTTTGTCCTCTACTGTCTGGCATCCATAATTAGTTGTGTTGGAAGGCTGACACTACTACAAAGGGCATGTAGGATCTACTTGTCTCTCAGTCTCATTGGTAGCTGGCTCTGTCTTCCTTGCAAGCTGGAAACTGGCAGTTCTTCATCTCATTTCTCCCCTCCAGTTTATCTATTAGCTTGGCCTTATCGCCTGTTAGGGGCCTATTGCTGCCTAAGAAATAAATGATTCTTCCTTTTGTTCTGACATCTCCCCTCTAAATTATTTTTCCTATTCTCTTGACCTCAGACTATTTCTATCTTTTCCTTTTGTTGCTTTTGTTTTTCTGATATTTCCTGCAACTGTACTTGTTGATTCTCTTTTCATCTTGTATGTGGGCAACTGATAACCTGTTCGGTCCCATTATCTCAGCTTCATGATTCCACCCACTTTCTTGGGTATTAATCACTCAGGAGCCCTGGGGAACTGTGACTTCCCAAGGTCATCTCATTACATTTTTACCAAGGCCAGCCCAATACCTTAGGGACCCTGGTAATAAAATAATAATAACAATTACCATTATTGAGTACTTACTGATGTGTACTGCCAGGCAATTTACACAAATGATTCTATTTAATCCTCCACACAACCTTATGAGGTCGAATTTGAACAGGTAGGTCAGCAGAGGCTTTATTTGCACGATTGTAAATAAAACCACATACAAAAGATAGTGCCTGGGTATGTTAGCGTATAGGACTAGTCCTATAGAGTAAGACCCCCATGCTCTCAGGACACACTTAATGGAGATTGTACCATATGTAGAAAAAACTTACCCTGAGTGGAGAGAGAGATAAATCCTGGTGTATGTTTACTAAATCTAGAGACTGCAAATAAAACCTATCCTAATATTTCTTATGGAAGTTAGTTACATTGGTAGCTTTCAATCAACCATACCTCCTGCCATTACACCCTTATATAGTCCCTCTCCTCAAGGCTGGGCCTATCACTTGTTTCTAAGAATAGAATACAGTAGAAGTGACACTGTGCCTGTTCCAGGCCTAAGTCTTTTTTTTTTTTTTTTTAAGATTTTATTTATTCATTTGTCAGAGAGAGAAAGAGAGAGAGAGCACAAGCAGGGGGAGCGGCAGGCAGAGGGAGAAGCAGGCTCCCCACCGAGCAAGGAGCCCGATGTGGGACTCGATCCCAGGACCCTGGGATCATGACCTGAGCCGAAGGCAGATGCTTAACAGACTGAGCCACTCAGGCATCCCCAGGCCTCAGCCTTAAGAATGTCTGGCAGCTTCCATTTTTATGCTTCTAGGAGCCCTGAGCACCATTGTGTAAGTTCACATGGAGGGGGAAAAGCCCTGGGACTACATGGTAGGAAAGAGAGACCTTACCTCGCCAGCATCCCAGCTGAGTCTGGCCTTCCAGACATGCCCAGCGAGGGGTCAGATACATGAGTGAAGCCATCCTGGAAATTTCCAGCCTCAGCTGCCGGCTGACTGCAGCCATGTGAGAGACCCAGAGGAGACCAGCAGAACTGACAAGAAGAGCACCAGCCATACACTCATGGGAAATTAAAAAAAAAAAAAAGATTGCTGTTTTAAGCCACTATCTTTTAGGGTGGTTTAGTAAGCAGTAATAGATAACCAAAACACTACTAAGATTAATAATGTTAAAGATTATGGTTACTTTGGAGTCCCACTAGATAATATTCAGTCAAGAGGCTTAAGAATAACAGAATCCTATCTTAGACCACAGCCACCCCCTGCCCCCCATCCCCACTAAGGTCTGGAGGGAGAAATATATACAAGAGACAGAGGCAAAAGAAAACAACACTTGCATTTTAGCTAGGCTTGCTCTCTCTGGTAAGGTAGTCTGAGGACACATGCCTAGAGCTAGAGGCTTACAGGGCCTTTTTTATTTTAAATTTTACAGAATAAAATTTTTAAAATATTTAGCTCCCAGGAAAGCCAGGAACCTGCCTAATCAAAATGGACACTAGCTGAACCAAGCTGTACCTTTACAGTGTAACTCCAACCTGGTTGTTCCCTCTTTCTAAGCCTGAGGGCAGGCCTGGGTTGGAGTGTCACTCAGTACTATGGGGACAAAGACAGAAGAGCCCAGAGAGATCCATACCCATGTGTGATCCAAGCACATCGGGCATGATCTTGACCGCAGGGGAAAATGACCTGGTCAATGTCTTGGAATCTAACCAACCAAGTTAGCCACTTCTGTCATGGAGGGTAGGGGAAACATGAAGGGTGATAAGGAAGAAACTGTGGAAGTGTCCCCTTCCCTGGACCCTTTACATAATATCTCATTTAATCCTCACAGTAACTCTGAAAGGTAGAAATTTTTCTTGCCATATTACCCATGAGAAAATTAAATACTAGAGAGGCTGAATGACTTGCATTAGGAATTACACGGGGTGGGTTGGAGGAGGTGGAAAAGGAGAGATGATTTTTTGAGTATAGCACATTGTGAAGTCACTTACATTGTCATCTCAGTTGTTTTCTGTTCAAGTGAAAAAACAAAGTCAAAGGAAAGTTCTGTACTGTTAGAGACGCCCAAGGAAATAGGGCCCAAAGTCACCCTTTTTTGTGGCTTGATTATTGCACAGGTGGGAAGAAGGCATCTCTTTCTACTTCAGCAGAGAAGTAGCTGCACACGAGCTGTGGTTGGTGATCTGAGTCAGTGTAGAGCCACTCAGAAATGCATGTGAAACCTCCCTTCCCCCCATAAATCCTTGAGAGATACAGAAGGGACCTGAGGTTCTAATGACCTCCTTGTAGAGGCTGTTACTGTCCATACTATCCATCTGTATTGTCGAACTAGAGCGGCTGAGAGAAATGTCTGCTACACAAACATCACATCTCTGACAGAAAACTCTATATTTGCTCCACCCCCACATGCTCCATTCAAGTTCCCAGAAGTTTGCAATTATCCTCAAAAGATGTTTCCAGACAAATCTTACTCAGCTTTGGTTTTCAGTAGGATAAGATTATTTTGTTTTGTTTTGTTTTCATTTCTTTGAACTTGGCTGACCATTTTCAATCCACCCTAGGTTGGTGTGCAAAGGCCAGTCATGAACCACTTACCTGTTCCCATTCACTTTTCCCCTGCTTGTTCTTTCTCTCCTAATCCTTGATTCTTGGCCCTATATGCCAATTTGATATCTGCATCTCTCTCTTTCTTTGGGTCAACCCCACTTCATTCTCCAATGGGTTTTACTTTCTCCTTCAGGCCGCCTGGATTTTGACCTCATTTTTTTTTGATAAGGTTTTTTTTTTTAAGAATTTTTATTTATTTATTTGACAGAGAGAGAGAGAGCACAAGCAGGTGGAGTAGCAGGTAGAGTGAGAGGGAGAAGCAGGCTCCCCGTTGAGCAAGAAGCCAGATGTGGGGCTCAATCCCAGGACCCTGGGATCATGACCCAAGCCAAAGGCAGTCGCCTAACCAACTGAGCCACCCAGGCACCCCTGGACTTTGACCTCTTGTCCAGCTTTCAGTTAGACTAATCCCTTTGGCTTGGTATCCTATATTGACTTTGCTGAAAACCTTCATATCAAGCCCCAGTACTGCAGAATTTCACCAGCCAACTGCACCTGGGTGGTACCTGGTGGCACGTATTGTCCAAGCCCTATTCCTGGGGAAAGAAAACTATCTGACAAAAACAACGGCAGAAGAGAGGGAAGAGTTGTTTTTAACCTGCGCTTGCTGTCACTGCCAGCCAAATTTCTACCTGCCCGCCTCTGCACCATTTTTCTTCTGGCTCCAAGAGATTTAGGAAGGATAAAAAAATAAAATTAAAAAAAAAAAAAAAAAATATATATATATATATATATCCTTGGTTACAACAATTTTGGAAACTGTTTGGCAGTATCTACTAAAACTGAACATATGCACATACTTTTACTAAACAATTCTACTCTTAGATACATTCACAACAGAAATGCATACATATGTTCACCAAAAGGCATGTACAAGAATGTTCATAGCGGGACTATTCATGATAGCTAGAAACTGGAAACAATCCAAATGTCCAAGAGCAGTAGAACGGATAAAGAGTAGTAGATTCATACAATGTGCTAATATAACAATGAAAAAGGACAGACTCCTGCTATGCATGACAATGTGGATAAATCTTACATACACGATGTTGACCCAAAAAAGCCACACACAAAAGAATACATAATATATATTCAATTTATATAAAGTTCTAAAACAGACAAAACGATTCAGTTTTGTTAGAAGTCAGAAGAGTGATTACCATATGGGGAGTGGTAACCAGGTGGGGACACTGGATTGGATGCTGATAATGTTTGTTTCTTAATCTGGGTACTGATTAAACTAGTGTGTTCACTTTGTGAAAATTCATCCAGCTGTACACTTGTGATTCATGTGTTTTCCTGTATATGGTCTACGTGAATAAAGTGAATGACAGAAAAATTTCCCTGCTTTCTCCTGAAAATGTAGTTATAAAGGACACTTAAGTTTAGTGGCTGAGTAAATGGGTTTCCTTGTGTTCCCACTTGTCATTTTGAAAAACCTAGCAATTCCTATTAATCTATAAAACCTATAGATTCCTCTGCTACAATGAAGACATCCTCCCCACCCCACCCCCACCTCCAAGTGGACATCATGGTCTTTGGCAGGACATGATCAGTGGTATGGCACATGGCCAACACTACACAGGTCTCCACCTCTTGGTTCCCAGGTGGAATGGAAGAAACATAATTGTGGACCTACCTCTAAGAAGGAGTCAGGGGGTATTCTGGGATGAGTTAACCAGTTGGCTGGATAAGACAGCTCGCAGGCTGCAGAGCATGGGGCCACAGCGAATTTGGATACCGTCAAGGGTTAAAACTGTAATAGACAACCACAGAGATTATCTTACTGAATTACATGGCCAGTGACACTAGGCAGAGAATTAAAGGCTAGGTTTAGGACAACAGGATGGAAACAGAGACCATCAGGACAGATCAAATAGTTTGGTTTAAAAAAAAAAAAAAGAGCATGGGAATGAGCAGCCACAGGCTTTTAAAAAATTTTATTTATTTATTTGAGTGGGGAGGGGCAGAGGGAGAGAGAGTCTTAAGCATACTCTGCACTGAGTGCAGAGCCTGATACAGGGCTCAATCTCACAACCCTGAGATCAAGACTTGAGCTGAAACCAAGAGTCATGCACTTAACAAGCTACACCACCGAGGCTCCCTTACAGCCATAGGCTTTTTTTTTTTTAAGATTTATTTATTTATTTATTTGACACAGAGAGACACAGTGAGAGAGGGAACACAAGCTGGGTGAGTGGGAGAGGGAGAAGCAGGCTTCCCGCGGAGCAGGGAGCTGGATGCGGGGCTCAATCCCAGGACCCTGGGATCATGACCTGAGCCGAAAGCAGCCACTTGAAGACTGAGCCACCCAGGCGCCCCAGCCATAGGCTTTTAATAGGGCCTTTACAACCTCTATGAATTGGGAAAGAACTATGAAAGAGCTGAACTGTTCTAGACAAAAATCCTATACACTTTCTACTACTATCCAGCTTCCCTTTCTGGGATCTTTGTTTTGGTGACATCCCTCACTCACATTCTACCTCCCAGCTTCTAGGATTTTGGTTCCTTGAACATTTCTCAGCCCTTCTGGCTTCTATAATTTGGGCATTTCCCATCATCTGGGCTGAGAAATCCCACACTTCAGCCAATGGCCTCCTGCCCCCAAACCCTGACTCTCCTAGCCCCTTATAGGTCAACAATACTCCTCTCCTTCAGTCACCATCACCCTACTAGGGTGGGGATTCTGGATAGAAAGAAAAAGAGCAGCTGGAACCAAGCAAGCCTATCTCCTCAGAACTCAAGATCATGTCTTTGTTGCTAGAGCCACCACACACCTTCTCTGATACTCTGTCCCTGGTACAGTCTGTCTCCTTTTGGACTGTGTTGTTGTACTTGGCAAACCCATGTTAATTGGCATGGAAATTTATAATGAGGTCCACTAGTGTCTGTCTGCCATGTTGGGAATTCCTCCAGGCTATAGTTCCTTCCAGTCCCCTTTGCTTCAACTTATTCATTAGCCCCCTTGTTTTCCCACTTATATTGGTTCCACACCTTGGCACCACTCTAGGACAATGACGACAATAGGTGCTCTGTTCTGGTCCCTGTAGGATGCTACCCTACTTGGCCACCTTTGTCCTATTTTATCCTACCAACATAGAATAATCAAAATTCTCTTTGATTCTATAGTATTTCTTGCTGTTTACGTGGCTATTTGACATTCTCTTTCTTAAAATGTTGCAAACTGAGATCTGAACCAACAGCAGCAATACAGGGTAGTGGAAGTCTGTATTTTGGAAACTGATAAAATGGGATTGAATTCCTGAATCTATCTATCACCTGCTAGCTAGGAGACTTTGGGCAATTTACTTGACCTTTTTAAGCCTCAGTTTTCTCATCTGTAAAATAGTGATCTAGTCTTGAATAGTTGTTGGGAACATTAAATAATATCGTGTGAGGACAATATCTGTTCATATAAACTACGAAATAAATGCTGGTTGTTATTGTTAGAAGATTTAAGAACCGGCATTAACTACCTTCTAATTACTGAACAGCATTAAGAAGTCCAGCTGATCTGAAAAAGAAATGCATTTGCTGAGAAGAAAACAAATGAATCCGTCTACCAAGAGAAGCATACACAGCAAGCTCTGCAAAGAAGCACATTCTGAGGTGCAGAAGAACGCAATTCAAGAATACAAATTAAGCACCAAAATTACATTGTGTATTTAAAAACACAAATATTAAGAAATTGATAGAATCAAGAAAAAGTCACAGTCCTAAGATAGTACTGATCTCAGTAAATGACTTTTGACTGTGGAAGGACCTAAAAGAATTTGGCTCCAAAGTAGTACATGTTTGGTCTACCTATAAAGAATTCTAGAAAGAAATAGTATTTATGTTGAATGTTGCAGCAGACCAAGGATATGAGAGAACTAGGCCACAACAAGAAATGGAAGGGTTTGGGCAGCAATAAGACAAAGGCCAATTAATCAACAAAAATCAAGAGTGAGTAAATAAATTTCCAAGGGCAGAACAAGATAAGATGACCAAAGTACATACAGTCTGCAGGGAGGAGAGCTATTGATCAATCAAACAGTTGGCCTCAGAAAGGGTCACAGGAAATGTGGCAGAGGCAGAGTTAGAAGAACAGACAGTCCCCAGACCCAAAAGAGAAGGACTCTCAGTGTAGAAGCAACATGCTCTTTTAGCCTCAACAAAGCCATTACAGTTCTCTCGCCCTGGTGAGAATGCATCTTTAGTGAGCCTGGTTTGTACCCTTGCTGGTCATTTACCTAACTAGATGGTTAGGAGAGGGAATGAGACTGGACAAAGTTCCCTGGGAAAGTATTTCAGGGCTGTCTTGGCTAGTTTCTTGGATGCAGGCTTATCTGAGTGTCATTGATGGAAAGAGAGGACTTGATTGGATCATGGATCTGATCAGTAAATCCCTGTGGGTAGTTCTCAGGTCTACAGCCTTCCCAGTTAATAAAACAGCAAGATTATCTTTCTAAGAAAAATATTTAGTGTGTCTAGCAGTGTCTAGCAGTCTTCCTGGTTATACACCACAGTGGGGAAATAGAAGCAGCATTCTGTCCTTGGAACATCTTTTCCTTTTAGATGTGCAATGCCAAATACATCTTTAAAGAGTTCCAGAAAGTCAGTCTTAAAGCCCCTAAAGGAATCTTTTGTCTGTTTTTATATAGATGAGCTAAGTTAAGTTCCACAGAAAATTTGGGAGGCCATGTAACATACTGGAAAGGGTACGAGTTTTAGTGCCTGACAAATCTAGTTTGAATTCCAGCTTTACCACTTACCAGCTGTGTGACTTTGCACAAATTATATAATCACTCTGAGTCTTAGTTTCCCCAACTATGAAATGGAGATATCTATTGGAGAGTTGATTAATATGTATTTCACTATACCTGACACATTGAAGCTAATGACACTCAGTAAATGGTAATTCTCTTTCCTTTCTGCTCATTTTTAATGGACAAAGCCATATCTCATTTCTTATAATAAGGTTCCCTCCATCTAAACCTACTTGCACTTTTTATAAACATACTTGCCCGCTATCTTTATCCTAGATGTTCTTCCCTTTTTTAAAAAATTTTATGTATTTATTTAAGATAGAGTGAGCGTGTGCACGAGAGAGAGAGAGAGAGAGAGAGAGAGAGAGAGAGAGAGAGAGCATGAGCTGGGACGGAGGGAGAGGCAGAGGGAGAGGCAGAGGGCTCCCTAAGCAGGGAGCCGATGCAGGGCTCGATCCCAAGACCCCGGATCATGACCTGAGCTGTAGGCAGACACCTAACTGACTGAGCCACCCAGGTGCCCCATGATCCTAGATGTTCTTTTTTTTTTCTTTTTTTAAAGATTTTATTTATTTATTTGACAGAGAGAGAGAGAAGAGCAGGGGGAGAGGGAGAAGCAGGCTTCCCGCTGAGCAGGGAGCCCGATGCGGGGCTTGATCCCAGGACCCTGCGATCATGACCTGAGCCCAAGGCAGCCGTTTAACGGACTGAGCCACCCAGGCGCCGCGATCCTAGATGTTCTTATAGGAACATAAAAGGATGTCTAACCTGAATGTTGTTTTTTTTTTTTTTTTTTTTTTTTTTTTAAAGATTTTTATTTATTTATTTGACAGAGAGAGAATGAGAGAGAAAGCACATGAGAGGGGGAGGGTCAGAGGGAGAAGCAGACTCCCTGCCGAGCAGGGAGCCCGATGCGGGACTCGATCCAGGGACTCCAGGATCATGACCTGAGCCGAAGGCAGTCGCTTAACCAACTGAGCCACCCAGGCGCCCTAACCTGAATGTTTAACTACAGAATAATTGCTTCCCCAAAATGTCCATCTCCTAATCCCTGTAACCTGTGAGTATGTTACCTGACTTGGCAAAAGGGATTTTGCAGATGTGCTTAAGGTTAAGCACCTTGAACTGGGGAGATTATTCTGGATTATGCAGGTGGGCCCAACTTAATCACAGGAGGCCTTAAAAGCAGCGAATCTTTCCCAGCTGAAGTCAGTGAAAGGGAGATGTGACTATGAAGAAAGGTCAGAAAGATTTGACATAAAAAGGGCTCAATACACTATTGCTGGTTTTGAAAATGGAAAAGTGTGGGGCACCTGGCTGGCTCAGTGGCAGGAGTTCTAGATGGAGCATAAGCTTTGTCTCCGCTCTGAATTCAATCATGTCAGGACATCTCCATCACTGGCCATCACTGTTCACAGAAAGAGAAAATGTGCTTCATGGGAAAAATAACTAGATTCCTTAGAGCTCATGTGCTTCCCTCAAGCTCCCAAAGCTGAGACTGCCAGGAGTGGCAATTCACTCAAGTTACCTTTAGTAATAAATGGTTTATTGTAAAGATGCATATTCATAAAAACCCAGGGAAGGATGAGCAATCAAGGTCAGGAAGAACAGGAATAGGAGGGTGGCTGTGGATTCACGGAAGTTCCAAGACCCCAACCAGAGGGTTTTGTGAATCTTTACTCTTAGGTGACTCAGCTACTCCCTGTGTGTCTGCTACACTCTCCACTCACTACTGTCTGGCTTTCTTACCATCTACTCTGTGTGTCTTCTCTGCATCATAGGTTCTGTTTACTCATAACTTGGCTTACTCATAACCTGACTTAGTCAAACCTTTGACTCATTCAAGTCCCCTCCTGACTTCCTCAACTTCTCTTAACCCCATAGTCTTTCCACTTTATTCATGCATTTATTAATTTGAAAAATACCTTTTGAGCAACTACTATGTGCTCCCATGCAGTTTATTGTCTAGTCAGAGAGAAAGACATTAATCAGATAATCACAAAAGTGCTTCTGGTGCATTCTAATTGCCTCAGCTCATTTGTTCAAACCAGGACTTGGGGTCAGTTGCTAAACTCTCTATGAGCTGGCCATCTTCAGGAGCAGCAGTGATAGGCTGTCATGTCTACATGTCCACAACACCCAGACAGAGCTGATCGGACTAAGGGTTGGCATTTGACCAAGGACAATTAATACACTGGCTGTTCAGCAACCTGCAGTTTAATTCAAATTAATAAGCTTCCCTTGGAAGAAAGAAATTACAGTGCAGCAGACATTATATAGAATGGACATGTTTACCATGGAGAGATAAACCTTACACTCCAGAGCAGTAATCTAAATGCAGAAGGACTTCACCCACAGGGAACTTTCTCATTCATGAGATAGAAAGTTAGAGGGCACTAGTTTGATTCAGGGACTCTGAGTAGGGTGCAGGGGTGGTTTTGAACATAGCATAGAGCTGTGTTAATCACTCAAATGATGACCAGAGTGAGGCTTCAGGAAATTCTGCGAAGTTCCTTGCAGGAAAGCAACAACATAGGGGTAGATCAGTGATAGTTTCCAAGAAATTTGCTTCCTGGGCTGATGAGGACAAAATGACAAGAGCAAGAGGCCTTTGGGTTCTTTGGGAGAGTCCCTAGTCTGGGCCTAATTGCCATAGGTTTCAGTATAGCACTAGCTCTTATGCCAGACTCAGAACCATTGTGAATACCTTAGGCAGTTCTCAATGAAGCATTTTAGACAAGCCTTGGTATGCAAAGGCATCATGGCACAACTGTAGTACATGACCTTGACTTCCCCTGCTGGAACCCACAGACAGGCATTTACGTGGAGAAAGTCAGATTAAGCAGCAGCCCCCCATACTGTTGATTATGGGTTAGCAACAAAGTTGGCATGACTCAGTTACCTACAGGTGCTGTGTTGTGTTAATGATGTGGTTGAAAAGGAGGTCAGGACCGAGGGATGTTGAATAGTAACAGCACTTTCTAGAAGAAAGATTGACTAAAGGGCTGGTGGTTCCTGAGAGTTTGTGTATTTTGGTTTTTGGAACAGGATGTTAGCACATTTGTTCTGTTGTCTGAAGATAGGCTTGATTTTGAAATAAAACACACAGAGAACTGAGTTTTCTCTGGGACCATCTGGTAGTGTGTCCCAAACCTTGGACAGAAGTATTTGGTGTTGGTCTGGAGTTACTTGGGGTTATTGTGGTTCATGAAGACCCTAATCATGGTCCTGGGAAAAAAAAGCAGAAATCCAAGAACCATAGATCTGCCAGGAGCAGAAGAACACTGACCAACAAATTGGACGTATTAGCATTCACTGTGAAAGCCCAGGAGTTGGGAAGTGACAAGCATGAAGACTACTTCACTATCTGGAAGACCTCTGGCAGCTAGAGACCACTGGCATCCCCCATCCTCACTTTGTACTACATATTAGAGGTCATCTGGTTCAGCTTTTTCATGTTACTGGTAAAAATACTAAGGTCCAGAAAAGCCAATTAATGCTTGAGGCAGGAATAGAATTCAAGAGATGAACACCCTTCAAACAAGGTCTGGCAGGAAACGATCATGGTCAAAGCTGAAAAATAGGCAGTGACATGTCTTTAGTGTGAATATCACATTTACATGCATGCTGACAATCTATGTGTTCAATGGTTTCTTAGCATGTAGTGATAAAATTGTTCTAGATGTTCTGTACCAACTGTTGAGTGACATCATTTAATCATCAAGTTGGGCAAGGCAGAAATCTCAGTGGCCCTTAATCCCCAACCCATATCCAGTCCCTCACCAAGTCTTGTCAATGCCACCTTGTATCCACTTCTCTCCTTTTTCCCCATAGCCACTCTGGTCTGAGCTACCATCTTCTCTCCCCTGGACTTCTGAGATAGCTTTTTAATAGTTTGTCCACATTTCTTCTTCCTCCAGTATACTTTCCTCGTAGCAGCCAGTGGTCTATCCCATCCCTCTTATTTAAAAAAATTAGTTAGTAGACTCTATTTTTTAAAGCAGTTTTAGGTCCACATAAAAATTGAGCACATAATACAAAGAGTTCCCTTATAACCCCTCTCTGTTCCACACCCAGTTTCCCCCATCATTATTATTATTAACTAAAGCCCATTATTCATATTGGGGTTCACTCTTTGTGTTTTACAGTTCTATGGGTTTTGCAAATGTAGCCACCATTACAATATCATGCAGAACAGTTTTACTAACCTAAAAAAGCCCCTGGGATCCACCTATTCATCCCTTGCCAGTGGTCTTTTCAAAATGCAGATCTCACCCTGTCATTCACCCTGTCACCTCACTCAGTCTCATTTTGCTCCACTCTCTTTCTAGTTTTCTGTCTCCAACCATTAGGTCTTTTTGTTTCATTTCCATTCTGCCCAGAGCTTTGCTCATGCTGTTTCTTCTTCCTAAAATGCCCCTTTCTACCTCCCAGCCCTATCCCCAGGTCTTACCATGGTTTATAATAATGTTTATGAGTGTGATTATTGGATTCAAATCCCTTTTGACTGTGAGCTTCTCACTGGCAAAGCTGTGCCATTGTATCCAAAGTACCTGGCACAAAGTAGGTATGTAATGAATATTTGTTGAATAATATTGATTGATTGATTAATTAATTAACACCCAGAGAGTTTCACCTGATTGTGTGGAGCTTAAGAAGAGTAGTGAAGGTCTGCAATGACTATAGGGGATGAAAGGAAAAGCTGATGGGAAACAAGTAAAAAGTTTTGTCCAATAGGCTGAGAACACAGTTGAAAATTTGTAAAAGCCTCAATCCATCAGATTGTGTCAGCAAAGAGGGCTGGATGGGTAGTTATAGTGATAGAGAGTTTAAGTTTTCCAGAGTAGAACTGTTCTGGTGGTGATGAAGTACAGGGTATGGCCATAGGAGGACACTACCGTGGACTAGAAGTGAAGATGCTGAGTTTGAAAGGTCAAGGAACTAACTGGGCCATTAAATGGATGCTACACAGAGTCAACAAAACCCCCCTCCCCACAGGATGAAGTAATAAGCCAGATATTTAATAAATATGAAGGTGTAACCAGGTTGTTAGATAACAAGAGAGAAAGTGACTAGTTGAATAGCATGAACTTCAATGGGGCAGAGGTTTTTCATACTAGAATAGAAGACAAATTATTTAGAAGGGTCTTGGGGAGCTAGAAGACTATTGCTATTGCCTCTCTGTATGTGGGGGTATGGGTGGAATAAATAGCTTCTACTTGAAAGGACTGCAGGGGAAGTGGTAACCTCAGGGGAAAGCCAGGTTTCAGTTCACGCTAGAAGGTGAAGAGAGATTAGCTAGGTCTCTGGTTGCATGTAACAGAAATCATCTCTAGCTATCTGTGGTCAGTATGGAGTGGATGATGGGGGAGGGGTATACAAGGGTATCTTGGACACATTGAACAAGATGATAGCCAAAAGTCTACCATTATGGGTCAGGAGAGGTGCTATGAAGGTCTTTGTGAGCTGGGAAGATACTCCAAAAGGTGTCTGCTATAGATAGTTCTGTGAATAAGTAGAGGAAGTAGGGGAATTTGTTCACCAACAGACAGGGGTTCCAAAGAACACAAATAGAAATGTCTGCTGGGGTAAAGAGAAGCAGAAGTACAGAGAAGTATGAGGATTACAGTGGCTTGTGGGTTCCAAATAGTGGTGTCAGGAAGGTGGTATCTAAAATGACAGCTATGGGGTGCTTAGGTGGTGCAGTCAGTTAAGAATCTGATTCTTGGTTTCAGCTCAGGTCATGATCTCAGGGTCATGAGATCGATCCCTGTGTTGGGCTCTGTGCTCAGTGCAAAGTCTGCTTAAGACTCTCTCTCCCTTTTCCTTTGCCCTTCCCCCTCTCTCTAAAATACACAAATAAAATCTTTTTTTAATTTTAAAAAATTAAATAAAAAATAAAGTGATAGCTATAGGAGGACCTATAAGCACATGGTGACAGTTATCCCATTTGTCCACTGCCTGAACTCCTGTTCCACTCCAGATATCTGTTTTCTTCTTGATTCATCTTTACCCATTGAATTTGAGTTTCTGATTTCCCCCATTTCATTCTCTTCCTTTGCCCCTAAACATTTCTTAGATCCTTCACCAAACACTCTGTTACCTCCCTAAGAAGTTAATCCTGGATTATTTATTAAACTAATGCCCAGTGTGTGGGTCTAATGCTGACCCAGCCTGCCCCTTGAGCACTCTCAATCCCCCCTATCTTCCAAATTACCACATTATATTGTAATTGTTTTTATATGTCCTCTCCTCTTCTAGTGAGTGTCTTCAGGACAGAGGCCATTTTTTGTTCTTATTTATATTCCTCCCCTATAATGCTTAACACATTGCCTGTGACCTAAATAGGGGTTAATTGTTGAATGAATGACTGAATGAATAACTGAGTGAGTGAATGGACTTTGATCTCTTATTGTCCTGTTCTCATACCCTATAAATGTTGGGCTCCACGACGTGGCCTCTTTGACAGGACTTTTCCATTCTTGCCCACCTTTTTCTACAATTATCAATTTCCTAGCCTGGAGTCCAAGCTTGCCAAATATAAGCTATCTGCTGGCCTAGACAAATCTGGCTCATGAGACACCTGGCCCAATTCTTTTTTTTTTTTCTTTTTTTTCCAAAGATTTATTTATTTATTTATTTATTTATTTTTAATTAACATATAATATCTTATTTGTTTCAGGGCTACAGGTCTGTGATTTATCAGTCTTACACCATTCACAGCACTCACCATAGCACATACCCTCCCAAATGTCCATCACCCAGCCACACCATCCCTCCCATCCCCCTCCACTCCAGCAACCTCTAATTTGTTTCCTGACATTAACAGTGTCTTATGGTTTGTCTCTCTGGTTTCATCTTGTTTCATTTTTTCTCTGCCTTCCTCTATGATCCTCTGTCTTGTTTCTCTAATTCCTCGTATCAGTGAGATCATATGATAATTGTCTTTCTCTGATTGACTTATTTCGCTTAGCATAATACCCTCTAGTTCCATCCATGTCATTGCAAATGGCAAGATTTCAGGTTTTTTTGATGGCTGCATAATATTCCATTGTAGATATATACCACATCTTCTTTATCCATTCATCTGTTGGATGAACATCTTGGCTCTTTCCATAGTTTGGCTATTGTGGACATTGCTGCTATAAACATTGGGGTGCACATACCCCTTCGGATCACTACATTTGTATCTTTGGGGTAAATACCCAGTAGTGCAATTGCTGGGTCATAAGGTAGCTCTATTTTCAGCTTTTGGAGGAACCTCCATACTGTTTGCCAGAGTGGTTGCACCAGCTTGCATTCCCACCAACAGTGTAGGAGGGTTCCCCTTTCTCCGCATCCTCGCCAACATCTGTCGTTTCCTGACTTGTTAATTTTAGCCATTCTGACTGGTGTGAGGTGGTATCTCATTGAGGTTTTGATTTGGATTTCCCTGATGCCCAGGGATGTTGAGCACTTTTTCATGTGTCTGTTGGCCATTTGGATGTCTTCTTTGCAGAAATGTCTGTTCATGTCTTCTGCTCATTTCTTGATTGGATTATTTGTTCTTTGGGTGTTGAGTTTGATAAGTTCTTTATCGATTTTGGATACTAGCCCTTTATCTGATATGTCATTTGCAAATATCTTCTCCCATTCTGTCGGTTGTCTTTTGGTTTTGTTGACTGTTTCCTTTGCTGTGCAAAAGCTTTTTATCTTGATGAAGTCCCAATAGTTCATTTTTGCCCTCGCTTCCCTTGCACCCTGTCCCAATTCTTTCTAGTCTTCTTCCCAACATCCCTCCCAAATATGGGCCTGACACATACTGACTGTTTTCTCCATTTCCTAAAATTTCCCTCAACAACATGGCTTGGGTCCCCATCCCCAAACACTTGGATCAGGGCCAGATCACCTGGTCCAAATTCCCCAGACTGATTCTTTTCCCTCTCTCTAAATCTCTACCATTCCAGCAGAGGGAAAGCCCAGGGTAAGTGTATAGAATGACTGAGAATTTACATGGCCATGATAATCACTGAATTCAATAAAGTGATTACTTCTGGAATTAGAGGGAGGTGGGATCAGACCAGGGACAGGCTATGGGGGCTTCAACTATATAAGTGATAATTTATTTCTGAAGATGTGTACATAAGCATTCATTATTCTTTATACCTTTTTGTAATTCTGAAATGTTTCCATTAAAAATTTCAGAAGTAGAGGTACTCAGCTTTTACCTTAGTGGAAGGCCTGCAGATGGATCTGGGATAGAGACAGCATTGGCTGATGGACTCTTGAAGCTAGGGGGAATTCAATCAAAATGTTCAGCAAAAACAGTGTAGTGATAGGCAAAAGAATTTAGAGAAGTGAAGATGCTTAAGGGACCTATGAGACAACACCAAGTAGAATAACATTCACACTATAGGGGTCCCAGAAGAAAAAGAGAAAGAGGATGGGGCAGAAAAGTTATTTGAAGAAATAATGGATGAAAACTTCCCTAACCTGGGGAAGAAAACAGATAGCCAGGTCCAGAAACACAGAGAGTTTCAAATCAGATGAACCCAAAGAGATCCACAACAAGACACATTATAGTTGAAATGTTAAAAGTTAAAGAATCTTAAAAACAGCAAGAGAAAAACAACTTATTATGTACAAGGGAAACCCCATAAGAATATCAGCTGATTTTTCAGCAAAAACTTTGCAGGCCAGAAGGAAGTGGCATGATATATTTAAAGTGCTGAAAGGAACAAAAAAAACTTCCAACCAAGAATACTCTACTTGGTAAGGTTATCATTAATAATTGAAGGACAGATAAAGAATTTTCCAGATAAGCAAAAGCTAAAGGAATTCATCACCATTAAACCAACCTTACAAAAAATGTTAAAGGGACTTCCTTAAGCTGAAAAGAAAATGCACTAATTAATAACAAAGAAATATATGAAAATAAAAATCTCACTGGTAAAGATAAATATATAGTAAACATAGTAGATTAACAAGTTATAAAGCTGGTATGAAGGTTAAAGGACTAGAGTATTAAAATTAAATATAATTACAATAATTAGTTAAGGAATACACAAAATAAAAAGATGTAAAATATGACATAAAAACAAAATGTTGCAGGGGCAAAAATGTAGTTTTTAGAATGCATTAATTTAAATTGTTATTAACTTAAAGTAGGCTGTTATATGAATAGGTTGTTGTATGTGAACCTCATGGTAACCACAAAGCAAAACCCTATAGCAAATACATGAATCTAAACATGACACTAAAAAAAGGCATCAAACCACAAGGGAAGAGAGAAAGAGAAGAAGAAAGTAACAGAAAGGAACTACAAAAACAGCCAGAAAACAATTAGCAAAATGGCAATAAATACAAACTAATCAATAATTATTTTAAGTATAAATGGACTAATATCTAGGGGCACCTGGGTGACTCAGTCGTTAAGCTTCTGCCTTCGGCTCAGGTCATGATCCCAGGGTCCTGGGATCAAGCCCCACATCGGGCTCGCTGCTCGGCGGGAAGCTTGCTTCTCCCTCTCCCACTCCCCCGCTTGTGTTCCCTCTCTTGCTGTGTCTCTCTCTGTCAAATAAATAAATAAAAATCTTAAAAAAAAATTTTTTTTAAATGGACTAACATCTCCAATCAAAAGACACAGAGTGGCTTAATGGATTAAAAAAAAGCAAGATTCATCTTTATGTTGTCTAAAAGAAACTCACTTCAGATCTAAGGACACACAGATGGCAAGTAAAGGGATGGAAAAATATATTCCATGCAAATGGAAACCAAAGAAAGCTGGTATAGCTATACTTTTTTCCAGACAAGATAGGCTTTAAAACAAAGACTGTAATGAAAGACAAAAGAGGTATTACATAATAAAGGGGTCAATCCAATAAGAGGATATATAACATTTGTAAATATTTATGCATCTAACATAGGATACCTAAATATATAAAGCAAATATTAACAGACCTAAAGAGAGAAACACACAATAATACAGTAAGGGATTTTACTATTATTTTACAATAATAATAAGAGACTTTAATACCCCATTATGTCAATGGATAGATCATCCAGACAAAAAAAATCAATAAAAAACATTGGCCTTAAATGACGCATTAGACTAGATGGACTTAATTGATATATACAGAACGTTCCATCCAAAAACAAGAGAATATATTCTTCTCAAGTGCACATGGAACATTCTCCAGCACAAATCACATGTTAGGCCACAAAACAAGTCTCAAAATTTAACAGTGAAATCATATCAAGCATCTTCTCCAACCACAATGGTATGAAACTAGAAATCAATTACAAAAAGCAAATGGGAAAAATCACAAATATGTGGACGTTAAAAACATGCTACTGAACAACCAATGAGTCAATGAAGAAATCAAAGGGGAAATCAAAAACTAACTTGGGACAAATGAAAATGGAAATACAACAACCCCAAATCTATGGGATGCAGCAAAAGCAGTTCTAAGAGGGAAGTTCATAGCAATACAGGCCTACTGCCAAAAACAAGAAAAACCTCAAATAAACAATCTAACTTTATACTTAAAGGAACTAGAAGAACAAATGAAGCTCAAAGTTAGTAGAAGGAAAGAAATAATAGGGGCGCCTGGGTGGTTCAGATGGTTAAGCATCTGCCTTTGGCTCAGGTCATGATCCCAAGGTCCTGGGATTGAGCCCCGCATCTGGCTCCCTGCTTGGCAGGGAGCCTGCTTCTCCCTCTCCCTCTTCCTCTACTGTTCCCCCTGCTTGTGCTCTCACGCTCTCCATCAAATAAATAAATAGAATCTTAAAAAAGAAAGAAAGAATAAAGATCAGGGGTGCCTAGCAGGCTCAGTCTGAAGAGTATATGACTCTTGATCTTGGGGTTGTGGGTTCAAGCCCCACACTGGGTGTAGAGATTACTTAAAAATAAAATCTTGGGGTGCCTGGGTGGCTCAGTCGGTTAAGCATCTGCCTTTGGCTCAGGTCATAATCTCGGGGTCTTGAGATCGAGCCCCACATTGGGCTTCCTGCACAGCAGGGAGCCTGCTCCTCCCTCTCCTCCCTGCTTGTGCTCACTGTCGCTATCTCTGTCTCTCTCTCTCTCAAATAAATAAAAAAAATCTTAAAAAAAAAATCTTAAAAAAAATAATAAAGATCAGAGTGGAAATAAATGAAATAGGTACACACACACAAAAGAAGAAAGAAAGAAAGAAAAGATTAATGAAATTAAGAGTTGGTTCTTTGGAAATATGACCCAAATTGACACATCTTTCTTTAAACTCACCAAGAAAAAAAGACATTGGGTGTAGAGATTACTTTTTAAAAAATTAAATAAATAAATAAATAAATTAATTAATTAATAAAAAATAATCACGAAGAAATAGAAAATCTGAATAGACCAATTACTAGTAAGGAAAGTTATTAAAAAAAATTTTTTTTTAGGATTTTATTTCTTTATTTTTTTTAAAGGTTTTTATTTATTTATTTGAGAGAGAGAGCACAGAGGGAGAGGGAGAGGTAGAAGCAGACTCCCCGCTGAGCAGAGAGCCTGATGTGAGGCTGGATCCCAGGACCCAAGCCAAAGGCAGACGCTTAATCAACTGAGCCACCCAGGCACCCCAGAATTTTTTTTTTTTTTATTTGAGAGAGCAAGCTAGAACAAGAGAGAGCACAAAGGGTGGGAAGCGGTAGAGGGAGAGGGAGAAACAGACTCCCTGCTGAGTGGGGAGCCCAACCCAGGCCTCAATCCCAGGACCCTGAGATCATGACCTGAGCCGAAAGCAGACGCCTAACCAACTGAGCCACCAAAGTGTCCCAACTAGTAAGGAAATTTAATCAGTAATCAAAACCTCCCAATAAGCAAAAGTTCAGGACTAGATGGCTTCACTGGTGAATTCTACCAAACATTCAAAGGTTTATTACCTATCCTTCTCAAACTCTTCCAAAAAACTGAAGAGAACAAAATGCTTCCAAACTCATTTTATGATGCCGACATTACCCTGATACCAAAACAAGACAAAGACACCACAAAAAAGAAATGTACAGACCAATATCCCTGATGAATATAGATGCAAAAATCCTCAACAAAATATTAACAAACTAAATTCAACAATACATTAAAAGAATCATACGCCATGATCAAGTAGGATTTATTTCAGGCATGCAAGAGTGGTTCAACATCTGCAAATCAATCAGCGTGATACATCACATTAACAAAAGGAAGGACAGAATTACATGATCATCTCAATAGATGCAGAAAAAATATCTGACAAAGTTCAACATCCATTTATGACAAAAACTTTCAACAAAGTGGCTATAGAGGAAATATACCTCAACATAATAAAGGCCATATGACAAATGCACTGCTAACACATCATATTCAACAGTGAAAAGCTGAAAACTTTTTGTCTAAGACCAGGAACAAGATAAAGATGCTCACTCTCACCAATTTTATTCAACATAGTATTGGAAGTCCTAGCCACAGAAATCAGGCAAGGTAAAGAAAAACATCTAAATTGAAAAGGAAGAAGCAAAACTGTTATTACTGCAGATGACATCAAAATATATATGGAAAACCCTAAAGATTCCACCAAAAAACTCTTAGAATAAGAATAAGAATAGAATTAAAGTTTCAGGATGCAAAATCAATATACAGAAATCTGTGTGTTTCTATACACTAATAACAAACTCCCAGAAAAAGAAATTAAGAATACAATCTCATATACAATTACATTTAAAGAATACCTATGAATAAATTTAACCAAAGAGGTTAAAAATCTGTACTCTGAAAACTATAAAACACTGATGAAAGAAGTTGAAGACAATGCAAATAAATGGAAAGAAATACCATGCTCAGGACTGAAATACTTAGTTATTAAAATGTCCATAATACCTAAAGCAATCTACAGATTCAATGAAATCTCTATCAAATTCCAATGGCATTTTTCACAGAAGTAGAATAAATAATTCTAAAATTTGTATGGAACCAGGAAAGACCCCAAACAGCCAAAGAAATCTTGGGAAAGAAGAACAAAGCTGGAAGTATCATGCTCCCTGATTTCAAAACACTATTACAAAGCTATAGTAATAAAGACAGTATGGTATTGGCATAAAAACAGGTACAAAGATCAATGGAACAGACTAAGAGAGCCCAGAAATAAGCACACAAATATATGGTCAATTAACTTATGACAAAAGAGCCAAGAATATACAACAGGGAAAGGATAATTGCTTTAATAAATAGTGTTGGGAAAACTGGACAGCCACAAGCAAAAGAATGAAACTAGAGCACTACCTTACACCATACACAAAAATTAACTCAAAATGGATTAAAGACCTAAATGTAAGAACTAAAACCATAAAACTCCTAGAAGAAAACATAGGCAGTAAGCTCCTTGACATCAGTCTTAGCATTAAATTTTTGGATCTGTCTCCAAAGCAAAAACAACAAAAGAAAAAATAAACAAGTGGAACTACATCAAACTAAAAAGCTTTTGCAAACAAAGGAAACCATCACTAAAATGAAAAACAAAACAAAATTCCAACCTATGAGAGGACATATTTGCAAATCATATATTCAATAAGGTGTTAATATCCAAAATATATAAAGAACTCACATAACACAAGAGCAAACAAACAAACCCATTAAAAAATGGGCAGAGCATCCAAATAGACATTTTTTTCAAAGAAGACATAGAGTTGGCCAACAGACATGTGAAAAGATGTTCAACATCACTGATTATCATGGCAATGCAAATCAAAACCATGATGAGATAGCAACTCACACCTGTTAGGATGGCTATTATCAAAAAGACAAGATATAACAAGTGTTGTTGAAGATGTGGAGAAAGGGAACCTTCATACACTGTTAGTGGGAATGTAAATTGGTACAACCACTGCGGAAAACAGTTTGAAGTTTCCTCAAAAAATTAAAAATAGAACTACCATATGATCCAGGTATTCCACTTCTGGGTACTTACCTGAAGAAAACAAAAACACTAATTCAAAAAAATATTTGCACTTCTATGTTCATTGCAGCATTACTCACAGAAGCCAAGATGGAAACAACCAGTGTTCATCAATGGACAAATGGATAAAGAAGATGTAAATATATGCAATGGGATACTACTCAGCCATAAAAAAAGAAGGAAATCTTGCTATTTGTGACAACATGAATGGATCTTATGGCTATTATGCTAAGTGAAATAAGTCAGAGAAAGACAAACACCGTATGATTTCACTTATGTGTGGAATTAAAAAAAACCAAATGAACAAGCAAAATAAAAGTCATAGATACAGAGAACAGATTTGTGGTTATCAGAGCAAAAGGGGTTAGGGGATGGGTGAAATGGGTGAAGCGGGTGACAGATGCTAACTAGACTTATTGTGGTGATCACTTTGTAGTATATACAGATATCCTATTATTATGTTGTATACCTGACACTAATATAATGTTATATACCAATTTATAAAAATGTTCAGCAGAGAGAGGACAGAGGGGCAGTGGAGGGCTTCTGGGTTCAGAGACAATATCTTAGATTACAAGTCTGTAAGCTCAGTTTGACTGACTATGAAAGCCTATGAATCTATTGTGCTTACTGATGAAAAGCCTCAAAATAGGCAATTTCCAGTTTAATAGTTTATTTCTTAGTCTGTTATCTGGAACTGGGAACAAGTTTTTCTATAGAAATAATATTACAAATGGTACCTCTGCCCCAGGGTCGGCCCACAAAAGCTTATGGAACCCTAATGTACATAAAACATTGTACTAATAATACTAAAGACCCTGACCACTATTTATAAAAGTGTTTCTGTGGGAAAGTGCATTTAGAGTTTTAATGCCGATAACACATATTCCTCAGCCCTGTAATTTCTCTGGACTCTTGACCTATTCCCACAGTGCTGATTCTTATCAGAATGGTTCCATATGTGGTAGAGGGCAGATTAGTTGCTTGCTTTCTGTTGCTACAGGATTCAAGCTGGAGTTCCAAGGAATTCAACTCCACAGAGATGATCCCAGCCCTACCATGTGGTCTAAGTTTAGCCTCCCAAGCACGATAGGGAGCCTCTTATCACAAGCTGATACTTCAACTCTGTCACATTAGGGACTTCATTTGCATATTTCTGGGACTTCAGGGAAGATGAACAGGAGTCCTCATCTCATGAGGGAAAGGCTATGGGAGACTTTGGGACTAGTACAATCCCTGAAACTCTGGGAAAGGAGATAAGCTTGGGACAACCTTTGAATCGAGGATAGCATGATCAAGAATTCACCCCGAAGGTTGGTTAAAATAAGATGAAAAATGTTCTTAGATTAAGACACTAGTTGCTTTGGCAGGAGGAAATATTCCTGAGTGGGATACAGAGGAGTACACTCAAATACTCTCACCTGGAGGGCTCCCTTGGAGAACTGAAAATTGAAAGATCCACACGGTGTTTGGGGGACCTAAAGAGAGAACTATCATTTCTCCATAGGCAAAATGTCTTGCCTGTTGGCTGTAAAAATCATAAATGTAGGAAGCCTTCTCACTACTTCCAGAATCCTAGCCACAGTGGTGGAGGACAATGAACATTTGGTGGTCCTGATGACCAGAAGAAGTGGTGAGGTTTCCAAATACGACCCTAAAGAGCTGCAGAAGCCACTGAAAAAGAAAGTGAATCCCTGGGATCAGGACTAGAACAGCTTTGGAAAGTGGGGCTTAGAGCCCTAGTACCACACAAGGCTTATTTTGAAGGTAATAGAATTCAGACTGGGAAACTGCCTTATCTATACTCTTGCTGAGATTATAAATCAAACTGCCTTGTTCTCCCAGAGTCAGGGAATTAGGTAAACAGACTCTCCTGGGGGTGAACCTTGCATGACGTGACCTAGACACTGAAAATCCAGTTGACACCCAGCAGCTGTGCCCTCAGACTGTCAAGGACTTCTGGCCATCTAAACCTTTAGAGATGTCCTGGTTGCCATCCTTCTCTAAGCAGACTCCCCAGCTTTCCCTTTAGTTCCATCAGCTACATGCTATCCTCCTAAAACATTTATTTTCTACTCAAGTTTTTCAGAGTCTGTTTCTGTTGTGAACAGTTGAGGAATTCTAACTCATACAGACCCTATTGGCAGAATGTTGACAGATCAGGGCAAATCTGCCACTACAACTTGTAAAGCAAGTAATAAATCCACTGACAGCATAGTTATAGCATGCTATCCCCCGCACTAGAAAAATGATGATTCATATCATTGAGATGTAATGGGCTCAACTTTCACCTGAGAAGGCAAAAGTGGGTGGGTACAGGAAAGAAAATAATGTTTTTACTTAAACTTTAACAGGTGTGGGTTGCTATTACCCCAGGAGCGGGTCACCAATTCTTAGCTCTGCACTGTTCTATTAACATGATGGCATAATATATATGATGGCTGTATTCAATAGTAGCCATGGTTTTATCTCATTTATTTACATAAATAAACATACTGATATCAATGGAAAGATTTTTAGGAAAACAGGCAAACTGCAACACCATTCCCTTATTTAAAAGGACTGAATTAAGGTTCGATGTTAGATTAAAAATAACAACTGAGACAAATGGGTCTGGAAGTGTGTCTGCTTAATTAAACCAAACAGTTGGCCAAATAAAGTGAAGTATGTTTCAACTCAACCAGTTGGCATTTTCTATTTGCTCCATGATTAGCAGGCTGTGTGGCTGGGCTTGTCTGAAAAAGAGCAGACTTTATCCCTTCATACCTGGTCCCAAAAGATGCCATCCACACCACCAGATGGTCTGTGGACCTCAGTCGATGGTGTAGCCTGGTTTCCTTAGGCATAGGAAAGGATGTTTCACATTCCAGTGGAGTGCAGATTTGTGGTTCAGATTGAAGCAGTGATGGACTCAGGGGTTCAAGCAGCTTTCTCTGGTCTAGCTGGTTTCTCTCCCACTTGACACAAGGACACTGCAGTGTAGATAGAAACTAGGGACCTTCAAGGTACATACTGTCTCTGGATTTCTGGCTCTGACTAGAGGTGCTTGTGACCCAACCATGACCTGGAAAACCCATTCCTTCTCCCCATTGTCATATTGCTGTTGTCATTATAGCCAATGCCTCCTCCTGCCTCCACCCCAACCCCCAACCAAACCCTATCTTATCCGTGATCTCCGTTTCCAGAATTCTGGTTGCACACAAGACCTTCAGGGACATGTTTTTAGAAACAGAAATATAGAAGCCTCCCTGCTATGTGAGTGGAGCAACACAATAGATCTGATGCCATGTGATGATCCTTCATGTATACTCCCTTCAGAGTTAGAGTGAGAAATCTTCACCAGGGATAACTGATCCCCTCCCTTTGTGACAGTTTTATCAGCCTTTCTACCTTGTTCATCTTAGTCCCACTGCCCTTTGTAATAAAGAATAGGGAATTCTTGATTCGTAGAATTATGACAACTTCTACAGGTCTTCCATCTGCTCCTACTGATCTCTGAATTCTATAGCACAAGTCTTTACAAAATAAAAACATCAAGGAGCCTACAACTTCTCCCATATCTGGAAGGAAAATGAAAGAAAGACTGCCTTATTATTGGGTAAGTCTAAATACATGGCATTGCCAGTTGCCTATGCAGTGTCTCAGTCATTTAATGAAGAGCACTTTGTATGAATTCCTGGAGGTCATGCTCTGTCTGCACAACTTCTGAGATGCTTCCCCGATCTAACATGAGCCCACAAGCCAGGGTCCTTGACCACTAGCAGGAGCACCACTACAGGCCAACTCCAAGAATTGTGTTAGAGATCCCCATGGCTGTTCTACCCAGCCAGGTTCACCAAAGGCATTTGAATTATTCCTGGGATTCTCACAGGCCTCTTCCTTTACTGGACCAAAATTAAAATCCTCAAAAGGAAGAAAAAGTTTCCCCTTAGATCCAGAGTTAAAGCATTCTAGCAGTTAAGACTTGCTTTTCTCTTTCCCAACTTTGACTTACCTGACCCAAACAGCTCTACACCATTGAAACCAATGCCTTTAACAGTGCAGTGGGGGACATATTGCCCCAAGATAATAGAGCCATGACCCTGGCAACAATCAGTCCCTGTGGAGGAAGCTGGCTTGGTTGATATAAACTACCTTATTTAATAATGAGAATCATTTATCATCATGGCTACCTTAGAGGTTTGAAGACATCAAACTAGATACAAGTAAACAGTGTCCTGTGACAGTGCTCTTAGGCCACTAAAGCCTGGAAAAGTTGAGATAGACTCAGGTTAGCCCCTTTCTTTGAGTGTTTTTTTAAGTTTTATTTATTTAAGTAATCTCTACACTCAAAGTGGGGCTCAACTCATGACCCCAAGATCAAGAGTCACATGCTCTTCTGACTGAGCTAGCCAGGTGCCCCTGATTTTAATATCCATTACAAACGAGGGCACCTGGGTGGCTCAGTCGGTTAAGCCTCTGTCTTCCACTCAGGTCATGATTCCAGGGTCCTGGGATGGAGTCCTGGGTCAGGCTCCCTACTCTGCAGAGAGTCTGCCCCCCCCCCCCGCCCCCGCTCGTGTGCTTAGGAGCTCTCTCTCTCTCTCTCAAATAAATAAATAAAATCTTAAAACAAAATCAATTACAAACGAGGTAGTGAAATGGCCAGGTGGGTTCCCTATTTCAAAGTACCAGGGAGTAGAGGAAATATCTCTACTCTTGGAAATTCTTCTGTGGCTACAACTAACAAGGCAATCCAATGTCTGAGGTTCATGGTGCCTAGCCACAAGCACCTAGTACCAGGAGTAAGTCAGGGAGACTCTGAACACTATGAAACCCCTTCATCAGGACCAGTGGCTATATTTTACAAGTAAGGAGCCCTGTCACAACACTTTGTCTTATTATTAAGATACACTGATTCTCACCTCATATCACACCTCAAAAGGAAATCCTGCTAATTTAAAGCATTAAATGTAAGATAAAATCTTAAAATACTAGAAGAAAATGTGACGAATATTCATCTTGTCTATTAGATAAGGAAAAATCCCTGTAATTATTAAATCAAGAGATGAAAGACCCAAATAAATTAAAAGTAAATTCAACTACATAAAAAATTTTCTCTGTAACAAGATACCATAATAAAAACAATACCGGTGATACGACAAAAGGTTAATATACTTTAAAATCCTTATGTTGCATCTAAATAAACTCATAAGAAAACAGTGATCCAAATTTTAGAAAAATAGTTAAAAAAAGAAATGAACAGATGATTCACAACAGACGAAATACAAATGGCTAAAAAATACAAAAAAGCTACAGTTTTATTAGTATTATTTATCAAAGACATTACCATTAAGTAAGATAACGTTCAATGCTGGTGAAATTGCAGAGAGAAATGCAGATTTGACCAAATTTTCTGTAAAACAATTTGATCTTATGTATTAAGAGTCTTTTTTTTTTTTTTAAGATTTTATATATTTAAAAGAGCACAAGCAGAGAGGAGGGCAGAGGGAGAGTGAGAAGCAGGCTCCACTCTCAGCGGGGAGCCTGACATGGGGCTCGATCCCAGGACCCTGAGATCATGACCTGAGCCGAAGGCAGCCACTTAACCGACTGAGCCACCCAGGTGCCCTGAGAGTCTTAAAATGCTCAGGGTCTTTGAACCAACAACTTTATTTTTAGGAATAGTTTCTAAGGAAATAATCAGAAATGTGAACATAGTTTTATGCCCCAAAGATATTTATCATAGTATAATTTACAGTTGAAAACAACCTAAATATCCCATTGTAGTGAAAATGTTAATTTATGGTAAATCCATACAAAATTCAGGGCTCCCACATGCAGTCATTAGAAATAATTTTGTTACATAGAGCTACTCGTGAAATGATGGAAGGTATAAAAGACAGAATACCAAATTGAATACACTCATAAAAGATATATTAAAATTATATTAAAAGACCAATTAAAATTGTGAAAGTATAAATCATTTTTTGTTTTACTCTTTATACTTTTCTATATTTTGCATATTTTTGAAGCCCAGTAAAGGATATTTTTTAAATTGCCTCTGGATTTCTGACTGATAGTGCTTTCTTTTTTTACTACAACTTTATACCATAATGAGTTCTCCTTTTTCTTTTTTTAAAACACTTCTTAAAAAAGATTTTATTTATTTATCTGAGAGAGAGAGAGCGCATGTGCGCGTGTGCACAGGCACGAGCGGGGAGAGGGGCAAAGGGAGAGGGAGAGAGAATCTTAAGCAGACTCCACGCTGAGCGTGGAGCCCAGCATATGGCTTGATCCCACGACCCCAAGATCATGACCTGAGCCGAAATCAAGAGTTGGACGCTCAACCAACTGAGCCACCCAGGAGCCCCTCTTCTTTTTTTTTTTTTAAGTACTTTTTTCATATGGGTTAGACAACTTTTTTTTTTTTTTTTAAGTAGGCTCTACCCCCAACATGGGGCTTGAACTCATGATCCTGAGATCAAGAGTTGTATGCTCTACCTTCTGAGCCAGCCAGGCGACCCCACAATGAGTTTTCTGGTGGTGCTCAAAGAACTGCAGCTTAGATAATAACTGACAAGTACATTTTACATATTAGATAATTACATATTAAGTAAGTTTGTGCTTTAATATGCATTATCTTGGAGCATGATTGAGTTAATCGGTAAAGACTGAAATAAACTTACAGTGTAGTCTGAACTGATTTGATACTTTCAGCAGACCCCTCCCATATGGCAGCCTAGATGCTTTGTCAAAGATTCCTGTCTTCTGCTAACTTTGTCTTGGGTCATATCTCGCAGCTCTATCTTTATCTTGCTCTTGATCTTGCCTGACTTTTGTATAGATTCTTCAACTCAAAGCAGGTTCTCAATCTCCCCTCTCGTCTAGATGTTTTAACAGTTCCCTGCTTCTCCAGTCTGTTCTCTTTGAGATATGGTGGTTTGAAACTTCAACTCAGATGAAGCCCATGTAGAGATTTCGTCAGGCTCTGGGTTTTCTTGGACTCTCACTTGTCCCAGGTTTCCAGGGCTCCTACCTGGCATGGCACTTCCGATAGGCCAGTAAGGCACATGCATTCCTTTATTGGTCTTCTTTTCTTTCCCTCTCTCAGCTTGCTCTCCAAGAACAGACTCCTTGGCCAGTGAAGTTGCCTGGGCCAGCTTCCCATCTTGACATCTGGCACCCTCCTGTGGCCATGGATGGGTGTGCCAGGGCCAGCAGTGAATTTCAGAGCTAGGTCCTCTGGAGCATCCCCCAGGCTTGTTGGTGCCTGTCAGTGACAGTTAAAAGGAGCTGGGCAACCTTTACTTCTGCCTGGTTCCTTGCAATTCACCTTCTGCAACTTGCCTACAGAGAAATTCACCAAAGGCCCCACCTTCCTTTTTCCTATAAATGTATCTGTATCAAGATACGCTAAGATCTACATTCTCAAAGGAAAAGCCTTTTCTGGTTTTGTACTTGGCAGGGAAGTAATAATAAGTACTAACTTAAATGAGTGCCAGATGCTGAGCTAATGCTTTATACCCATTATCACATTCAATCTTCACAACAATGCTGGGAGATAGTCACTTATCTTTAATCTCCATTTTACAGAGGAGGATATAGAGGCTTAGATGGGTTACATAGAAGTCAGGGTAAACTTAAAAATCAAGATCTCCCTGCTAGTTGATGGCTAAGTTTGGATTCAAAACCAGCCATGTGACTTGGGGCCCATATTTCCTAATCACTAGGCCATACAGTCAGTGTAGAAAATTGGGATGCTCAGAGCCCATGTTTTCTATAATGCAAACAAAGATAGTCTGTAACAAGAAGAAAGAATAAAAAAATAGAAAGAAGCTGAGAATAGAGGTAGAGGTAGGGTCCTAACAGGGCTTGAGATCTGGGTTCCAGTTGTTTCTGAAGCTCAGGAACATCCATGTCCTTTTCCAAACCTGGTTGTTTCATCAGATACTTAAGACCTTCCAATAAACTCCCCCTTCTAGTTCCGTTTGATGTGCTTTCTGCCACTCACAAAGCAGAAGCCCTACTAAAACAGGAAACTGAAGACAGTCTAGGTATTAATACTCAGAGCAGCATTAGTGATAAATTATCTCATCCATGCCAGGTTCTTTTGATTGCAAGAAACAAAGATTGAGTCAATTTACTAGAGCCAAGTTACTCATTACTAAGAGACAAACCAAAAGAAGGGTTTATAGAAAAAAAAAAAAAAACATATGTGCACTAAAACCCGAGTAAACTGAACCACAAGGCCTCAGGAAGAGTTGAAACTGCATCAGTAGCACTCAGGAATAGCCACCCCCTCACCTCTCAGGGCTTTTTGGCTTCTCAGGGAATCAGCACCACTCTCTCTCTGGACCAGCCTTCTCAAATTACTCATCTTACAACTGGCTGCAAAAGTAGCACTCTAGCTCCTGTACTTCTATGGCCCTCCAGTTCCAGCACATACCAAAACTGTAGTGCCCCTTTGTGTCTCTTATTACAGGTTTCCAAGAGAGAAGATTTGACTTCTGCTTTTCTTTATAGACCAAAGTACAGGAGGCATAAGTCATGGGTTATAGTTTATGATCAGGTGTCCAGTTACCTGTGGTCATGGTCATGTGGCCTGCTGCCCACTCAGTACGGTCAATGGGTAGGGATTTTACTAGAAAGGGATGTGAGCAGGCCAGTAATAATTGGCATCTCTAATCAAGCCTACTTAAATGTAATTTGAACTCTTGCCAGTAAAAAAAAAAATTAAACACGATGCAAAGACCCATTCCCTAAAGACCCTCTCTAATTATCTCAAGTTGGCAAGAGAGTTCACCTTCTGGTGTTTGTAGGCTTGTGTGCTATCCTCTACCTCAAAGAGCACCTTCTTCAAGTTCCCAGTCCCACCTGCACCTGCCCTAAACACTCTGCATTGAGCTAGACTACTCCACTCACTTGGGAGTCTATTAATTTTTTTCTCCCCTTAACCACACTAAAGACTTTGCTTAGTAAAGCATTTTGAAGATTTAGAAAGTGACTGTTCAGTCTGCTTAGGATTTATATACCAAACAGATGTGCCAAGAAGTCATAGGAATCAAACTGCTGTTCTGTGAGTAGAATAATATATTAACTTGCCTTTTAGCAGTTTCGATTACACAGCTGTACAAATTGCAATGGAGTCTTCATAGCTAAAGTTGCTTTTAGCAAAAGCACATCACTTCTTCAGGATGGAAGTTTTACCATAGCAGGCATCTTGAGGGGCATGCATCCTTGTAAAATACTTCTCATTATTTGAGAGAAAATCATCTAGGAAATTGAGATATGGTAGTACTTAACTTACCTTGAGAAATACTCTGCTTTTCATCATAATAGCTGCACTGGATATTATTTCATGATGAAACTAAGGAGTTCCTAAATAATGGTACCATCATCTTACACTTTTAGTCTTTCTGAGCCTCAGTTTTCTCAACTGTTAAATCACGATATCAGTACCCATCTTATAAGGTTGTTGTAAGGAGACAATGAAAGCTTTATAAATAGCTTAACAAGCTGCCAACCATAGTAAATGATCAATAAATGTTAGTTACCATAATTATTACATTTTGTTTCTCACCTTAGCAAATTAAAATGTATTTTTTAGCATAGTTTCTCATTTTATCCTTTCAACCTATGGGTAGGTATGGTGCTGAGTATATCCCCATTTCATAGTACAATTAACAGAAACAGTAAATAATTTAGGGTAAGTAATTTTTTCTAAGATAACACAGACAATAATTCAGATCTTTGACTTCTTTTTTTTTTTTTCCATGTCAGATGGGTCATGCATGGAGGTCATAACAAGGTTTGAGGGAACCACATGTCACACAACGGTGTGAACACCCAATCATCAAGCTTATGAACTACAAAAGGATCCCACATCTGTGACTTCTAATTGAATGTTCCTTCTGCACAGAACTTAAGTTCTGTGACAGGGACTTTAGTGAAAGGAGAAGGCAAATATTATACTAAAGGAAGAATCCTCCACAACTTTCATCCAAGAATTGTTACTCAGCTAGAAATGTGTAAACCTCTACTTCTGGCAGCCCGGAAAGCTAGATAACCTAAGGGCCCATTAGCTATGAGACCATTAAATCCTGATTTGAATCAAAACTAATATGCACTTTAAAGTTTTGCTGGATTTTGATGAAAGGGGTCAAAAAAAAAAAAAAAAAGCGAGCTCAAACAAGATCAGGGAGCAGTAAGCAAACATAAAAGCCAGAGTTGTCATGGGCAAGCGCCAGTACCAGTCCAGGACAAGGAGCCTGAGCTTGGAGGCACACTGCAAGGTGTGGAAATCACACCTGAGATTCCTTCCTGCTTTGAGCCTGGTTCTGCAAGAGGAACTTCAGAGATACCTGATCGGTTGCATCTCAGATCTCCTCTCAGAATCAAATGCAAGTACTCTCTAGAGTAAAGCAACTCCCAATTTGGTCTCTGGGATTTCCATAAATTAAGTTCAAGAAAATATAAGCTCACAATTTTAAAAAATCACCAACACATAAACCACCATGAGTTAAGATCAACAGAAAGAACAAACAATAATTTGTAAGAGCTGAAGAACTGGAATTGGAATTGTCATTTACAGATTATTAAATAACCTTTTATGAACCATTTAAAGAAATCAAACATGGAATGAAATAGATTTAGAAACAAGAGACCAGAAACATTACTAAACGAACCGAATATTAATTTTTGGCCTAATAGCTATAGATTTTGAAATTAACAACTCAGTAAATCTGTTAAAAACAAAAAAACAGGGGCGCCTGGGTGGCTCAGTCGTTAAGCGTCTGCCTTCAGCTCAGGTCATGATCCCAGGCTCCTGGGATCGAGCCCCGCATCAGGCTCCCTGCTCAGCGGGAAGCCTGCTTCTCCCTCTCCCACTCCCCCTGCTTGTGTTCCCTCTCTCGCTGTGTCTCTCTCTGTCAAATAAATAAATAAAATCTTAAAAAAAAAAAAATCTACTTCTAAAAAAAAAAAAACAACAAAACAAAAAACAAAAAAAACAGTTAAAGACAGGTTCAGTGCCCTGGAGGTTATATCCAAAGAAATTACCCAGAGTGCAGCATAGAGTACAGCAGATGGAAAACATGAAAGAAGGGTTAAAAGACATGGAGGGTAAAACAAGGCTTAACATGTCTAATCAGAGTTCTAGAAGTAAGGAATAGAGAGAACAGGAGGAAGCCAATATTGAAAAAGATAATGGCCAAGAATTTTCCTAAACTGACTAAAGATAAATCCACAGATAGAGAAAGCACAGCATATTTCAAGCATGATAAATAAAGAAAAATCCACACCAAGACATATTGTGATGAAATGGCACAATACCAATGATGAAGACCTTAAAAATCCCAGAGAAAAAAGCCAGGGCACTACAAAGAAAAAACAATAAGCTACCAGAAGACCTTTTTTTAAAAAAAGGAATATAACAATAATTTATTAGTGCTCACAACAACCCTTGGTAGTAGTTACTGTTATTATTTCTATTTTAACGTAAGGAAATTCTGGCTGAGAGGGAAAGCCCAAGGTCCTACAGATACACAGCAACAAGGATATAGCTTAGAAATGCAAGGATGAGTGGAAAAGTAGGTCATAAAACACTGCTTCAGCCATATGCAACAACATATGAATCTTAGGACATAATCTTAGGATGAATCTTAAAAACATAACACTGAGTGAAAAAAGCAGGTGGCAGAAAACTATATACAGAATACCATTTTTATAAAGTTCACAAACAAAACTAAATAATATATTGCTTAGAAATACATACATGCATGATTAAATCACCTTAAAAACAAGAGAATAATTGTTATAAACTGAATGTTTGTGTCCCCCCCCAAATCCACATGTCAAAACCTAATGCCCAATGAGATGATATTTAGGCGATGGGGCCTTTGGGAAGTGATTAGATCATGAGACCAGAACCCTCATGAATGGGATTGGTACCCTTATAAAAAAAGCCAACAGGGCTCCCTAGTAGTTCCTTCCACCATTTGAGATTACTGTGAAGAGATGGCCACATATGAACTAGGAAGTGGGCTCTCATCAGATGTGGAAACTGACCACGCCGGCACCCTGAATTTGGCACCCTCCATTAATGTGGGAAATAAATTTCTGTTGTTTATAAGCCCTTGCCTGTGGTACTTTGTTATGGCAGCCTGAACAGACTACAACAGGAAAATACACAAAATTCCAGATAGTAGTTACCTCTTCTGAGATGTGGCAGAAGAATGGAACAAGGAGAAGCACATGCTGCAAAAAGCAAAGGTAACACTCTAATTCTTAGACTGGTGGTAGGTAACAAGTATTCATTTCATCACTGTATTAACACATGTGACTTCTATTCTTTTGCATGCATCAAATGTTACACAATAAAAATAAAATAAAATTGCCAAAGGACTAATTTTTAACTGGGTTTTTACAATGTATGTTTAAAAACCACCGGTTAATCCTTCTGACTGATGGTTGAGGGATATAATCAGCCTCTAGAGTTTAACTGCCAAATTTTGTAGTGAATCACAAAAAGGCTTCCTACATAATTAATGGAAGACAATGATGGAAGTCATTCCTGGCTGGGGATTTTAAATTCCTGGTCTTGTATTTTCTCTCCAAATGGAACAGTCTATTCACACAGCTCTAATAAGAGGTGTGCTATTTCCATCATTTGTATGGCTGTCTTTAACCTTGTATTCTAGATAGTAAAGAACAATTTCAACCTAAGAAAAATATGCTTATAGGATAACTACATTAGAAAAAAATGTTTCATTTTGTGTTTGATGTCATATAATTAAATTGGTAAGAAATGAAAATTTTGATGTCCTTTTTTTGGGTAGTGGGATTATAAAATAAATTCACTTTCTCATATCCAGAATTTTATGAACTAATTTGCTCAATTTTATTTTTTTTAAAGATTTATTTATTTGAGAGAGAGGGCACGAGGGTTGGGGGGAGGAGCAGAGGGAGAGAGAGTCTTAAGCATGGAGCCCAACTCAGGGCTCGATCTCACAACCCTGAGATCATGACCTGAGCTGAAATCAAGAGTCAGACGCTTAACTGACTGCACCACCCAGGCATCCCAATTTAAAATGCTTTATCCTATTCTCTGTATTTCCTGCATACCTTAGTAGTTGGTAATTATCATTAAAACATCTTTGAGTTGGATGAGTTAGCTGGCAAAAAATTGAGTTTTACTTGTTTTTGATGGTTGTGTGTGTTTAATGCCTAAGAGAGGTCTATATAATCTTCTCCTAATCAAAGTCCATAAACTTGATCTTCCCTCAAGAATTTCCCCCCAAATTCTTAATCTCAGGGAAACAAACTGAAGGTTGCTGGAGTGGTGGGGGGGTGGGAGGGATAGGGTGACTGGCTGATAGACATTGGGGAGGGTATGTGCTATGGTGAGCGCTGTGAATTGTGTAAGACTGATGAATCACAGACCCATACCTCTGAAACAAATAATACATTATATGTTTAAAAAAAAAAAAAAAAAAGAAGAAGATAGCAGGAAGGGAAAAATGAAGGGGGGGAAATCGGAGGCGGAGACGAACCATGAGAGACTATGGACTCTGAAGAACAAACTGAGGATTTTAGAGGGGAGGGGATGGGGGGATGGGTTAACCTGGTGATGGGTATTAAAGAGGGCACATACTGCATGGAGCACTGGGTATTATACGCAAATAATGAATCATGGAACACTACATCAAAAACTAATGATATAATGTATGGTGATTAACATAATAAAATAAAATTTTTTAAAAAAAGAATTTCTCCCCAAAATCTCAACATGTCATATTATCTCAGTACAGGAAAGTGTTTCCTAAACATAATACATGCAATTTTCCCTTCATTAAAAATGAAGATTATTTTCACAGGAGTAAACCAGCTTAGTAGTTTATTAGGTTTAATGTATTATTAATTGGAAGACATGATTTAAAAGATTTCTGTATAATTTTTCATTCCTTTGGATAGTAATACAATCTGATATTAATACTATAATTTCCTAGAAAAGTAAAAAGGATTTTCCCATAGGTAATTAAGATAAGCTCTCAAAATGAATCCCTTTTGAATCCTTTCATAGTTTTTTAAAATTTTATTTATTTATTTATTTATTTATTTATTTATTCATTCATTCATTCATTCTTTTTAAGTAGGCTCCATGTCCAATGTGGGGTTCGAACTCATGACTCTGAGATCAAGAGTCACATGCTCTACCGACTGAGCCAGCCAGGTGCCCCCTCATTTTTTCAGTTTTTAAAATTGATGTTCATGGGGTGCCTGGGTGGCTCAGTCGTTAAGTGTCTGCCTTCGGCTCAGGTCATGATCCCAGGGTCCTGGGATCAAGCCCTGCATCAGGCTCCCTGCTCCATGGGAAGCCTGCTTCTCCCTCTCCCACACCCCCTGCTTGTGTTCCTGCTCTCGCTATCTCTCTCTCTGTCAAATAAATAAATAAAATCTTTAAAAAAATAAATAAATAAATAAATAAATAAATAAAATTGATGTTCGTTAGTGTAAATGTGTTTGTGAATGTAGAGTTGACTTTGATATTTGCAAGGCATTTGTCCAAAGGTCTTTATGATTCCCCAAATTTAAAACAAACAAACAAAAAAACAGCAGCAAGAACAAAAATAAAACTCCATGGCTTAAAACTTGGTCTATGTATGAACCATGAGAGACGATGGACTCTGAAAAACAAACTGAGGGTTCTAGGGCGGGGGGGGAGGATGGGTTAGCCTGGTGATGGGTAGTAAAGAGGGCACGTTCTGCATGGAGCACTGGGTGTTACGCACAAACAATGAATCATGGAACACTACATCAAAAACTAATGATGTAATGTATGGTGATTAACATAACAATAAAAAATTAAAAAACAAAAACAAAAACAAACTTGGTCTATGTAGACAAAAATCAAATTGCATAGAGAGAAGCAAAATACAAGAGAGCCAGAATCTTGACAGTTCCCCTGTACCCAATGTCACTTGCTTCCTGAAATTGGCTGCCTTCCAGGTTTACCCACATAATAAATTCCCTCTTTAGCTTTAAGCTACTTCAAGTTGGTTTCTGTTACCTTCATCAAGAGTCCTAATACACATAATTATGCTGAACATTTGGTAATATATATAATTCATTCCATTGTATGGACCCAGTGATTCTCAGTTAATCTTTTTGGTATCTTACTGGTATCATGGAGCTGAGAATCCTTTTGTGAAAGAAAGGACCTGAACCAATTTGATTCAATCTGGCTTTTGCAAACAAGATTTCAGGACTGAAGGAGCATACCAAGTAAGGAGCATCCCTTACAGAAGCCTGCCCCTTCTTATTTGTGTGGTCCACAGGTTACAATGTGCAACTAGATTTAGGTGATAAATGAAAAGAGTAAAAAGATTTTCAATATACCAGTCCTCTGTAATATAGGTAGTAGCTCTTTCTTTGAAGCCTAATACTGAAACCAGATGCTTAGTTTTATGACTTCCTTCTCTCAAATAACAAGATAAGAAGAAAAACATACATAAGTCAGTTAGTGTTATCAGGAAGTGATTATTAGTTTTGTTGAAAACATAATGCCTTGGGGCTTTGAACGAAAGTACTAATTTAAACCATTCCTGGAATGAATAAATATTCAAAAAGAGTGGTATATAAACTCTGCCTGCCTCAGGCTAATGTAAGTATTTATGACTCTATCATGTGTGTTCTTCTTTGGAATTTTTCTCTTTCATCTGAAAAGTGATTCTTTCACCTGCGTACCCTTTAGGAATCAAATTTAGATACAAAGCAGTGACAGCTTGGATCTTGCCCTCTGTATAATAAATCAACTGATGCAATTCTTTTCCATTAAGAACAGCTCACTAATAGTCAAGTGGGCATGCTTTAAATTAACCTGATATACAAGAGTCCAGTCAAGTTGTAAATCTATGGATTATAGTCTCACCATATCTAATTCCATATTTTGTAAGAGTCCTTTAAAGAGTGTACATTTGGTAATTAACGTTTTAGCCACATCAGGATTGAAATTACATAGAGTGTCTCAAAATACTCTATAAACTCCTCGGAACAAGGAATGTCTTTCCTATCTTTTTACCCCTAGCAACTGCATGCTGGGGTGAATTGGAGAGTTGTTTAGTAGTGTGTGGAGTTGGATTAATAACAGTAATGGGAGAGCTGGGCCAGAAGAGAATAGATGAAACAATATGGAAAGAATGTGGTATCAGGCTTAGCAAATGAGCAGAGGCCAAGGGTAAGGAAAACATGGAATGGACATGAGGGTAAGTATGAAACAAAATTTTGTTCATACTGAAATACAGTCATACCCAGAATATGGAAACTTGCAAATTTCTTAAGACCCACTCTTTTGGGGCTATGTGGTTTTCAGGATTGGGTTGGATCTGTTTAGTGAATCAGAATGGCAGTGAGGAGAGATAAAGGAGGAGGCACTGCTATTAATTAAAGATTCATGATTCAGCTGCTTGTGATGAAGTGAGGATGTATGTATCTCAATCACAAATTCAGGTATGCAGGAAATACAAGTTTGTTCTCCTATAATAGTTTCTATTTTAAGCTTCTATTCCATCAGGTGTTATCAATCAGGATATAGTAAGAAAACAGAAACCGCTGTAGGTGTTTCAGGCAGGAGGGGATTTAATACGGGAAATAAGATGCTTGTAACTCTTTGGAAAGAGCTGGGGAAGCAAACTATTGAGTATGATGTTAGCTGTGAACTTGTCATATATAACCTTTATCATGTTGAGATATGTTCCTTCTATACCTAATTTGTTGAGAGTTTTTTTTTATCATAAATGGATGCTGAGTTTTGTCAAATGCTTTTTCTGCATTTATGGATAAGATCATATGATTTTTTTAAAAGATTTTATTTTTAAGTAATCTCTACACCCAATGTTGGGCTCGAACCCACAACCCCAAGATCGAGTCTCATACTCTACCAATTGAGCCAGCCAGGTACCCCCATATAATTTTTATCCTTCATTCTGTTACTGTGGTGAATTATATTCATTGATTTGTGTATGTTGAACATTCCTTGCATCCCAGGGATAAATCCCATTTGGTCATGATGTCTGATCCTTTAATGTGCTGTTAAATTTGGTCTGCTAGTATTTTGTTGTGGATTTTTGCATCTTTGTTCATCAGAGATATTGGCCTGTAATTTTTTTTTCTTGTAGTGTCCTTGTCTGGCTTTGGTATCAAGGTAATGCTGGCCTCAAAATAAGCTTGGAAGCATCCTGGCCTCTTCATTTTTCTGGAAGAATTTGAGAAGGATTGCTATTAATTCTTCTTTGAATGGTTGGTCAAATTCACCTGTGAAGCCATCTGGTTCTGGGCTTTTCTTAGTTGGGAGGTTTTTTATTACTGCTTCGATCTCTTTACTTTTTATAGATTTGTTCAGATTTTTTATTTCTTCATGATTCAGTCTTGGCAGATTGTATGTTTCTAGGAATTTATCTACTTTTTCTAGGTTGTCCAATTTATTGGCATGTAATTTTTAGTAGTCTCTTATGATCCTTTTTATTTCTGTGGTATCAGCTATACAGCTCTTTCATTTATAATTTTATTTATTTTAGTTCCCTCTCTCTTTTTTTTTTCTTAGTATAGCTAAAGACTTGTCAGTTTTGTTTATGTTTTAAAAAACTCTTCATTTTATTGGTCTTTTCTGCTGTCTTTCTAGGCTCTGTTTCATTTATGTCTGCTCTAATCTTTATTGTTTCCTTCCTTCTGCTAACTTTGAGCTCAGTTTGTTCTTTTTCTAGTTCCTTGAGTGTAAATTGTTTATTTGAGATCTTTCTTTTTTCTTTTTTTTCTAATGCAGGCATTTATTGCTATGAAATTCTCTCTTGGAACTGCCTTTGCTGCATCCCATAAGTTTTGGTATGTTGTATTTCCATACTCATTTGTCTCAAGATACTTTTTGATTTCCCTTTGATTTTTTTCTTTGACCTATTGGTTGTTCAGGAGCATGTTCATTTCCACATATTTGTGAATTTTCCAATTTTTCTCCTTTTATTGATTTCTAGTTTCATACCATTGTGGTCAGTAAATATACTTGATATGATTTCAACTTAAACTTGTTAAGACTTGTTTTGTGGTCTAACATATGATCTATTGTGGACAATGTTTCATGTGCACTTTGAGAAGAATGTGTATTCTGCTACCCCTTAAAGGAAATTACTCTCTCGGGAAGGATTTCCAAGGTACAAATCAAGAAAATCTTGTAAATAAACCCACTAGGTTTATTATAAAGGAACAACTATTGCAATCATCCTACGCTCTCCCTTTCTCTCACCCATGTCTCTCTCTAACTCACCCCACCTTCTCCAGCTGCATCTGCAGCCACCACATCCAGGCTGAAAGGTCACAGAGCAGAGTGCCCTAAATCTTCCTGTGATGATGACAACAGACGGGGGCGGCAAAGTCAAGGTATGGTAGAGAAATTCAGAGAGAAGCAGAAATTCTAGACTGAGGAAAAGAGCAGGTGTTTTCCTTGCTCTTCCTTCAGAGGATATGCCCCGGAACAGATTGTACATTATGAGGTCCTGGGTGCCCACCTGTTTCCCACAGGACAATGAAATTTTGTCATCCTGCCATTCCTCTTTGCCCCACCTTCTTCACAGCTCCCCTGTTTCTCTTAACACCCACCCTCCTGTTGTCAAAAACTCTATTCTTTTTTGGGTGACAGCAACAGAGTAGGTCTTTGGAGACACCCCTGGAGCCAGAGCTGTCCTGTCCCCTCCTCTTTCACTTCAGTTGCAAACAATAAAGGCCATTCATGGTGGGGCGCTGGCTGAGGGCGGGGGGACCCTATCCCTCTTGCTCAGCCTTCAAGATCCAACTCAATTCAAAGGATATGTCCTCTTCAAAACTTCCTCAGTCCACTCTCCCTACCTCACCTCACCTTCACCATTCTTTCAGTTAAACTATCCTCCTCCCCCTGAATTTCTGGAATGTCATTTACTCTTCTTTTACAGTATTGATCACCTTAAACCTTTTGACATCCTTTAAGCCCATGCCCCATCTCCCTTGATAGAGATTGGTGACCACAAGCACTGTTTGGGCAGGGTCTATGTCTATGTTTGGTTTATATCTACGTCTCCCACAGCACTTAGCACAGTGCCTTTAGCATAGCAGATGCTCAGTAATGTTCAGTGAATCAACCACTTGGTTCTTGCTCCACTCCCGCTGCAATTCCCCTGAAGTTTGAGGCTCTGTACATGCTTGTTACAACTCCTTTGCCTACTTGGGAACCTCTCTCTGTCCTTTTCCTCCCTTTCTTTATTCTTTCCCTCTATGATGATTCTCATTGCTTACCCTTGCTGCCCTGCCCCATCTCCCAAACAACGGCTCCTTCAGAGATATGCCGTTTCAGTAGCTGCTGATCTCTCCCTCTACCTCATGCTCTTCCTGATGTTTACATCCTTAGCTCTACTGATACAGACTGCCCTGGAGGCTCTCTGTAACCAGATTTCACCTGTTCAAAAATGACAGGCAGGAAGGCCTCAAAGTATAACTTGCTCCCAGTTTCACCCAGCCCTAGAGAGGGCACTTCTTGGAACTGAGCCCAACATTAATAAACCTGGTGGAAAAGAGAGACAAGAGTATTACCTGCCTTATAATCATGGAGCATCATCCTTTTATGTAAGTAGATTTTCTTGTAAGAGGCAAGACCCAACTTGTTCTAGATATAAATCCATATAATAAGCCAGGTTCTACTGTAACTGTTACCCATTTGATGATCTCAAAATACTAAATTTGAAGTTATAAAATATGCCTATGAGGACTGAATACATCAGTTTGAGTTTTTCTAGCAAATGCCTACACACACACACACACACACACACACACAGCTTTTAAGAGAAATTTTTCTAACCATGACTCTGTGCTGTAATTAGAGGGGAAGTATCTGCCACATTCTACCAGTGAGATTCTGGGGCTTGGAGAGGTCTGCTGATGGGTTCAATGGCCTACAGCAAGAAATTGAATCTGGCTAGATGACTTTGCATAGTAAGTGAACTTTCTTTGAACTCTCATCTCTCACTTTCTTATACATGACACCTTTCTTTGAAATCTCATCTCAGGGGGCGCCTGGGTGGCTTAGTCGTTAAGCAGCTGCCTTTGGCTCAGGTCATGATCCCAGGGTCCTGGGATCGAGCCCCGCATCAGGCTCTCTGCTCCGCAGGAAGCCTGCTTCTCCCTCTCCCACTCCCCCTGCTTGTGTTCCCTCTCTTGTTGTGTCTCTCTCTGTCAAATAAATAAAATCTTAAAAAAAAAAAAAAAAAAAGAAAGAAATCTCATCTCAGTTTCTTATACATGACACTTAAATTCCCATTTTTTTCCCTTCCTGGGAAGAAAATTTTCTTTTCTTTTAAGATTTTATTTATTTATTTGAGATAGAGTGAGAGAGAGAGAGCACGAGCTAGGGGACAGAGGGAGAGGGAGAAGCAGACTCCCAGCTGAGCAGGGAGCGCGATGTGGGGCTCTATCCTAGGACCCTGGGATCATGACCTGAGCCAAAGGCAGACGCTTAACCAACTGAGCCACCCAGGTGCCCCCTGGGAAGAAAATTTTCAGTAGACAATGTGATGTATGGTAAGCAAGTACACTGCACAACAACATAACTAGAGCAGACACTATTATGTTGCCCACCCCAAATATGTTCTCTCCTTCTTCCTTAATAACAGGAAGGCATTGATGGAGGCATCAATATATCCAGCTAAAAGAACAGCTTCCCTTAAAAATCATATGGCCTCATGACTCAATTCTGGACAGTTAGATAAAAGCAAAAATGTTATGAGGGACTTGGGGACAGACTACTTAGAGATGAACTTAATCAGCTGAGAGGTGCAGTCCTTTTGCCCTTCCTCCTTCTTCTTGTCTGGAATGTGGATGTAACAGCTGGGTTTCTAATAGCCATCTTAGACCATCATAAGTGAAGCACAAGAATGGCTGATATGTAAGCTAAAAGGAACCCTGATGTCTGATAACTATGGTGCTGCCAAATCAGCCCTAAATACATATCTCCTTTTAAATCTCTTTCACATGAAAGAAAAATAAAATACCACATTTAAGCCATTGTTATTGTGAATTTTCAGTTACGTCCACGTGAATCTAATCATACCTGACAAAATAATGCTAGTAACAAATTTTGTTGAGTTCTAAACAAACTAGGATTTACTTAAATCTTTCTTCCTCTCAAATACATTAGAAAGTGACTGAAAGCCAATCTCTTTTAATATTTAAATAATATCCTTTACCTTTGAGGGTGTAGTGACTATAAGAGACATGAGGAGGGTTCTAGGATGCTGATAAAGTTTGTTTGTTCATCAGGTGTGTTCAGTTTGTGAAAATGCATTGAGATGTTTTGAGATGTGCAGACTCTTTGTATGTATTTTATACATCAATAACAAGCTAAAAAATATATCCATAGTAAATTTGTCTTTTTGAGTGGAATTACTAATCAGAATAGTTAGGATTAAAGAGAATTGTGAAGATTAAACGAAATAACAAATGTAAATAATTCAGTTTTAACTTATTGAGTCCATGCATCCTGTGAATATTTTTGGAGAACCTACTATGCACCATTACTATTAGGGTTAGCTATTACTATTAGCCCTAATGTAATTGTTTGCTTATTTGTGTTCCTCCCATAGACTAATAAGCTTCATGGGGACAAGGACTATATCTGTTTTGTTCACATTACACACACAGCTTAACACAGTGCCAGGCAAAGAGTGGCTCCTAATGTAATGAATAACTGAATGAATATGTTATAGGTTAAATAACCTCTTGCAGACCACTAGAAGAATGTACTTCAGTTTCAAACTGACGTAGAAGTGATCTTTTAGAATTCGTTTGTAAATTAGAAGCAATCTAAGGCTCTTCAGCATCAGTATTAAATCAAGAACTACAAGTAAAAATTCTGGCAATTCTCTTAACGCTTCAGAAATTATGTAGTCCAAAATATAAGAGGATGAAAATCATAATGCAATTATCACAAGAAACCATCAAAAGCCCTTAACTACACTAGTTAAAAAGACTGGAACAGATTAACTTCTTGATATCATAATGAAAATGCAAACACTATGACTAACACATACCATATCAAAATAGAACATTTTCATTGCATGGCAAGAGAGAAAAGATGTCTGTGTTTTAAGCAATCAAAGAACAAAATTGAAAATGCAAGCAACTGGAAAATGGCAGTCCATAGAAATTCCTTGTTAAAATACGGTAAATGTATGACTATAAATTTTCTATGTAATTTAGAATATTCTCCTTGGTGATTAAAAAAAATTGTCTAGATTTCAAAAGGAGAGAAATATCAGTTGACATCTATAGGAGACCTATTTTGGGGGTGCACACCGAGCCCACAATCCTTTCTGTGAAAACTGCCTCCTTCACAAAAGGGCAAGCTTACACAACCGATTTTGTCACACAACACTCTAGCCACAATTTATTGGACAATTGAAGAACTCTTCACCTAAGCTGAATCAATCAGAATCTTTCTCATGAGAATCTGAATTAGTAGGTCTTTTTTTTAAAGATTTTATGTATGTATGTATTTGAGAGAGAAAGTGATAGAGAGAGTGAAAGCAATAGAGAGAGAGTGATAAAGAGATCATGAGTTGGGGGTGGTGGGGGGTGGTGGCAGGGGCAGAGGGAGAGGGAAACGCAGACTCCTGGATGAGCAGGGAGCCCGATTTGGGGCTCTATCCCAGGACCCCGGGATCCTGACCTGAGCCAAAGGCAGATGCTTAACTGAGTGAGCCACCCAGGCACCCCCTGAATTAGTCTTGAGTCTGTAGGTAGTGGTGAACTCCAGAACTGGAAGGTCAACTAAGGTTGGGGCTGAGGTTGGCACCAAACCTATCCAAAGTTTCACAAAAGCCAAAATTATGGGGGAGCAGAAACTGTACATAAGCAAAAGAAGTCTGCTTGAAAAAAAGGAAAATGGAAATACGTGCACAAAAGGACAGAGGCAAGGCACCATGAGTAGGGTGCAGGGTAGAGGAATGAGGTCTGTTCCTGAACTTTAATTTCCTATGATAGCTGGCTGACATAGTTTCATGCTTTTTTAAATCATTAAAGTAATCAATTAACATCCCGTCCCTGTCCAGTGTCCCTAACCCTACTTTTTATTTGAACAAATATTTCTTCAGCATTGACCATTTGTCAGACACTGTTTTTTGCATCAAGGATACAGTAGTAAAGAAAAAAGAAAAAAATCATAGTTATTGGGGTCAAGTGGGACAATTATAATGAACATATAAACAGATAATTATAACAGACTAGTAAATGCAGTGACATAGATAAATAAATGCAAGATATTATGAGAAAAGAATACCTTACTTGGCCTAGGGTTAGTCTCAATCGTTTTATTTGAAATAGCTTGAGTGAAGTTTTGTATCTCGCAACCAAAAGAACAAAGAACCCCTGCTTAAACATCTTATTTAAATATATTTGTATTGTTCCCCCTTGAGCCCCACCTTCAAGGAATGGTTAAGAATGCCAACAACCTACCTAGGTTAGAATTTAGGCCCCACCACTCATTAGCGTATGACCTAGCTCATATTACAGAACCTCTTTGCATCCGTTTTTTTCTTTTACCTCATGGGATGGCTGTGAAGACTCAGTGGGTAATTCATATGCAGAGCTTGAGAAGTGTGCCTGACGTTTGTTAAGTATGCCACAATTGTCAGTTGCCATTATTGTTGTTGTGTTGCTGTTGTGGCCGTTACGTTAATCTTGTGTTTGTTGCAGTTTGAAGAAGCGTCATCTGGGAAAGGCAGGGTGGAAGTACTTGCTTATAGTCATTGCCATGTTTGAGGTCTGGTCCTCAGCATACACAGAGACTAGTTCGGGTTAGCCATACAGGTAAGTAGGTATGGATACAGAGCTAGAGGTAGAGGTAGAGGTTGAGCTAGATCTAGAGATAGAGATAGAGATAGAGATAGAGGTAGAGATAGAGATGTATTAGTTATTTTATCCCAATAAATTTTATTGTCAAATAAATAGGAAGTTCTGGTGTAGAAACTGGCTCCACTCGCTCTATCAGAGATTCAAGGTAACTGCTCTCTTCCATTAACATAATCTCTTTACAAGCAGACTAAGAGACTTTTTTTCTTGGTAATAACCTCGAGCCAGGTCTGCTCCCGGAGGGTACCCATAGACCACCTTGATTGGATTTTGGGTGTGCCCACCTCTTCAATCTTAACTTTAACAGCGGATTCTTTAGATCTGTCAATCCTGCTGATGGGTGATCTCATCCATCAGAAGCACTTTTGAGTCTCTTCTAATTTTGTTCCTCAGAGGGAAACGTTAACTTTAGCTTTAGCCTTGCAATAATCCCCAATATAAAAGATCCTATCAACCTTTTAAACATAGCTTTATGCCATTTAAAGTTACTATGTGCTTTGGCCATAATAAAATGAACTAATATTCCTCAAGATGAGTTGAGTCTAAAATTGCCTTCCTCCCGTCTTCTTAGAATCCTTGCTATTTAGACATCTCCAGAGGAACAACTGCTTAAAGCTTTGACTCGTCTACATGAGAGAGAGTGCTTGGCACTTAAGTATGCCTTAATAGCTATCACTCTACAGAACAGATGTTTGTATGTTTCGTGGGCATCATAAATATTAAGAACGACGTTATATGGCTTGGAAAGCACTTCCCATTAATTGTTAATGCTCACTATGTGCATAAGAGAGGGAGATTCCTTGGGGGGAAAATCAAGATACACTTTTATGTCTAGCATTGCTGTATTTCAATTTCAAGGCTGAGGCTGAAGAGAATTAGTCACTGATTTCTTAAATATCATATGAAAATTCTAATTAATGTAATGCTTGGTGTCCCTTGTTCCTTATAGCTCCATAGTGAGATATGTAACATATAACTATAACAGAGGTGTGATGGAAGAAGGCAGACGTGGATTTAAAGACAAGGTCCACCTCTTCCTGACTCAGTGATCATGAACTTAATTATTAATTAACCTTTCTGAATTTAGTTACTTAACCTATAAAATAGAGGCTAATGACACCTACCTTATAGGGTTGTTATGATAATTTAATAAGAAATATGTGTAAAGATCCTAGATCAGTACCTGGATTCCAGTTAATTTTGCTCTGTTGTCAAATTAGAGATGGTGAGTGCTTGATGTGGACTATGCATCAAAAATAGCCAATGTGTGACTAAATTCTTGAGTTTTGGGCAACTTCAGATTGTTGAGGGTTTCTCATACAGAAAGCTTTGCCCAGGGGTGCCTGGGTGGCTCAGCCGGTTAAGTGTTTGCCTTCGGCTCAGGTCATGATCTCCAGGTCTTAGGATCAAGCCCCAGTCAGGGGTTGGGCTCTCTGCTCAGCAGGAAGTCTGCTTCTCCCTCTCCCTCTGTCCTTCCCGCTCCCGCCCACTCGTGCTCTCTCTCAAATAAATAAATAAAATTTAAAAAAAAAAAAAGAAGAAGAAGTCTTTGCCCAGTGAGACTATAGATTCTTCACTGATATCCAACAGGCAGGCCTAGTGCCTATTGTTCTTTCCTTGTTGCCCATGGCATTTATTCATTCATTTATTGAGGGACCACTAGAATCATGAAGATGATATGGTCTCTGACCTGAGCAAGTTCATGGTCTAGCCGAGAACAAAGATGCAAAAACAATTACAATATCATGTGATAAATATTATCTCTAATCAAGGCAAGGTAGAGGGCTGTGGAAGGACAGAGGAAGCACACAGTTCTGTTTAGCTGATAGACACAGCTGTATTAAGAAATGAGAAATCCAGGTACCTGTACCAGGCAACAAAACATATGGGATGCTATGAAAAACAGAAATGTGCTAGTTAACTTGGGTTTCTGTACAAAACGACTTACCTTCCTGGTGAAAGATAATTTGGTTTTGCTACCACCAAAGAAAACAATACTTTCATGTGAAAATTAAAAACAAAAAACAAAAAAACAAAGACCTCCTCTCTAGAACTGACCTATGTCTGGTGATTAGTTTTGCCATGAGCAGCTGCAGATGAAGTCAACTGAAATTCTGAAATCAAATCATGCATAACACCAAGCTGTTTTTTCTGGAATGAATTTTAAACTGTTGAACAAAGCCTAAATTTTAAATTCTTTGGTATGTCTCCCAAGTAGTCTGATTCAGTAAATTGCAAAAGAAAATAGAAACGAGAACAAGAATTACAGAAAAGTGAGATTTCTTTTTTCCAGAACATTGACTCTACTTTGGCCAGTGGGAGTCAGCTTCTTTTTTTTTTTAATATAATAATAAAAATATTGTTTTCTCCCTAGCCCTACCTAACAAATGTTGAATAATTTAAAAAAAAAATTTTTAAGAAGTACCAAATTATTAGTCTACCTGGGACATTCTCAGTCTCAATCTTTCCCTAGAAGAGGAATAGAATGGGAAAGGCATCACAGAGGAGGTGACTTGCTGCTACTTTGGGGGATAAAATTTGTTTGGGAGGAAGAAGAGAAAAAGAAATGCTCCCTCTTCCCCCAGATTGCCCATATGAAGGTCTCTGATTTCCTAGTTTTCTCTCTTTGGGATAGCCTTTCCTGCATCTGCCCATTTCACCATCATGCTGGTGAGGCACAACCATTTGCTAGCATTTCTTAGAGACTTTCCCGAATTGGCAAACCCCCAGATAAAACTGCCAAGATATTTCTTGGCACATTTTTTTGACCTAAGATTATTAGTTAGGATTCCTATGTGGTGTTGGATGTTTATTAGTCTTGGGCATGTGTAACTTTGGAATATCTGCATCCAGTAAAACAATGTAAGGGAAGAAGAAAATATGGCCATTGGCACAGGAATCTAGTTAGTTGTTCTTTTAGGTACCAGGAAGTAGAATCCATGGGGTGCCTGGGTGGCTCAGTCGTTAGGCATCTGCCTTCGGCTCAGGTCATGATCCCAGGGTCCTGGGATCGAGCCCCGCATCGGGATCCCTGCTCGGCGGGAGGCCTGCTTCTCCCTCTCCCACTCCCCCTGCTTGTGTTCCCTCTCTCGCTGTGTCTCTCTTGGTCAAATAAATAAAATCTTAAAAAAAAAAAAAAAAAAGAAGTAGAATCCAGGATCCTCTTCTCTTGAGTTTCAAAGAAAGAGCTTTCCTTTATTTTTTTTTTTTTTAAGATTTTATTTATTTATTTGACAGAGAGAGAGACAGCGAGAGAGGGAACACAAGCAGGGGGAGTGGGAAAGGGAGAAGCAGGCTTCCTGCCGAGCCGGGAGCCCGATGTGGGACTCGATCCCGGGACTCCAGGATCATGACCTGAGCCGAAGGCAGTCGCTTAACCAACTGAGCCACCCAGGCGCCCCGAAAGAGCTTTCCTTTAAATCCTAACGTGGAGAAAGTACCTCCAGGTACTAGTGGCTGTAAGCCCATTGCTCTATAGAAGCCAAGGACAGCTGAGTAGGGCTGATGGTCTGAGTGGGGTTGCTGAGTACCAGGCTCTGTCTTCCTATGCTCAGCCAAAGGTTGAGAGTAAATGCAAAGCCTAGAATTTGACTACAGCCATGTTTTACTCCCACTGCAAACCCAGCGTCTGCACAGGGGTTTTCATCCCACACCTCTTTGCCTTTAGACTCCCCTCATACCCTGGCTAGATGCAGATATAACTCTTTATACTATAGGCCCTGGAACCCCCCAAGTAGAGCAACTTCATATCTTCCTAACTCCTAAGCCTTTTCGACTTCAAATTCTTATGAGTACATCTGTAATCTCTGCCCTTGGAAGGTCACAAAAGTAGGTTATATAATGGCCTACAAGGAAAACTGGGACAGTGGAAGGGGCCCTTTAGAATCATAGAATCTTAGTGCTCTCAGAGGATGTTGTCCAGCACCCCCATCATACAGATGGGTAAGCTAAGGTCCAGTCATACAGCTTTTCAGTGAAGGAACTAAGACTCACACCCAGGACTCCTCATCTGAATGCCTTTTTCACTCTTCCACCTTGACTTCCATACAAAAATGCTGCTGTAGAAATTAGAACGTTATAAGAAAGGGAGACTTATGTGGCAGGCTGGCATGGTGAAAAGAGCCCATGAGTCAAAATGGGAAGAACTGAATTTGATTCTGATCATAATTACTGAGTATGTAATGTTTCTGAATCCAAGTCTCAGTTTCTTTATCTACAAAATGGGCTAGTTCTATTATAAGACTGCTGTGAAGATGAAACTACTTTGTAAATCACAAAACATACAAACAAGGAGCTCTGCATAAAGGGTCTGAGTTGGGAAGAGATCAGGAAGGGACACTTTACAAGTTAGGCTTTAGGGCTCTGAAATTATGTGCAGTGTTTTGTGTTTGAGCATTTTTCTGGAAAGAGGATCCATAAATTACATTAGATTTTTGTTTCCCAGAAGAGATTAAGAATAACCACTGATTTTAGTACTCAACACCACTATCATTGATCTGAGAACTGTTCTGGTTCTACAGAAAGATGAATAAAATGTAATCTTTGTGTTAGAAAAACCATTTTTGAGAAATTCATGGAATTGCCAGATAAAACACAGGTAGCCACTTAAATTTGAATTTCAGATAAAAAACAAAAATTTTTAAGTATAAGTATGTCCCATGTAACATTTATCTGAAATTTAAATTTAACTGGGAATCCTGTATTTTTATTTGCTAAATGTAGCAACCTTAGGAATTTACTCTCATCAACAGAGAAAAGGTGACTTGTGTTTCAGTGAGCTTGCCTTCCAGATCTTGTTGTAACTCTTTCCCACTGGCAGAGAATAGAATGGGGATGGTAATGTGTTCAAGATACAAAAACAGAAGTCACAGAGGGGATACATTAAAGATTACACACCTTAGGGATCATTTTGAATTAAAGCATGTCACTCTCTTGATGCCAAAGCCGGGGAAGATTCAAGCTTTGTGTAATCTGAAAATCTATAAAATGGTGGGGACCCTCTTTAAGAAAAATAATGCAAAGTTGCAAGAACAAATTTAAGTATAAAAGTGTATTTATTTGAATGAGAAAAAAATTACAACAAACTACTGGAGTCTTTTTTTGTTTTTTTAAGTTTTATTTATTTATTTGACAGAGAGAGACACAGCAAGAGAGGGAACACAAGCAGGGGGAGTGGAGAAGGAGAAGCAGGCTTCTGGCTGAGCAATGAGCCTGATGTGGGGCTCGATCCCAGGACCCTGGGATCATGACCTGAGCCGAAGGCAGATGCTTAACGACTGAGCCACCCAGGCGCCCCCAAACTACTGGAGTCTTAATGCTTAGACCAGTGCCTAGCACATAGTAAGCACTCAAGAGCTGAAAGAAAAAAAGAAAGAAAGAAAGGAAGGAAGGAAGGAAGAAAGGAAGGAAGGAAGGAAGGAAGGAAGGAAGGAAGGAAGGAAGGAAGAAGGAAGGAAGGAAGAAAGAAAAGAAAAAGAAAGAAAGAAAGAAAGAAAAGAGAAAGAAACGCAAGAAAGAAAGACTATTCTGGGAAGATGACAGAGCAGGAAGCACTGGAAATCTGTCTCCCCACCTAGATGACTGGTCCATTCTGTCTGACGCGATTTTGAAACTCTGGATTCTATGGAAGGCTTACAACTTCTAGAGGAAAACTGGAGGTAAACTGTGATTAATTTCAGTCAATTTCAGCTCTTAGCACAGTGGCAACTATCTATCCCCCACACCTCTGCCTCATTGTAAGCAGCTGTGCATGTATGTGTTCTGGAGCACTTTGCACACAGCTTGCATAAGTCATAGTGGGTAAAATGGACCCTGATCTCCAAATATCAGGGATCTGTGCTCTGATCATTGGTTATTGCTTCTGATCACAGATGCGCAGATAATGAGGCTGTGGCCCTTACTGCTGCACACATACATCCTGTTGTTGCAAGCCGTCCCCCTCTGGATGAAATTATTTCCAGGGGATTTAAAGCATCAGTACCTTTTTCTCCCCTTAATTTTTCTTTTTAGCCATTTTGGTAGCCAGACAATGAAGACTAAGATATTCAAAGCAACCACATACACAGAGGAAACTAGAAAATCATCATGCATGCCCAGAGGGAGGTATAGGCTAAGAAAGGACCCGAGAAGACCTTAAGTTTACATCTCAGGCTAATCCTTGGCACAGACAGAGTCTACGATAATAACTCCTCCCCACCCCCCACCCCCAAACTAGAACTTAAAACAGCAAACCCTGGTGAAAGAAGAGAATCTGATTTCCAGAGTTACCACTTTATTAGAGTATTAGATCCAATGTACAATTTTCAACAAAACCCACAAAGCATACAAAGAGACAAAATGATATGGCCCATTCAAAGGAAAATAACAACAACAGAAACTGTCCCTGAGAAAAACACGTGATGGTGAATCTACTAGACACAGACTTTAAAACAACTGTCTTAAAGATGCTGAAAGAACTAAAGGAAGATGTGGAGAAAGACAAGAAAATAATGTATGAAACAAAATGGAATATCAACAAAGGATAGAAACCTAAAAAGAAACCAAAAAGAAATTCTGGAGTTGAAAAGTACAATAATTAAAATGAAAAGTTCACTAGAGGGATTCACAAGCAGATTTGAGCCGGCAGAAGAAAGAATCAGTGAACCTGAAGATAGGACAATGGAAATTATTGAGTCTGAGAAACAGAAAGAGAAAAGACTGAAGTGAACAGAGCCTAAGGGAACTGTAGGTTACCATCAACAGGACCAACATATGCATTATGGGAGTCCTAGAAGAAGGAGAGAGAGAAAAAGAGGCAGAGAGAATATTTTAAGAAATAATGGCTAAAAACTCCCCAAATTTCATGAAATATGTGAATATAAATGTCCAAGAAGCTCAATAAATGCCAAGATGAACTCAAAAAGACCCACTCCAAGATACATTATAATAACATTGTCCAAAGACAAAGACAAACAGCGAATCTTGAAAGCAGCAAAAGAGAAGTAACTTGTCACATATAAGGGATCCTTAATAATATAATCAGCATATTTTTCATCAGAAATCTTGGAGGCCAGAGGTAGTGAGCTGATATATTCAAAGTGCTAAAATAAAAAAAAAAACAGTCAATGAAGAATCCTATATTTGGCAAAACTGTCCTTTAAAAGTAAGGGAGAAATGAAGACATTCTCAAACAGAAACTAAAGAAGTTCGCGACCACCAGACCTGCCTGCAAGAAATATCAAAACGAGTCCTACATCTTGAAATAAAAGGACACTACACAGTAAATTGAAGCTATATGAATAAATAAAGATCTCAGTAAATGTAAATACATGGGCAATTATAAAAGTTGGTATTATTAAAACAATGGTGTGTAACTCCACTTTTTGTTTTCTACACAATTTAAGAGACTAATACATTAAAATATTATTAGTTTATGCTTTGGGATACAAAGTGTATAAAGATGTAATTTTATGACATAACAACCGAAAGAGGTAGGGACAGAGTTGTTAAAGGTGCAGAGCTTTTTATATGTTATTCAAGTTAAGCTGGTATAAAGTCAAACTAGAGTGTGTTATAACTAAAGTTATAAAATGTTAAATGTAATCACTATAGTAACCATGAAGAAACTAGTTGAAGAATATAATAAAGAATATACACAAAATGAAATGGTAAAGAAATTTGAATGTTTCACTACAAAAAAAAATCAAACTAACTACAAAAGAAGGCAGTAACACAAGTAATGAGAGTCAAAAAGAACTATAAGGCATATAGATAACAAATAGCAAAATGACAGAAATCCCTCCTTAACAGTAACTACTTTAAATGTAAATGGATTAAATCCTCCAATCAAAAGACAGATTGTCATAATGGATAAAAACACAGTACCCAACAGCACACGGTCTGCAAGACTCACCTTAGGTCCACAGAGATAAATAGGTTGAAAATGAAAGGATAGAAAAAGATATTCCATGCAACAGTATAATGGCTATATTAACATCAGACAAAATAGACTTTAAACCAAAAAATGGTTACAAGAGACAAAAAAGGACATTGTATATAAATAGAAAGTTCAATACAGCAAAAAGAGAACAATTACAAACACCCATGCACCTAATTACTGACCATCAAAATACATGAACCGAAAATTGAGAGAACTGAAGGGAGAAGAAATAGGCAATTCTACAATAATATTGGAGGCTTCAATATCTCCTTCTCAAGAATGAATAGGACAACTAGATAAGCACATGCAAAAAATGAAGTTAGACCCTTATCTAACATCATATACAAAAATTAACTGAAAATGGATCCATGACCTAAATGTAAGACCTAAAACTATAAAACACTTAGAAGAAAACATAGGAGAAAATCTTCACGACATTTGATTTGGCAGTAGTTTCTTGGATAAGACACTAAAGACGTAGGCAACAAAGAAAAAATAGACAAATTGGACTTCATATAAATTAAACATTTTGTGCATCAAAAGACTATCAAGAAAGTAAAAAAGCAACCCAAAGAATGGGACAAAATATTTTAAAATCATATCTGATAAAGGATTATTATCCACAATATATAGAGAATTCCTAAAATTCAACTTAAAAAAAAAAATGGGCAAAGGACTTGAGCAGACATTTCTCCCAGGAAGATACACAAATAGTCAATGAACACATGAGAAGATGCTTAACATTCCTAACCATTAGGGAAACACAAAAACTATAGTAAGATACCACCTCACACCTATTAAGATGGTTTCTATGAAAAAAGTGAAAATAACAAGGGTTGGTGAGTGTATGGAGAAATTACAACTCTGTGCACTGTTGGTAGAAATATAAAATGGTACAGCTGCTATGGAAAATGGTATGGAGGTTCTTTAAAAATTAAAAATGGAATTACTGGGATGCCTGGGTGGCTCAGTCATTAAGCGTCTGCCTTCCTCTCAGGTCATGATGATCCTGGAGTCCTAGCATTGAGTCCTGCATAGGGCTCCCCGCTCCACAAGAAGCCTGCTTCTCCCTCTCCCACTCCCCCTGCTTGTATTCCCTCTCTCGCTGTCTCCCTGTCAAATAAATAAATAAAATCTTAAAAAAAAATAAAATTAAATTAAAAACTAAAATGGAATTACCGGGGCGCCTGGGTGGCTCAGTTGGTTGGGCGACTGCCTTCGGCTCAGGTCATGATCCTGGAGTCCCTGGATCGAGTCCCGCATCGGGCTCCCTGCTCGGCGGGGAGTCTGCTTCTCCCTCTGACCCTCCCCCCTCTCATGTGCTCTCTCTCATTCTCTCTCTCAAATAAATAAATAAAATCTTTAAAAAAAAATGGAATTACCATATGATCTAACAATTCCACTTCTGAGTATATAACTAAAAGAATTGAAAGCAGGGTCTTAAAGAGGTTTACCTATGTTCATAGCAGCATTATTCACAAGCTAATACATGAAAAGCCACCCCAGTGTTCATCAACAGATGAATGGATGAGCAAAATATGCCATACACATACAATGATATATTATTCAGACTTAAAAAGGAAGGAAATTCTGACATGCTTACAACATGGATGAACTTTAAGGACATTATGCTAAGTGAAATATGCCAGTCACAAAAAGACAAATCCTGTATGAAACCACTTGTATGAGGTACTTAGATTGGTCATATCACTGAGACAGAAAATAGAATGGTCCACCTGTCCTTTGAAATAAACTGTCCATGGGCACCTGGGTGGCTCAGTCGGTTAAGTGTCTGCCTTCGGCTCAGGTCATGATCCCAGGGTCCTGGGATCAAGCCCCAAGTCAGGCTCCCTGCTCAGCGGGGAGCCTGCTTTTCCCTCTCCTCCCTACTCCGGCTCTCTCTCGCTATCTCTGTCTCTCTCTCCAATAAATAAATAAAATCTTCAAAATAAACAAACAAACTATCAACAACAGGTAATATACTCATTATTGATTCTATAATTTACTGGCAAATATAATTCAGTAATTGTCCAGTTGGTCTTTGTATTAGATATATCAATGTAATAAATGTTGAGATTTTTTTAAAAGTAGCCAGTAATGGCTTTTTCATATATGTTGCATAAATTTTTAATGAAGTTTTTTCAGTTTAAAACTCTACTTTTAAAAATATACAGACATGTATGGAATAAAATCCAAATTTTAAATTTATCCTATATTATGCACCATAAGCAATACTGATAGAGAAATTCTTGACACAGTTCCTTCTGAAAGCATTTGAAAGTTCATACAAATTTATGCATGGAAAACATATGAAAGGGCACCTATCAAAATGCTAGCAGTAACTTTCTTTGGGTGGTAGTGAAATTATAGGCAATTTTTATCCTCTTTTCCCCTATCCATATTTTCTGGTTTTTCTGAAGTAAACATTAAAATGTAGAGATAACTCTTGGGAAAAAGAAAGCTACTACATGAGAAATGAACTTTGGGATATTAAACTTGATATTTGGAAGTCTGAGTTTTCACTTAGCATATTTTATCACAAGTAGTGGATTGGAACTATGGCTCACCTTGCCATCTGTTAAATGGGAATGAAGGAAATACCTTCTTCGCAGTTACTGTCAAAGCAGTAGAGAGCATATTTAAAGCACCTCACATAGTGCCTGGCACACTGTATGTGCTTAATAAACTGTAGCTGTTGTTATTACTAGTATGTGCTAAGATTACAAAAATAAACTCTCCAGGCACCCGTAAAGCCCTATTTAAGCAAGTTCTCAAATCAATAGGAAGTAAACACTTGGACCCTTTAGAAAAGCAATCAGAGAATTAGGCTGCTTATTTCCTTGTTTTCAAATTTTCAATTAATGAAATATTTCAAACATATAAAAAAATAACAAGAGAACCCCACCCTCTTTCTTACTCTTCTTAAAAGTGAAATATTACAGAGGTGCCTGGGTGGCTTAGTTGTTAAGCGTCTGCCTTCAGCTCAGGTCATGATCCTGGGGTGCTGGGATGGAGCCCCGCATCGGGCTCCCCGCTCCACGGGAAGCCTGCTTCTCCCTCTCCCACTCTCCCTGCTTGTGTTCCTTCTCTCATTGTGTCTCTCTCTGTCAAATAAATGAATAAAATCTTTAAAAACAAAAAGTGAAATATTACAGACACCAGTTCTAAACCCTCCCTACCCCTACCTCTTTCCCCACAAATTACCACTACCCTCAAGCTGACTTTTATTACTTCCATGCACACTTTTTTACTATTGTTACTTATATCCATACTATCTATATTTACATCCATAAAATATATAATTCTTTATGTGTGGGGAAACATGAAGCCTAAGCAGAAATTCCTTCCACTTGGGATACTTCTCTTCCCCATTTCCTCATCTTAAATGATAATACTACATTTGTTTTTAACAAACTTGGTTTTAGCAACATGAAGTGACTCCAATTATAAACCCTGCATCCCAAACTAATGCATGTTTAACTTTAAACCAAATAAAATTACAGAAAGATAAGCCAAACCTCCCTGAAGGCTCCATGTAGAATAGTTTGTAATCCACATTCTAATTATGACTTTTAAAACACAGAATTTAGAAAAGTAATTACATCTTAATAAGTTTATTCATTTATTAAATTGGGTTTTATTCTAAAATATGTTCTTATGTAAACAGAATAGATCTAATTAAGGTCAACAAGGGAATGTAGTTACCCACAGAAATAAAATCTTTTTCTAAACCTTATTCAAATTTATTTATTTTAAAGATTTTATTTATTTATTTATTTATTTGAGAGAGCGAGAATGAGAGAGAGAGAGAGAGAGAGAGAGCACATGAGAGGGGGGAGGGTCAGAGGGAGAAGCAGACTCCCTGCTGAGCAGGGAGCCTGATGCGGGACTCCATCCCGGGACACCAGGATCATGACCTGAGCCAAAGGCAGTCGCTTAACCAGCTGAGCCACCCAGGCACCCCTAAACCTTATTCAAATTTATTTATTTATTTTTTTCTTATTCAAATTTAAAGTGTCAATCATTGCTGGAAAAGAATACTAATTCTCCAAATTATTAATGCCAATCCTATCGCTTCAAATATTATTTTTCAACTTGAAAATATGATTTATGGAGAACTGGTACTACAAACTATTAAATGTTTTAGCACATATATAGATAGAGGATTACTAACAAATCAATGTCAACCTGAATGGTGAACCCATGCCATTTCCTACTGGTCACCCCTTCTCTTCCTAAATAATCATAAACCATCCACTTTAAAAGCCATTCTAGGATTTTGTCTGCACTGGCTGCCAAGCTCTTTTCTAGGATTGACAGAATTGAGCACCTCATTCATTTTGAAAACCAGCAAGTCTTCAGTCTTCCAGCACTTCTATTGTCCACATTTCAATGAAAACGATGGAAACCGCTGAGTTATCTCATGTGTAAGGTCTTTCATCCTTAGCTATAAGCCCTCTGGGCCAAGAGCTTTAAACTCAATGAGATCATACAGTATTCTCTGAGCATCATCACCCCTATTAAGAGGTTTGCTTTTCTCTTAACCATCTTGTCACTATTTCTGGTCAGAATACCATTTTTCTTGATGGCAACAAAACAGGATATGAGTAGATCCCCTATTCTTTGCTTTGGCTTTACCCCTAACATTATGCCACCCATATCAGGGAATTTAGGCACTGCCATTGGTATTCAAAGCAAGGAGAAGAATAAGAGGGCTGGGACTACCTCCTTCTAATTATTTTTTCTGCCAATGAGAAGCAATTAACATTCAGTTTCCTTTTTCTCTCCCCAGTCATTTTCTGATAGGGACGTAAAGTCCCTTAGAATTGGTGTAAGGGTTAAATTAGCTTAACTTATGTAAAAGCCTTGGAGGAGTGCTTAGCAAGAACATACTGCTCAACAAATTTTAGATATTATTAATATTTATCCCCAAATAATATATAATTTAAAAATAGATAAGGCAACAAATGGTGCTGGAACAACTGAATATCAACATACAAATGAATGAAGTTGGACTCCTTCCTCACACCACACATAAAAATCAACTCAAATGGATTATAGACCTAAATATAAGTGCAAAAACTATAACTCTTAGAAGAAAATATAGACATAAATCTTTGTAATTTGTGTTAGGCAAAGCCTTCTTAGATACGACACCAAGATCACAACTGACAAAAGAAAAAAAAATAGGTAAGTTGGACTTCACAATTAAAACTTTTAAAACTTTTTTTTTTTTAAGATTTTATTTATTTATTTGACAGAGAGAGACACAGTGAGAGAAGGAACACAAACAGGGGGAGTGGGAGAGGGAGAAGCAGGCTTCCCGCTGAGCAGGGAGCCCAATGCAGGGCTTGATCCCAGGACTCCGGGATCATTATCCGAGCCAAAGGCAGACGCCCAACGACTGAGCCATGCAGGCGCCCCCAAAATTTTAAACTTTTGTACTTCAAAGGACATCATCATGAAAGAGAAAAATAAACCACAAAATGAGAGATAATATTTGCATATCATATATCTGATAATGGACTGGCATCCAGAATATATTTAAAAAACTCTTACAACTCAATAATAAAAAGGCCAATAACCCAATTAAAATTGGACAAAAGATCTGGATACTTCCCGAGAAGATACACAAATGACCAAGAGCAAATGAAAAAAATGTTCAGGGGCGCCTGGGTGGCTCAGTCGTTAAGCGTCTGCCTTCGGCTCAGGTCATGATCCCAGGGTCCTGGGATAGAGCCCCGCGTCAGGCTCCCTGCTCGACGGGAAGCCTGCTTCTCCCTCTCCCACTCCCCCTGCTTGTGTTCCCTCTCTTGCTGTGTCTCTCTCTGCCAAATAAATAAATAAAATCTTTAAAAAAAAAAAATGTTCAACATTAGGGAATGTTCAACATTATGTAGGCATACTCATAATGTAGGGATGCTCAACACTGGTCATTAGGGAAATGCAAATAAAAAAAACAATGAGATACCACTTCATACCCATGAGGATATGAATCAAAAAAACCAGATAATGACAAGTGTTGAGGATGTGAAGAAACTGAAACCTTCAGGTGGAAGTGTAAAATGGTGTATCTACTTTGAAACAGCCTGGTGGTTCCTCAAAACTATGTTCCTAAACATAGTTACTATATGACCCAACAATCCCACCCAATAGAGATGAAAACATGTCCACATAAAAACTTGTACATGTATCTTTATAACAGCATTATTCATAATAGCCAAAAAGTAGAAATAACTCAAATTGTCCATCAACTGATGAATGGATAAGTGAAATGTATATATCCATACAATGGAATATTATTCAGCAATAAAAGGAGTGAAGAACTGATATATGCTACAAAATGGATCAACCTTGAAGACATTATGCTAAGTGAAAGAAGCCAGTCACAAAAGACCACATGATTCCATCTATATGAAATAGCCAGGTGGGCAAATCTATAGAAACAGAAAGTAGATGAGTGGTTCCCTAGGGCTGCTAAGGGATTAGAGCAAGTGGGGAGTGCTTACTGGGTTAAATGGGTATGAGGTTTCTTTTTGGGGTGATGAAATATATACCACAAATCTATAAATACAGTAAAAACCACTGAATTGTACACTTTAAGTGGTGAATTGTATGGTATGTGAATTATATCTCAACAAAACTATAGATAGATAAATAAATAGGTCAATTGAGAGCAATCAATCCAATAATTTAGGAAATTCCTAATGTTTAGGAAATTTAGGAAAGTTAGGTCTCAGCCCTGTGCTCACAACCTAAGAAATAAAGTAAGTGATAATGGTCTATATGTGTGAATAAGAAAAACTCCCTCTTCCTCCTATGTGTTTCTCCTTTACCACTCACACAAAACAATTCACTTCTGACACTTCCGATAACCAAATGTGTTTTTCCCCCACAAAGCAATTCTCTGCAACATCAGCTGGGTGTCCTATAATTCAGTTCTGACACTATCTACCTGGAGTTAACATCAGATCTCACAAGTTGAGGGTTCAGTCCACAAGCCTGCATCCACCCACCGTTTCATTTATTTATTTGAGAGACAGAGCACAAGCAGGTGGAGGGGCAGAGGGAGAGGGAGAAGCAGGCTCCCCGCCGAGCAAGGAGCCTGATCCCAGGACCCTGAGATCATGACCTGAGCTGAAGGCAGACACTTAACCGACTGAGCCACCCAGGCGCCCCTCTAAATACAAGTTTAATAAAATAGGGGCATTTCCTAGGGTACAGAGCTGAAGCAGAATAGAGCCTGGAGAAATAGTTACTGTATAAACATGTTATAAACATGTTATTTAAAATCTACTGAAAATAACTAATTCATGAATCTGTCTACCTTGGCAACATCTATAGGATTCATGATTTCATGCCTGACATGTTTCTTTTGCGCTCCAATACAGAGGTAAACCAGGCAAATATATCCCTGATTTACGAAAAACTCTTGAACAAACTTTTGTACAAACCAATGTCAACAGCTGCATTAAAAGTAGATGAGAGAGAGTTATTTTGGATGAATTTAGCACCAATAAAATACTCAAGTAAATTGTGACTATTACTTGCAGTCAAATAGATGATCAAAGACACCCTCTCCTTTTGATCTTAGTTGTTCAGATTCTATTGCCTTCCTCATCAGTAGAATTCACTAAGTCTACAGATAAAATCTGCAGAAATCTCAGCAATCAACAGGCAACTCCACAGTCTTTTAACTATATTGCTCTACCTTACTTTAGCACCTTATATTTCCCTACCACTTTACACCATGACATTCCTACATTGAAGTCATTATGTAAAATGAAATGTGGTGAAGGGAAGCAGTTGTCAACCTTAGAAAGATCTGAGCATTTACACACCTGGATCATTCCAGTGGGCAGTTCAAAGGCAAAGCAATCTAGTAACAGGGTGGGGAGAGTTAAACTGAAATTACGACTATTCGGTGTCTTTATTACTTTAAAGACTAAAGTGTTTTTTTTATCCTTGTTCTGATACCTGCTTCTTGGTAACACTGTATGGAGCACATTGATGCATTTCAGCATCCACTTTAGTATTTAATTCTTACTCGTTCAACTTTCCAAAACAATCATAAGGAGCATAATAAATGAAAACACTATACTTAATAAACAGGTAACAGTGTGGAAAATAAATACTTTTAAAAAGGAGAGTTTTTAATTCATTTGGTCAACATAAAAAAATATGTCCTCGTTATAGAAGATTTTGAAAATGTCAAAAGGAAGAAAGAAATAAAAAATCATGTTCCCATCCAAAAGATAACCATTAGTAATACTTAAGTGCATTGCCTTTTGGGCTTTTATTCATGCACATTTTTTTTTAATTTATTTTTATTTATTTGTTTTTAAGTAGGGTCCACGCCCAGTGTGGAGCCCAACACAGGGCTTGAACTCAAAATCCTGAGATCGAGACCTGAGCTGAGATTAAGAGTCAGACACTTAACTGACTGAGCCACCCAGGCGCCCCCATGCATGGTTTTTTAAAAAAACATTGCTGTGATCATCCTATATATATAGTATTTATATATATACTTTTGTGTCCTATTTTCACTTCCAATTATAACACAAGCAAAAATGCATACTTTGAAAGTTGATGTGAGCACAGGGTTTAGTAAAAATATGTGTTTCATTTGAATTGGAAGTCAAGATTATATTACTTTGAACACCATAAAACATATTTCTTCACCGTTCTACCATTCCCTTTTGCATTATTTAAGTTGAACATTGTATCTTTTCTAGATTTTCAAGAGTGTTATCTTTTTGGACAGTGAATATAATTACTAGTTGTTATTATATTTTATTACAAATTTAAAATGCTCTTTTAAATCTGTTAGTTTGCACTAGGCCTGACATTTATATCATGGAATATTTTATTCAATTCATTAACATATTACTAAAAATTTAGCATTACCTTTGAAATGAAATAATTCTATTTCTTATAATAATAATAGCCTTCTGTGAATCAATGATCTAAAAACTCCAAACTGCAGGGGCGCCTGGGTGGCTCAGTTGGTTAAGCATCTGACTCTTGATTTCAGCTCAGGTCATAATCTCAGGGTTGTGAGATTGAGCCCAGATCCTTGGACTCCACGTAGGGCGTGGAGCCTACTTAAGATTCTCTCTCTCCCTCTCCCTATGCCCCTTCCCCTCACGCCCCCTGCATTCTCTCTCTCTAAAAAAAAAAAAAGAAAGAAAGAAAAGAAGAAAAACTTCAAATTGCAAATATTTATTAAACTCTTCAATGTTACATCAGTTTTCCTCCCACATACCCACACTGCAGTCTTGATATAAGACACGTAAAGAGTAGTAATCAAGAATTAAGTTTTTCTTTTTAAAAACTGTCAAAAGCTTGCTACACCAGCATCCAGCGACAGGAGGAGAAATGTCTCCAGTCTACTACACTCCCCTCCAAGCCAGGTTTTAATTTGTTGAGAAGGGGGGGGGAAAGCCTATAAAGATCTTGGCAAAATACAGAGCTGCTAATTTAATCAATTTTAGTAGTTAAGGCAGTGATTTCAAGTGCTAACGCAATCTGTTGAAAGAACTAATTTCCAAGGTAGGGGAGATTCATTTATTTCTACTTTTTCTTCCCAGTTTTCCATTCTAAGGGTATGTGGGCAGCCATCATGCACTCACTGAGGGACACCCCTCCCAAGATTTAGGAGGGTTAGGCTCTAATTCAAACCCCGGGGTAGCAGAGAAATGTTCTCTCCCTTTCTCTGGAGAGGATTTTTGAGAGGCAGATGAAGTAGACCTCAACTAATGTAGTAATAGATACCTGCCTGAGAGCGTAGTGAGAACTGAAATCGTGCTGAACCACAAAAAAAAAAAAAAAAAGAACTGGGTGCCTTTTATGCATTGTCAGAGAGAGACAGACAGAGACAAAGAGAAGGGATGCCTTACCTCTCACCTGGGACTGAAATCTTCCAATTCTCATTGCCTCCTGCCATTAAATTTCTCTCATAGCAACATAGTGGCATGGTATTTTGATATATTAACAGATACGTTTCTAAGTCCTGGCAGTTCCTTTATACCCCATTTAAAGCTATACCATGGAGGACCGATTCCCTTGGAGAAGGGCTGTTACAGCAGAACAGGCTTTTTGAGTACAAGAAGCCCAAACGCCGAAGCTCTCTAAGTGTGGACAATTTGGGAGATATGTAGGTGCCACCTCTGAGACTAAATAAAGTTTACTCGGACTGGAAGATGAAGAGAGAAAACCAAAAGGAAAGAAGAAGGTTTAGACATTAGTGGGTTCCTAAGAAAAAGTTCAGGGTCCTTCCCTAGTTCATCCCATCTGGAATGAGGAAACCAGGAGCAAAGGAAACCTGTGATGCATCCCCAGAGAGAACCCAGGGAGGTTTCAAGATAACAGAGTCCTCCCCTACCCCAGAAGGGTGAGGGCACAGAAGAAATACCTGTGCCTTGGCAGGTGGGACAGATGCAGCCTCAAAGCATCCCTTGGGCTTCAGTGTGGTTGAGGAGAAGCAAAATGCTTTCCACATGCCTGAGAGTAATGTAGACTTGGGGCAGGGACTTGGACACCCCACCTAGTTTTCTGCAGTCCAGGAATGGTAGAAAAGCATGTATGTAGGGGGAAAGAGTATATCTAGAGAGGCTTTGCAGGCAGGAGGAGAGACAAAGGAACAGCCACCAGAGCCAAAGACAGAGGCATCAGACAGAATGTGGTATATATTTCAGCAGATGCCGGCATGGACTGATGAACAAGGACAAGTCACTACCCATCCCCACTCTGATGCTGTGGCACAATGGTAAGTTCCCAGATCACAGAGGAAAAGAGCAGCGGGAACCCTAAACTGACTAAGATTTGGTATCTGTCACTTGATAGAATGCCAGTCACGAAAGAGAGAGAGAGAGAGAGAGAAATTAAGCTTTAGAAAAACAAAGAAAAGTACATTTCTTGCAAATCTGATTCATATTATGAGATTCATGCCAGTTACATGTATCCTATAGAATTTCTAATACATGTATACCACAGGCCAAATACTTTTTAAAAATGTCTTCTGCATTAGGCTTTGAATAAGAGTCGACATCATATAGGAGGTGCTGTGTTCTGAACAATATCATTTTCAGATTGGAATTATAGCTTTATCCTGTTTCTTTGGGAGTGGGGTAACTATTTTCATTAGTTTGTATAAGAATGGATTGACTGATTCATCAAGATTCTAGAAATAACTGAAGGATTATGCTATACCACCTGCTTACATTAACTGCTCAGTTGGTGGACTGACAGAGCACTGTAATCATTTCTTCTCAATTCCTGTGGTGAAGTAATCCCAAATGTCACTACCATCATCTACCTCCCATCAACTTCCACATCTCTGCTATGCCATGATGACCTGGGATAAAGTCAGTGAGTAGGGGCAAGGATTGTCAGAAATCGTAGATTAGACAAACTGTAAGGGTCCTCAAAAGAGCATTTATTTTAGTTCTTGCTTCCACACAGGTCTGCAGCTAAATCATTCAAGAAGAATGATTGTCTATTCTATTTTTAAAGTTCCCCAAGGTAGGTAATCTCTAATAACCTGTTTCAATATATAATCTATAGTTTGAAAAGCTTCTTCCTTTTAGCAAATCTAAACCTAAACTCATTTCCTTTTGTTCTCTTCTTAGTGAACTGTGATAAAAAAAAAATACATTATATAATTCTGTTTTGAAATATTTGGCTCAAATATTGGATTGTGGCTTTAAAATAGCATTGATTCTGTTAGAGATGTTGACCCTTTCAGGAAAGAGTTTATGACTTAAATGAAGATTTTATGAATTGCTCTCTCAAAGGCAGATCACTGATTGCTAAAGTGGTGATTCTATGCTGAATGAGAAACTAGTATCTATGATAGCTGGTCTCTTCTCTGAAGTACTCTTTCTCTCAGAAGCTGTTTGTGTGGGGATACACTTACAGGATCAGAAAGAGCTTCTCAGTTACGTCAGCTGTGAGGAAGGAAAGAAGAAACAAGAAATGAAGCCTAAGCCAGACACCCCATTACTTAGCCCACACAGAATCACTTGATGGGTAGTGACTGTGACAGGGAAGCGAGACCAGAAGTTTTGGTGGCAAAATATCTTCAGGTCCTAAGATCTTGACATGAACCTTGGAAAGGACATCACTCTGAGACAAGGATTTAAGATGAATTAGAAAAATGGCATTCTATTCAAGCCTGGTAAGAAAACTGGGAAAAGATTGCTAAGTGACAAGTAAAGGTTAACGGTTGGTATATAATGTAGTGAAGTGTACTCAAGTACTTATAGGGTTTTGTTTTGCCCAGTGATATTTCTAATTACAGGAGCAATACTGAAATACATTCTCTTTGTAAAAAAGTAAGAATTATGACTGAAGTCTTCTTTTGCCACCCCTCCCTGCATCCTATTAGTCTCCCTAGAGAAGGGTCATTCTTCTGTGTTTGGGAGATGACTTGCTGCTTCTCTGGCCAGTGCAGCCCCTTTATCCTGGGGTAAGGGCAGATGATGAAGCATTTGGTAGAGGTGAGTCAGTATAACCTCTATTCTTAGACACTTACAGGTTCAAGAGAGAATCATTAAAAATTTCTCAGTCCAACTAAATCATGATGCAATTAGGAGAAAGAACCTACTATTTTGATTTTGGCACATAAACTTTCATTTTTGAATTTACACTATCATTGCCAATTTGTTTCTTTTTGTGTATCTTTACAAATTTTTTGTTTGTTTGAATATTTTCAAAAGAAATTGGGAGAGGGTATATCCAGCCCAACTAATCTGCCACCATTAGCCTGGAAGGTTTTCATTCCATTTCCTGTGTTGTCATTCTTCTCATCTCTGAAACACTGTAATAATTTCAAAGAGGTCTCCCTATTTCCCTAAATCCTCATCTATTCATTTTTCCTCTCTCAATTCCCTTCCCTCCAATTCATCCAAACGTAGTTATAAAATATCCTTGTTATTTTGTCAATCTTCACAGGCTACCCATTGTCTACAGAATAAAGACCCAATTCCTTAAATTGGCATTCCACAATCTGATCTCAATATGTGAATCTACACTTATACCACTCACTACTGAGGTAGATCACTGATTGCTAAAGTGGTGATTCTATGCTGAATGAGAAACTGAAATCTGTGGTAGCTGGTATACACATTATTCAAACTTCACTACAACCGTTGTCCCTGAACGTTCTATGGACTATGCCTATCTTAACATTATTACCCCAGCCTTTATCCTACCTGAATTCCCTCCCTTCCTTTATCTGAATTCAATCTGTCCTTCAGAGCAGTGTGCTAGCCCTGCACGTTACACAGAAATGAATTTTATTACATAGAAATTCTCTACCCTTCTGGAGGTACAATTCAATAAGACATTTCAATAACCATAGAAATGTTCAAATCCTTGGATTTAGCAACCCCACTCCTGAGAATTTATACTTTAATAAATAGAAATAAAAGTTAAGCCAATTATGATACATATACTTAGTATAATAGAATACAGCTACCTTAAATTATAATTAGAAGCACTATATAGCTTATGGAAATGCTAGTCATAAATAGAAAAAGAAGAGAACAAAACTGTAATTAAATCTGGAAACTGAGGGGCACCTGGGTGGCTCAGGTGGTTAAGCATCTGCCTTCAGCTCAGGTCATGATCCCAGGGTCCTGGGATCGAGCCCTGTGGTCCTGGGATCGAGCCCTGCATCGGGCTCCCTGCTCAGTAGGGAGCCTACTTCTCCCTCTCCTTCTGCCTCTCCCCCCTACACCCCGCTTGTGCTCTCTCTCAAATAAATGAATAAAATCTTTTTTTAAAAAATCTGGAAACCTGGAAGGGGAACTAAAGAATAAGAATATGTGAGGTGGTGAGATAGTGAGAGGGTAGGTGATTCTTTTTCTTTTGTTTGAATTCCCTGTTGCCATCTTAATGCTGTTCTTATAATATGTAATTGTTGTAAAGAATAATCCATAGTTCGGACTGAAGATATCTAATCAGAACCATGAGTTGAATCTTTTTTCTCTTAATATTCCTTAAAATGATAGTAAAGGGATTAAAAAAAGTTATTAAAACACAACAATAAAGAAAGTGAAGGAGAGAAGAGCGTTATAAGCTAGGATTAAGTTCATTTTGAATAACAGAAAAATCTAAAATAATAGTGTCTTAAAGAAGATAGAAGTTTCTTTCTCTCTTCTGTACCAGAAGTCCAGAGGTGGCCAGCCCAATGTTAGGAACCTTAGGCTCCTCATTTTTGCTCAACCTTGTTTCTATTCCCAACATCACCTGATGGTCTAAAATGGGTGCTGGAATTATAGCCAGTAAATGGCAACATCACCAACAGGAAGAAGGAAGAGATAAAAAAGGATGCACCCTTCCTTTTAAGGATGCTTCTCACTAAATGGATACTTTCACTTATATCCTGTTGGCCCAAGTCACAGGGCTGCATCTAGTTGCAGGAAGAATGAGAGATATAAACTTTATTCTGCATGGCCACATATCCACTTAAAAATTGGGAGTTTTATTATTAAAGAAGAGGATACAGGGGGACAGCTAGTATTCTATCACAGGAATCATCAGCAAACAAGAAATTTCCTCAAATTTTTGGATGACAAAAACAAGCAGAGAAATGCTACTAATTGATGAAGCAAAATAAAGAAGGATGTAGCGGGAATATGCACTGGGGACTACAGATAAGGAAGAGGCCAGTATGCCCTGAAGAAGTCCGAGACTGAAAAACATCTGGACTGTTGCTGAGAAAAAGAGAATACAGATAATAAGTTTTAAGTGAGCTAATTCCTCTTCTTTCATATTGGGAAGCTAATATTTTTGATGAAAATCAAAATTTTAGCAAGTCATTGTTTCAGTTAGAAATGGTTTCAGGTGCAAGTAATGAGACTTTGTTTAATATTAGTTTAAGCTCCTGCTATTCAAAAAGTGATCTGGAACAGATAACATGATTATCTACATAGAAAATTCCAAAGAATGTACAAAGAAACTGCAGGACCTAACAAGTGAGTTTAGCAAGGTTGCAGGATACAAGGTCAATATACAAAAATCAATTACATTCCTATACACTTGTAGTGAATAATTGGAAATTGAAATATTATAAAGTACCATATTTAATAACACCAAAAATGAAATATTTATACATAACTATAACAAAAAATGGCCAATATTTGTATGCAGAAAGCTACAAAACACTAATCACAGAAATTAACAAGACCTAGACAAATGAAAAGATATATCAGGTTCATAGATTCGAAAATTCAATGTTGTTAAAATGTCAATTTTCTCCAAATTGATCTATAGATTCAGTGCAATCCCAATTAAAATTCCTGCAGGCTTCTTTTATAGAAATTGATAAGCTGATTTAAAAATTTATATGGAAAAGAGGATTTAAAAACTTATATGGGAAAGCAAAATTTATATAGAAAAGCTATTCCTAGAAGAGCCAAAACAGTTTGATAAAGAAGAACAAAGTTGAAGGACCCATACTACTTGATTTCAAGACTGATTATAAGGCTACAGTAATCAAGACGGTGTGGTATTGACATAAGGATAAATACAGATCAGTGGAACAGAACTGAGGATCCAGAACTAGACCCACATATATGGTCTATTGCTTTTTTATAGGTACCAAGATAATTCAATTGTAAAAGAATAATCTTTTCAACAAATGATTTCAGAATATCTAACATCTATTTGCAAAAAAAAACCAAACTGATCTTGATCCATTCCTCATACCATATATAAAAATAACTGGAAATGGATTATAGACCTCAATGTAAAGCCTAAAATATAAAGCTTCTAGAAGAAAACTAGACGTTGGGGGTAGAAAAATATTTCACAGGCAGGATATAAAAGAGTAAATCACAAAATGCTTTAAATTGATAAATCCGACTTCATCAAAATTTTAAAATTCTGCTCTGTAAAATAAACTGTTAGAAAATAAGACAAATCACAAGACAAAAGACAAGACTGCAAGAAACTATTTCCAAACATGTATCTAATAAAAACTTATAGCCGGAATATATAAAGAACTCTTAAAATTTCATAGGTAAGAAGACAAGCAACCTCCCTACTCTCACCCCAATGAGTAAAAGAATTGAATAAACACTTTACAAAAGAAGATATACAAGTGGTCCACAAACAAATAAGAAGATGCACTTCATTAGAAATCACTAGGTAAAGGCAAGTTTAAGCAATGTGTTAACTACACACCTACTAGAATGGCTAAAATTAAAAAGAAAAAAAGTGACAATGCCAAGCTCTGGAGAGGATACAGAGCAATGGGGATTCTCATACACTGGTGAATGCAAAGTGGTAGAGCCATGTTGGACAACAATATGGCAGCTTATTCTAAAGTGAAGCACACTTACTATACAACCCAGCAATCCCACTCCTAGGTATTTTCCTAAGAAAAATGAAAATACATTTCCTTACAAAGAACTATAAGCAAATGTGTGTACCAGCTTTATTCATAATCACTCCAAATGGAAAACAATCCAAATGTTTATCAACTGGAGATGGATTAACAAATTGTGATACATCCATACAATGAAATACTACTGAATAATAAAAATGAACAAGCTACCAATACATTCAATAACATATAAATTTCAAAACACCATATTAAATGGTTGGATTCACACTCAAAGGCTATTCATACTCAAAGACCCCATTTATATGACACTCTGGAAAACGGAAAACCAAAGGGACAGAAATCAGTACAACAGTTGCCAGGTGCTGTGGTTGGAGAGAGGGGATTGACTACAAAAAGGCATGAGGAAATTTTTGGGGTGATGGAAACGTTCTATATTGTAATGGTGACTACATGACTCTATACATTTCTAAAAACTCATCAAAATGTATACCAAAAAAAGAGTTAATTCTGCTCTAGGTAAATTATGTCCCAATAAACCTGATTCCAAAATCAGGTTTCTCAGGAAACAGGCTCTGAAATTCTGAAATTTGCATGTAGGAGGTTATTGAGGGGTTATCTGAGGGAAAGGGAAGTAGGACTGGGTAGAGGGAGAACTTGACCTGCAATGCAATTGTAAAAGAAAACTCAGCTGAATCTTATAGGGAGCTCTGGAGCTAGAACGGCTTTCAGAGTTTCCTATTTGCTAAGCCTTTAGATCCTCCCATCAACCAGTCATTACATGTGACTCTCCCTAAAGTATGACCTCGGGCAAGGTGGCTCTTTAGCTGAGGGAAATTCCCAGAGAAGAATTCTGCTGAGAACCTTTAGCTACCAATACTCCAGCAGCTGTGTAAATGAGTGCTTCAGTCCTGAAAAGGGAATCTAAGCAACACACCACAGCATCCAGTACATTCTATCCCTTGAATCTCTGGAAACTACTTCATTCATATAATAAGTTCACCCCATTTGGGAAGAGCTCCTCCAGTGTTCTTACTAGTCTCTTTTTCTGGGGAAACTTACAAGGTTAGTGGAAAACCTGTAGCTCTTCCCCCAACCCTGTATTGCAGCTGGTCTCAAGGCAATGACTGATACTCATTGTCTCCTGCTCTAAAACTCATTCTAGATGAGCATTCTCAATCAAGCACCTCTTCTGGTCTAGGTGGCCTATCTGATAGGTGGACTCTGGTCGTTATCCATGAGGGATACGAGTCCCTGATTATCACATCCTGTGGATGCCGCATTTGTCCATTTGCTGTTGACACTGAGCAGAGTAATATCAAAAGACACCCTATTAGATCACCTGAATGCCAAACATATTCTTCCCTGACTTCATTGTGTAATGACAGTCCTATCTCCTCCTGATGATCAGGGTCAATTACTCCTGCCAGGATAGTTATTCTTTTCCTTGCCTGCTGGTCTCCCAGCATAAAGTAGCTAAAGAGACTGGGCAGCTGCCATTACTTACAACTTAATAGAACTCTTGTATCCCCTGGTGGAAATATTTCCCCTCTGAGAACTAAGATCTCTAGATCCGCAGCCTAAAAGCACAAATTCCCCAAAAGGGTCACTGGGAATGATGGTAAGCAGCCACTCTACTTCTACCCTTTGGTTTCCAGACTCATCTAATCTACCTATTAGGAACAAAGCACCATATAATGGTCATTGATATAGGCTATATACTGCATCTATAGGATGCCATCCCGTTTTCACCAGGTACTATCTCTAAGCTGGTGTTTCAGCTGTGGTTTCAAAAGTCCATTTCATCATTCTATCAGGCTAGATGCCTCTGGGTAGTGTGGGGTGTGACAGGACCACTAGATCTGATGGTAAAATGCCTACTGCCACATCCATACTTTCTGCTTGTGCAGAGCCTCAAAGTCAGTCAGGGGTGAGATATTAGGGCCCTCTCAGGTCTTTCTTTTTTTTTTTTTTTTAAGATTTTTTTTTTTTTTTTTTTTATTTGACAGAGAGAGACACAGCGAGAGAAGGAACACAAGCAGGGGGAGTGAGAGTGGGAGAAGCAGACTTCTCGCTGAGCAGAGAGCCCGACGCAGGGCTCGATCCCAGGACCCCAGGATCATGACCTGAGCTGAAGGCAGATGCTTAACGACTGAGCCACCCAGGTGCCCCGGGCCCTCTCAGGTCTTTCTTAGGCATCTATACAGCTCTGCATATGCATGTGGCCTTCTAGAATTGAAGGAATATCTTAGAGCTCTTAAAAGATATCTATCTACAGGGGTACCTGGCTGGCTCAGTCAGTTGAGCATTCAACTCTTGATTTTGGGTGAGGTCATGATCTCAGAGTCATGAGTTGGAGCCCCGCATCAGGCTCCACACTCAGTGGGGAGTCTGCTCAAGATTCTCTCTCTCCCTCTCCCTCTGCCCGCCCCCTGCACACTCTCTCTAAAACAAATAAATAAGTAAATCTTTTTTTAAAAGATTTTATTCATTTATTTGTCAGACAGAGAGAGAACACAAGCAGGGGGAGCGGCACATAGAGGGAGAAGCAGGCTCCCTGTTGAGCAAGGAGCCCGACGCAGGACTCGATCCCAGGACCCTGGGATCATGACCTGAGCTGAAGGCAGACACTTAACCGACTGAGCCACTCAGGGGTCCCAAAATAAATAAATCTTAAAAAAAAAACTACAAACTGCCCATGCCCATCTTTCAAGTTTTTTGGTCAGACTCTTGTTAGCCTCACCTTCTTTTCCTTTTTTTAAGTAATGTCTACACCCAACGTGGGGCTTGGGCTCATGACCCTGAGATCAAGTCTCATGCTCTACCAAATGAGTCAGCCAGGCGCCCTTAGTCCCAACTTCTAACACCACATTGGACAGCTATAGTCTTAAACAATTCCCGCTGGTTGTTTTGATAAATGTCCTGAAGACAGTACTCTTTGCACAGAGAAAGTTCTCAGGCAAGTCAAATAAAGACAAGTTCTGGAAATGGACTTTTTCAGCAAGCCACTAGACAAGTTAAATAGTCACAGTTCTCTGGGAAGGGGTCTCTTACAGAGCTGTAAACTCATTCTGTCCTCTCCAGCAGCTTTTGGTTTTCACACATACAGCAGTTGCAATGCTGTTAATTTTTCAAGGCCACTGCAAAGCAAGGAAAGTGAGGATGGGATTAGGGCAAGTTAAAACACCATAAGTTCATCAAATTTTTACTGAATTTAGCCATTTTTCTGAATAAACTTTACTCAGATTGTTGCAAGCCATTTGTTAATCTCCAAAGTTCTGAACAAGCTGATTTTGTCAGTTTGTTCTAGTGTTCTTGTTGCCTCTACGGAAAAGTGCATTTTCAAAGAATTTTACTCTGTCATTCTGGAAGTCAGCCTGGAACATAGGTTTGAGGGAGAAGTACCAGTGCAACAGAAGTAGATAACATGGGAGGATAGGTCATCTGCTTATGTAACTTACTTGTGCCCTTTGGCCCTGCATATGCCCCAATTCTGAAATTATCACTTCCATCTTACAATGGATCACTGCTAGATCTGCTGATCCTATGCCTTAATGAAGAGCTCTGGCCACATGGTCACTTCATCAGTTACTTGCTGTCTACTATGTCAATAGCATGCCAGGACCTCTGTTTTGCTTTGTTTTTAAGATTTTATTTACTTATTTGTCAGAGAGAGAGAGAGAGACAGAGAGCACAAGCAGGGGGAGAGGCAGGCAGAGGGAGAAGCAGACTACCCACTGAGCAAGGAGCCCAATGTGGGACTCGATCCCGGGACCCTGGGATCATGACCTGAGCCGGAGGCAGCCGCTTAACCGACTGAACCACGCAGGCGTCCCAGGAGCTCTGTTTTGAACAGTGTATAACTCTCTGCTGCAGGTAGCATGCCTTACTCCAGAGCCCTATGTGTATCAACTGTGATTTTCATTTTGGAGCTGGCATAAACTTCACATGATGCATCTTCTCCTTGTAGATCGTCTTATACCATAGAATATAATGGGTCGCATGGCCCAAGAAGTAGGGCTGCTTGTACTATAGCTTGAACTGCTGTGGAGCCCTTTCCTGCTCTGGGCCTCATTTAAAGCTGGCAGACTCCCTTGTCACTTGGTAAAGTGTAAAGCAATATTTCCAAGTGTGTAATATGCTGCCTCCAAAACCCAAGGCCCATCAGGCATTATGCTTCCTTTTGTGTGGTAAAATGTGCATGATGGAATAATGTGACTTTTACTTTGGAGGGGATGTCCCAGCATGCCTGAAACTACCAGTCCCCAAAACCTTCACTAGGGTGGCAGGGCCCTGAATCTTTGTAGAACCCTCTGAAACATGTGTGTCTTATCCAGGCCTCCAACAAGTGTTTGTATTTTTGGCTTATCTGGTCCAAATAATACAATGTCATCAATAAAGTGGGCCACTGTGATGTTCAGCAAGATGTCCATATGGTCAAGGTTCTTTCAGACTTTATTATGACAGAAGGTAGGAGAGTTAACATAGCCCTGGGGCAAGACTTTAAATGTATACTGTGGTCCATCCCATGTGAATGTGAACTTCTTCCAGATAGGGACGGGTAAGAATGCATTTACCAAATTAATGGCTAATACCACATACTGAAGCCATGTTAGTCTGCTCTAACAAAATTGGGGCTATAACTTATATGAGTTTTTCATCCTTCAAAGCTCTACCTTGCATTTTGTTTGGATCCGATAGGTAAATTAAATGGGCAAACATCACCCTTGCATTTAAGTCTTTAAGGGTGGCTTTCATCTCTGCCATTCTCCCTGGAGTGCAATATTATTTTTTTTAATTTTTATTGTTATGTTAATCACCATACATTACATCATTAATTTTTGATGTAATGTTCCATGATTCATTGTTTGTGCACAACACCCAGTGCTCCATGCAGAACGTGCCCTCTTTAACACCCATCACCAGGCTAACCCATCCTCCCACCCCCTCCCCTCTAGAACCCTCAGTTTGTTTTTCAGAGTCCATCGTCTCTCATGGTTCATCTGTACCTCTGAAACAAATAATGCAATATATGTTAAGAGCAATATTATTTTTTATTTATTGCCTTGGATGGGCAGGAGGGAACAGTTTCAGAGGCTTCTACTTGACTTTTCTCACTATTTAACAGCATTTATCCAACAGGCAAAAGAACAAATTGTTGGGAGAGGGAATCTGCCATGAGTTCTGAATATCCCTGAACAATCTTGTTAGGTACTCCAAGACCTATGCCAAGGTCTCAACTTCTTTCTATCCAGATTTCTCAAGGTTGTGTTTGCAGCAAGGAACTTTGAGACATGAGCCAATATCTCCCACAAGGACAAAGAACAGGATTACATACTGCTTATTGTAAAAATGGTAGATTCCTCAAACTCAGTCATCTCCTACAACACAACCCACTGCATACAGGTATCCATCTGGACCCTCCACATTGGCCCTTAGGAATTGAGGGGCAAGAGGAACTGACGTAAATATGCTGCTCATGCTGCTTGCTTGTTGTGCTGTAATAAAGTCCTTTGTTTCTGACCCAGGAGTCTCATATACTACCAGCATCCATGCAACAATAACAGGATGATTTATTAGTTTGTAAGAAAAGTAAAATCCTAGTCCCTGACAGCAATATAGGGGTTCTGCTAACTCTCAAGTATATTCATGTTTTCTGGCATTATATAGAATATCCACTCTAACATGCCCATTTCTCTTAGCTTTTTGATCCCTTCCTCCATTATTTGCCATGATAGTTCTAACATTTCCACTTCACTTAGAGTGGACCGTCACTCTTCAGGCTTCGAAGAGGCAACCAAGCAGCTTAATAGAACCATTTCCAAAGATCTCTAACAAGTGTTAAATTTTGTATCATGGGATATTGGTCCCATATGGATAAACTGTTACCCAATTTTATTTAATGATCTTTGATCCAGCAATCTCAAAGTCTGTTACCCAGGGAACCCAATCAATGACTTACATGCTCTCCTGGCTCTTAAGGGTATATGTTAGCTAGGCTCTGCAGCTTTTTTTTTTTTTAAGATTTTATTTATTTGAGAGAGAGAGAGCGTGAGAGTGGAGAGACTCAGAGGAAGAAGCAGACTCCACACTGAGCGGGGAGCCCGATGCGGGATCCCGGGACTCCTGGATCATGACCTGAGCTGAAGGCAGTCGCTTAACCAACTGAGCCACCCAGGCGCCCTGCAGCTCTTTTGATGTATAGCCCTTTTCTCCCTCAGCAGGCCTAGTACTTCCCTGCTGGATTTTGTTGACTTGATTCTAGTCATTGGTTTTTTGCCAGGAGAAGAAATAGGAATAGATCCTATGGAGGGTATGAATTGTCCTGCAAGAGAGAATCCCCAAGAATCTTCAAGAAAGGGGAGAGTGCTACCCTTTAATGGAGAGAAATGAGCTACTTCTGTAGGCTCAGAGGATTCAGAGGAATTTTTAGTGCATTGATCTAAAGGATTTTGAGTTCATTGATCCAGAGGTCCTCATCCCAAATCTCAGGGTCCCACTCCTTGCCAATCCTTGCCACTCCTTGCCCTGACTTTTTTTTTTTTTAAGATTTTATTTATTTATTTGACAGAGAGAGAGACAGTGAGAGCAGGAACACAAGCAGGGGGAGTGGGAGAGGGAGAAACAGGCCTCCTGCTGAGCAGGGAGCCCGATGTGGGACTCGATCCCAGGACCCTGGGATCATGACCTGAGCCAAAGGCAGACGCTTAACGACTGAGCCACCCAGGCGCCCTTGCCCTGACTTTTGTATAGCAGATCCGACATGACAGAGAATCCAGTTTTCTTTGGAACTCTGCTACCTCTAAAATAATAATTAAGTCCTGCTCTTGTACCTCAGCCTTTCCCGCCCTCCAGCTATAGGCAATAAGAATCTCTTTGTATGCTGCCAAGGAGGGTCTCTGGTTTCACACTTCACCTTATATAGGTGATTAATGACCTCAGCCTTTCACTGTCTTTCTTTAAAGCATTAATAGCTAGAAGAAATGGCCATCCAATTCCAAAGTTCTTACATAATTATGTCCCTTGAAGCCCTCACATGACTCTCCATTGCATCCCTTCCCGCCAGTCTTCTACCCCCGCTCCCCACTGACGGAGTTTTAACAATTACACCACAACCATTTGCCAAGGGTCAACACCTACACCAGTGATCAGGTCTTCATTGTAAACTGGCTATTGGGTGAAGCAGCTTCAAAATCCTATTTTAGTTTCATAAATTGGGTTCTCTGGGAATCAGACTCGAGACTCAGATTTACATGCAAGCATTTTATTTGGGAGTGCTATAAGGTTAGGTTTGCCAGATAAAATACAGGATGCTCAGTTAAGTTTGAATTTCAGATAAATGACAAATAATGCAATATTTGAGACAAGCTTATATTAAAAATTATTCTTGTTTATCTCAAATTCAAATTTAACTGGGCGTTCTGTGCTTACATTTGCTAAATCTAGCAACTCTATCTAGAGAACAACACCTATGAGAGGTGAAGAAGCAGGCTTGTGAAGCGGGAGAGGTTGAACTATGAAGCCGTTGCAAGAGAGACTTCAGCTGACTCTATAGAGTGTCCCCTAAGGGCTCTCTGCCTTGAAGAAGGAGGGCAAAACTTTATTTCTTCACATCAACCAACCATTGGATGCAGGTTGCCCGGTGGCAGTGGTCATGATTTTGGGTAAGGTAAAGTCTTGATATTTGCTATTCTCTCTGCATGGAGCATTGTCCCACCCCCTCCAAATATCCACCTACATGGCTTGATCTCTCACTTCCTGTCTTTATTCAAATGATACCTTCTCAATAAAGCCTTCTTGACCTATTTAATACTAAAACACACTGCCTCCACTTGTGGTACTCTGTTCCCCCTCTCCTGCCTTGTTTTTATTAACAGATATACCACCATCGTATATACTATGTATTTTATGTATTTCTTTGTTTATGATTTGCCTCTGTCTCTAGTATGTAAGTTCATGATTGCTTATTCATGAGGAATTTTTGTCTGTTTTGTGCACTGCTGTATCCCCAGGGCCTAAAACAGCCCAATATATAGTAGGCCCTCATTAAATATGTGAGGAAATGCAAAACTCACAGAGAGGGAGAGGGAGGGAGGGACAGAGGAGAGAAAAAGATGGGGATGGAGAGATGAGGAAAGGATGGAAGAAGGAGAGAAGGAAACGGGGAGAGAGATTGATTTTAATGATTTGGCTCATGTAACTGTGAGGGCTCACAAATTTGAAATTTATAGGGCAGGTTGGCAGCCTGGCAATTCAGGTAAGAGTTGATGTTGCAGCCTTGAGTCCAAATTCTAAAAGTTGGAAACTCAGACAGGGTTGTAGTCTTGAGGAGAATTCCTTCTTCAAGAAACCTCAGTCTTGGGGCACCTGGCTGGCTCAGTTGGTACAGCATGCAACTCTATATCTCAGGGTCATGAGTTCAAGTTTCATGTTGGGTATAGGGGCTACTTAAAAAGAATAAGAAAAAAAGAAAGAAAGAAAGAAACTTCAGTCTTTGCTCTTAAGACCTTCAATTCATTAGATGAGGCCCACACACATTATAGAGAGTAATCAGATTTAAAGTCTACTAAAAATAAACACTAATCACATCTAAAAAATACCTTCACAGGAATATCTACACTAGTGTTTGAACAAACAACTGGGTACCATAGCCCAGCCAACTGACACATAAAATTAACCATCGCAGCACAAAAAAGAAAAAATAATAATTGAAAGATACACAGTCCCTGTTCTTTTTTTTTTTTTTTTTTAAAGATTTTATTTATTTATTTGAGACAGAGAGAGAGCACATGAGAGGGGTGAGGGTCATAGGGAGAAGCAGGCTCCCGATGCGGGACTCGATCCAGGGACTCCAGGATCATGACCTGAGCCGAAGGCAGTCGCTTAACCAACTGAGCCACCCAGGCGCCCACACAGTCCCTGTTCTTGAGGGGTGGTGGGAAAGACAGGTAAGAAATACAGGAGACTGAGACAAATGCTATACTCCAGAGGCACAAAGAAAGTGCTGTGGAAGGGCAGAAATTTTGGTGGGGGCCAACTGGGAAGACTTTATGAGGAAGTGATCCTTGAATCTGGCAGGATATGTGGAATTTTGATAGAAGGAGGGGTGTTTCAGATTAAGAGGCCTGAAAATGCTTGGCACAGTTGGTAAATGGCCATGAGTCTTCAGGAAGTCAGTCCTTACCACCATAGCATCTACCTTCTGTACCTTTAATTCAGTGCTAACATTATGCTGCCTTAATTTGTTCATTATATTTGTTTTTGCATGTATAAGTCTTGTTTCCCTATTCCTGAGAGCAGGCAGGGACAACATATTATACTCTTTTTTTTATTCTTCGTAATTCTCAGTTCATAGAAAGTACTTCAAATTGTATCTAATTAAAGTACATGCCTAAGGTGGACTTGCCTGGATTTGCCCCCGGAGACCAGAAGTGGGCTCATGATCCAGCCTTAGCCACTCTCTTCAGAACATCAAAAGCCTGGATGTGCAGCTTTTCCCATGAATATATAAGACACCCCACATCTTTCTAATAAATTTCTTTCTTCCTTATTTGGCCACAGAACCCTAAGTGGTATAGTCTTGTCATTCAGACCATAAAACAAAACATCAGTGTATACTTGGTAGCAGCTAAATGTATATAGAGACAAAGTGTCCAAGATGAAATAAACAGTTCAATCTTAGCTTGTCAACTGAGGCATAGCATACAAAGTGAGTTGTTCATTCATAGAGCATGTTTTTGGGTTTATATTATGCAAATGATTGCATTGTGCTAGGTCTGGAGAGATACAAGTATGAAAAATGTGTAGTCTTTGCTGGCAGGAGCCTGTAATCTAGTAGGTAAGAAAAAGATGTCCCAAATTTTAAAATTTTATTAATTATAGAAGCAGGCTTTTTTATACTCCATACTCATTCTGTTGCAAGTAGCAGCAACAAACTCACAATGGCTTAAGCAATAAAGGGAATTTATTTGCTCATACAACTAGAGGGATGCAGTAGATTGAGGGACTCAAAACTGTTGGGTTCTCTCTCACACACACACATGCACACACATGCATCAAGGCACCTCTTAACACCATGTAAGTTTTTTGACCCAGAAAGAGTAGAGAACTTCTTTTTCCTCACTTCAATAAATGCAGATCCAGGGAAAGACTGGTTGGTCTGCTTTGGTCATATGTCCCCATCTCCCACCAATCTTTAAGGTCAAAGCAGTAGGGTGTTACAATCAGCAATGTTGAGTACATGTTACTCCTTGTCCAGTGTAATGGGCTACTGTGATTGGTGTCTACACCAGCATTACATGTTTGGAATGGAAATGAAAAGAAGTAGAGGAGATCCTGCTACTGGAGATAGTGGAAAGGGATGCTGGGCAGACAAAACAAATGTCCATTATGAGTGTCAGGAGAATGACTTAAAGCACTTAGGAGTTTAGAGCAGGGAGAGAAAGCTCATTTCTAGGGTGCTCAGTGAAGAATTCCTGAAAGAGGAATCTTGGACCTACCATTAAAAGATAGGATTTTAGGGGCGCCTGGGTGGCTCAGTCATTAAGCGTCTGCCTTCGGCTCAGGTCATGATCCCAGGGTCCTGGGATCGAGTCCCACATCCAGCTCCCTGCTCGGCGGGAGGCCTGCTTCTCCCTCTCCCACTCCCCCTGCTTGTGTTCCTGCTCTCGCTATCTCTCTCTCTGTCAAATAAATAAATAAAATCTATAAAAAAAAAAAAAAAAAGATAGGATTTTAGGTGGAAAAGGCAAGGAGGTTTAGGTGAAGGAAGGGTCATGGAAAAAAGGCATTGCAATAAAGCACAGGGCTGGTTTGGGGTGTGTTTCCATTTGGTAGATTCCAGAAGGTTCGCATGGAAACGGAGGGAAGGAAGGAAGGAATAAAGCGGGGTTCAACCCTGATCTAAACACAGCTCAGGAGTCTTTGAGTTGGGACCTGCCAGGAACGTGTTTATATGAGAAACTGAGCAGCCTCCCGGAAAAAAAATCACATAAACTCTGCCTAATAACCACATCGTGAGGTCCTAGTCTTGAGAGGGTGTCACCAGCTAGACCCCAAGACCTGACCTTTACCACTTACTTGCTTATACCCACTGACCTTTGTCCCACATTCTTCCTTAAGCTCTTCTTTCCAGCTTATCTCTTAACTCAGGCAAAAGACCTGAGGGGCATAGCATCCCTTGATGGAAACCGAAACTACCCCTCAAGCAATAACTGCCCAAAGAGTTCTAGAAAGCTCAGTCCACCCAGACCATTTTCAACTCCTGCCTGCATAGATGGACCACAGAGTGACCCATGAAGTGATGACAGTTACCTTTACCTCATTATAATACTAAAATCTCCACCCAAGGAGGAGCAAAGCCTCATTTACATAACATACAATGTATGCATAGGTATGTTTCCTTAAGGTGTATGTGTCACCTCATGCCCACCTCTACATATGGTGACAAGACTCCCCTATCTAAATATTCATCTTAACCCTAAATAAAAGAAACCCATTCACCGTTGCTCAGGGGGTCATAGCTTTAGAAGTTATTCTCTGTGATCTCTGTATTTGCTGCAAATAAAGTTTCCTTTGTGTGACAACTCACCTGGTGTTTCTCTCACTCACCAAGGAGAGAACTCACGTTAGTTCGGTTACAAGAGGGATTTGTATTTTTTATAACTTTTTTTTTTTTTTTAAGATTTTATTATTTATTTGACAAAAAGAGACACAGCGAGAGAGGGAACACAAGCCTGGGGAGTGGGAGAGGGAGAAGCAGGCTTCCTGCAGAGCAGGGAGCCCGATGCGGGGCTCGATCCCAGGACCCTGGGATCATGACCTGAGCCGAAGGCAGACACTTAACGACTGGCGCCCCATAACTGCTTATTTTTAACTAGATTTTGTTAATTGAAAAAGGAGAGCATGTATTCTAACAGTTCAAAGAGGTATTAAATGAAAAACACTTCTCCCTCCCTTTCCAGTTCTTTAGCGAGAGAGGGAGTGATTTTGAGTTTGTACTAGGGGCCACTGTTCACATTAGATCTTCCAGCCCAGCCCCTGAGCCCACATTTAAGTGCCATTTGGAAAGAGGGAGTCCAAAGTTAAAAGTGGAAGATCTATGTTCACTAAAATCTCTGAAATAATCTGGGGGAGATAAGATGGTCAGAGGTACAGTTGTGGGTGTCCTGGTATCACAGTGTAGCTCAAAGGATGAGAATGTATTCTGCCTACCTGGGTAGGAACCCACAGGGCTATGACACTAGGAAGGCTCCAGAGGCAGAGTGAAGCTTTGACACATCAAAGCTCCCAGCTCACCAATGACTTGAATGGTGCAGGTTCAGGCCCGAGGTTCTACTAACACCAGCACCAATGACTTTTAAGCAGGGAGAGCAGCAAAAGGAGGAAGCAAAAGAAAGCAGCTCAGAGTCAAGGTATCCGTAGACTTCCTCATCCTTAATGGTGTATGGTGACATAAGAAGGTGTCCTCAAAGTGTGGTGGTTGAGATCTTGGATTCTGGAGTTGGCCTTTCAGGGCTTTATCCTGGCACTGTCATTTACTACTTCCTACTGGTACCTACTCCACAGGGATTTATGAGGATTTGCTCATGTAACATATATGAACAGTGTAATCCAATGTCTGGTTCATGGTAATCTTTTTTTTTTTTTTTAAGATTTTATTTATTTATTTGAGAGAGGGAGAGAGACAGCGAGAGAGAACACAAGCAGGGGGAGTGGGAGAGGGAGAAGCAGGCCTCCCGCGGAGCAGGAAGCCCGATGTGGGGCTCGATCCCAGGACCCTGGGACCATGACCTGGGCCGAAGGCAGACACTTAACGACTGAGCCACCCAGGCGCCCCTGGTTCATGGTAATCTTTAGTCTTTCTTTCTTTCTTTCTCTTTTTCTTTCTTTCTTCCTTCCTTTCTTCCTAAGTTCGTTCTTTCTTTCTTTCTTTCTTTCTTTCTTTCTTTCTTTCTTTCATTGAAGCGAGGTATAATTGACATATAACATTATATTAGTTTTAGGTGTGCAACATAATAATTTGGTATTTGTATACATTGTGAAATGATCAATCTTTAGTGTTATTATTCTTACAAAGGCATTCATGAGGATGAGGAGACCTCAGCAGATAGCCCTAGTGAAAAACAAGAGAGCCAAACAAAAGGAAAAGAACCTCAGAAATAACAGGGGCCTTTGCAGTAGTGGGGATAGGGTTGAGCTAGAAGAATGTTGTTTATTTTTGTGAGGGGGAGTCCATTGTTTTTACTCCCTTGCCTCTGAGTCTGCAGGAGACATGAGTTTCAGGTGAGACAGGGAGTGAAGCTAAAATTCACAGTGGATTTTGAATGCTTAGCTGAGAAACTTGGATTTCATTCAAAAGGTTATGAAGAACAATTGAAGAAAACTATATTAAGATTAATCCAGGGACACCTGGGTGGCTCAGTCGGTTAAGCATCTGCCTTCAGCTCAGGTCATGATCCCAGGGTCCTGAGATAGAGTCCCGCATCGAGCTCCTTGCTCAGCAGGGAGCCTGCTTCTCCCTCTGCCTGTCTCTGTCTCTCTCTCTGACAAATAAAATCTTTAAAAAAAAAGATATTAAAAAAAGATTAATCCAGAATTCTATACAAATAAGTAGGAAAAAGGGAAGCTCCAAGAAAGAGAGACCAATTAAAATATTATTACTAGAGACTGTGGGAGACAACATAAAGTGCTGAAATAGTATAGTATTTTTTTAAAGATTTTATTTATTTATTAGAGAGAATGAGATATAGAGAGAGAGCATGAGAGGGGGGAGGGTCAGAGGGAGAAGCAGACTCCCTGCTGAGCAGGGAGCCCCATGTGGGACTCGATCCCGGGACTCCAGGATCATGACCTGAGCCGAAGGCAGTCGCTTAACCAACTGAGCCACCCAGGTGCCCTGAAATAGTATAGTATTAAGAATGGAAATGAAAGGACAGATGTGAAAGAAACACTTGATGACAGAAATATCTCAGGATATATAAAGCATCTGCTTGCCCAAACCTTCAACGTGTTCCAAGTCCAAATCCTAGAGTTTTAAAAACTATGTAAACCAGAACTTTGCTATATGTAATCCAATAATCTATTGGATTTCTTTTCATTGTTTGCGTATATTGTTTTAAATAAGTAAAATTTTTTTCTAGACCAAACTCCTAATTATTTTATTGAACACCACATTAAATGATGATGCTTTAGCACAGATATCTTAACTGATTTTCTTTTCCCAGATCATTTTATACTTGTAGATTTTTTTTTAAAAGATTTTATTTATTTATTTGAGAGAGAGAGAGAGCACAAATGGTGGGGAGGGGCAGAGGGAGAGGGAGAAGCAGACTCCCCGCTGAGCAGGGAGCCTAATGTGGGGCTCAATCCCAGGACCCCGAGATCATGACCTGAGCCGGAGTCAGACGCTCAGCCGACTGAGCCACCCAAATGCCCCTACACTTGTAGATTTTAAATTAGTTTACCATCTGCTGACCCATTATAAATCAAATAAATTATTAATAAAGTTTATAGTAAGTGGCAAATATGATATTTAACAAAACATCATTATTACTGTACTGTTGCTAACAAATGTCTGCTGTTTTCAGTCTTTTTCCCAGTCTCTAGCTCATTGGTTAATGCTGGTAGATTAAGGTGCACATATTTGTTTGCCTCATTTTGTATAGTTAAAGGTTATTGCTAATGGGAATCTCAGAAGCTGCCACAAAGTTGGTGGGCATGAATTGAGCATTTAAAAGCTGTTAGAGCACTCACCACCTAATTCAAAGACTCCCGTGTTAGGATAAGTTGATCATAAAATGAGTTAGACTGACACTCAGTCACCTGCCAACCTCAAGAAAATTTCCGTGCAACAAGGTACATTATAAAATACCACATAATCCCCAACCTCACAGCACATACCTCTTAGTATTAATATGGTTCCAAGAGACCCAAAAGGCTAGCTAAAAAGATGGGATCTTTGGGGCAACTGGGTGGCTCAGTCGTTAGGCATCTGCCTTCGGCTCAGCTCGTGATCTCAAGGTCCTGGGATCAAGCCCCGCATCGGGCTCCCTGCTTGGCGGGAAACCTGCTTCTCCCTCTCCCACTCCCCCTGCTTGTGTTCCCTCTCTCGCTGTCTCTCTCTGTCAATGGGATCTTTAATTTCTAAAGAGTCAAACACACTATCTTCCAGCACAACTGTTTATTTTATATTTAAGGATTGTGGTCCCAAAAGCTGTAGATACGTACAAGATGGCAAAATATTATTAAAAAGAACCTAGAGTTACAATGGTCATAATGAGGAACATTCCAATTAGACAAGATCATTTAAGAAGTGCACTTTAAAACAAAGATTCCCAAATCAAACCAACAGAATGGGATACCTATTTTAATTGGCACGCAGAAAACTCCAAAAGGTTTAAAAATTCCACAATAGCTTCATTGTAAGTTTCATTGCAAAGGCTAATGAAAAATTAAATATATAAATATATATATAAAACAAGACTATAAGACTATGTAACTCCTACTGCTCCCTTCTATCCTCCCTTACTTGGGTACTCGGAATTGTTTTTCTGCTTTGAAAATGACTATATGACTGTAAAAAAAAAAAAAATGTCCAATAAGATAAAGGCCTTAAAGACACCCCCATATTTACCTTCAAAGGGCCCTCCTAGAGTTGGCAGAACTCTGAAAGATTTTCTTGCAAACTGCTATGTTTTACCTTAAAGAGACAACTATTAAATATGAACTAAAATTAAAATTAATGAAAAAGTCTCCTGGGGCGCCTGGGTGGCTCAGCCGTTAAACGTCTGCCTTTGGCTCAGGTCATGATCCCAGGGTTCCGGGATCGAGCCCCGCATCGGGTTCCCTGCTCAGCAGTGAGTCTGTTTCTCCCTCTCCCTCTCCCCCTCCGCCTGCTTGTTCTTGCTCAAATGAATAAATAAAATCTTAAAAAAAGAAACTCAAAAAAAAAAATCAACTTAAAAAAAAAACCCACCAACTTAAGGGAGATATTTATTAACAAAGGAAAAACAAAATGGGGAAAATTATTTGAAACTTAGGTGAATTAAAAAAAACTTAAATGTCTTCACAAATATCCACCTCATGGTTAAAATTTTATTTTATTTTATTTTATTGAGAGAGAGAGAGCACAAGAGGGGGGAAGCGGGAGAGGGAGAAGCAGACTCCCCGCCGAGCAGGGAGCCCGATGCGGGACTCGATCCCGGGACTCCAGGATCACGACCCGAGCCGAAGGCAGTTGCTTAACCAACTGAGCCACCCAGGCGCCCCATGGTTAAAATTTTAGAATGGAATCTATGTGGTCTCTGTTTGTGTCAGCCTGTATGTTCCTGTGTGTGTATATATTTATATGTCATAAATGCATGGTATTTCCTACCTCGGAATGGTATTGCCAAAATTAACTTGTAAAAGAGCTCTATATAATTGGTTTAAAGAAAATTAAGCTCTTATATAAATTAAATTCTCAAAAATGTAATAAAAATTAACCCAAATAAATTTCAAGGAAAATTGGGGCGCCTGGGTGGCTCAATTGGTTAAGCAACTGCCTTCGGCTCGGGTCATGATCCTGGAGTCCCGGGATCGAGTCCCGCATCGGACTGCCCGCTCAGCGGGGAGTCTGCTTCTCCCTCTGATCCTCCCCCTCTCATGCTCTCTGCCTCCCATTCTCTCTCTCAGATAAATAAATAAAAAATCTTAAAAAAAAAATTTTTTTTTCAAGGAAAATATTCTGTATTAGAGCTAGTTTAAAATGTTAGTTTAGGGACGCCTGGGTAGCTCAGTCATTAGGCATCTGCCTTCGGCTCAGGTCATGATCTCAGGGTCCTGGGATCAAGCCCCGCATCGGGCTCCCTGCTCACGGGAAGCCTGCTTCTCCCTCTCCCACTCCCCCTGCTTGTGTTCCCTCTCTCGCTGTGTCTCTCTCTCTGTCAAAATAAATAAATAAAATCTTTTAAAAAATAAAATAAAATAGAATAAAATGTTGGTTTAATTAAAACAGGCATATCTTTAGGGTTATCAGTATTAAATATAATACTTTTATTCTACATGGGTTTATTAATCAAATAAGTTCATGTTATCTCTTACAAAATTTGTCACCAAGAAAAATAGCTTGGGGTGATGGTTGACTTTGTCTACTGTCATGAAATTTTTGTAGGTCATCTAAACATAATTTTTAAGAACAAGTAAATTAAATAGATGTAAGTAGGATAAAAAGTTTTTAGGTGAACTCTTAAAATAGTTTCCCCAAATCTTTTTGGTAACCCAAAACCTTAAAATTTTGCTAAGTTAAATTAAATGATGGATAGTCAATGGATTTCTAGATCATTTCCAAATAAGATAAAATACTGCAACATTAATTACTGAACATAGGTTTATCCACTTTTGGCTTCCTTTTACAGAGAAACTAAAAGATATTTGGGTCTATTAATAAGCATGTTTTGTGCCACACTGAAAAATCCACTATGAGAAAGCATATGTTTTTTAGAAATTATAAAATATATTTATAAATTTGCCAAGCCACAGAATGCTAATGTTAAAGACAGTTCATAATTGTTTACTTCTTTATTTTCACTAAAAATTAAGGTTTTTAAAGGTTAAAAATTCTAATATATGTAATTAAAGCTACTAGAAATGATAAGGGACACGTCTTTGTATATAAGAAAAGTAGGATAAGAGAAGTTATGAGGAGTAGAGATGCATTTTTTTTTTTTGAGGGAAAAGGAAATAATTTTGTCCTAAAGTGAAACTGGTTACTTCAGAATGGTAAAGAAGAGATTAAGAAACAAATAAATCAAAAGTTGGGAAGAGAGAGAGAATCTTACCTTATTTGGTCAATTTGGCTAAAATCAAATGAATTTATTATGAGAGTTATAAAATTGAGCTTTAAAGTCAATAATATACTTATGCCAAACAGGAGCTTAATTTTCATTCATCTGCTAAAAAGAAAATGTTTTCTTACACTTGGTCTGCTTTTGATAGGAGATTATAAAAGGTTTTTCCTTACATTTTAAGCAATCTGCCTAGAAAACAAAGATTTTGTGTCTTGCCAATGTAATTTCCTATGTTGTCTTTATCAGGTCTTCTGATTACTTAAGAAAGTTGAATCTTCTCTATTAAAAGAGCAAGTGGGTTTTTTTTGTTTGTTTGTTTGGTTTGGTTTGGTTTTTTTACAACTATTACAATTTCTGTATTTGTCTGCAAAGTTTTAAATTGTTGCTATGGTTAAATAGATAACTAAGTATATTTTATAGTGACCTATAATCCTATTTGACTAGGTATTTCTGAAGCCTTTTGGTATTTTTGACAAAACTTTCCAAAATCAAATTCTAAATGAAGTTTTTTTGACTTCAAACTAACTGCAGTTTTTTTGGAGGATCCCTGGAACATCTTAAAAGATTTGTTCTGTCTCCTTATAAAAAAGGAAATGTTATATTGATTAGGCTTTTTGATATGTTAAATTACATAGGAAGCACTATCAAATAAGAAGTAATACTAAGCCTTCTTTATGTTGTATTTGTATAGGTATATAAGTGTTCTAGAAATTGTATGAAATTCCTAGAAATCTGATATGTCCTGGTATAATGTTATCAGTCATAATTCTAGTTATTATTTTAAAACATTGCATGTTAGAGAAATAACCAAATTTCCTTGTCAATTCCCTTACAATGAACTCTCAACAGAACTTTAACAATGGGCATTTTAAATCTTTGTCATTTATAGAGAGTTATTGTATTATTCAGGTGCTTTTGCAAAAGTGTCCCTGCAATAGTGCTTCATCCTCAAGGAGATTCATAGAAAGGACTCTGGCAAACACATGTTTCTGATTAACGTTAAGATCATATAACTGAACTGGGTATTTCCAAAGTAATAGCAAAAACTAGATTCAGAGGCACCTGGGTGGCTCAGTCGGTTAAGCATCCAACTCTTGGTTTCAACTAAGGTCATGATCTCAGGGTCCTGGGATCAAGCCCTGCATCGGGCTCTGTACTCAGCACAGCGTCTGCTTGAGATTCTTTCCCCCTCACTCTCCCTCCCCTTCTGTTCCTCTCCCAGCTCCTGTGCTCTCTCTCTCTGTCTCTCCCAAATAAATAGATAAATAAAATCTTTAAAAAAACAAAAAGAAAAAACTGGATACAAGCAGAACAAGAGTTAATAACATGAGAGTGAATAAACTGAGGATGATTATAATTTTTGATGACTTTTTGTCTGAAACATTGCTGATTCCTTAATGTTTTATTTTCCTAAATGTAAGGAAAACTTCTGTCTCTCTCTCTCTCTTTTTTTAAAGATTTTATTTATTTGAGAGAGAGCGAGCATGAGCGGGACAGGGCAGAGGGAGAGGGAGAAGCAGACTCCCTGCTGAGCAGGGATCATAGGACCCTGAGATCATGACCTGAGCCAAAGGCAGACGCTTAACCAACGGAGTCACCCAGGGGCTCCAGGAAACCCTTTCTCTTTAAGTTATCTAGGGCTTACAGCAATTTGGTAAAGTATACCTATGTAAACAAAGATGAAAAATTTACTTTTCTCCCTATCTGATCCCCCCAGAATTCAGAAATCCCTGAGTGTTCTTTTAATGGCAATATAATTAGTTAATATGCATAAATTCAGTAAGAATCTGTCCTAAACACTGGCTCTATTACCAAGGCTTTGACTGGAATGTCATATTTGAGAGAGATGTACATAGACTCAGATATGACCAGACAGCTTTAAGGCACTAAGGTTAACTTTATGAAGTCAATAAAGCCTCTTGGGAAAATCAGCCCAGCACCTTGCTTACAGGGTTTCCAGCAATCTCACCAACTAGAATCTGATGGCCAGTGCTTGGCTTGGCTTCCTGGCCTCAGAGGCTTTTAAGAAAAGTTCAATGTGAGATTCCTTATGAAAGGTTCCAGCAAAACAGTCTTAAAAAGAGCTTATATGATCAATCACTATTCTTGCTGCACTTACCTAACTAATCAAGCCAAGTTCAATGCAAATATATTAGTTTTACTATCTTTGGTAAAAAATGGGGGCAATTGTAGAGAAAAATATTATGTTTTCACCTTTGTCTATATTAGATTCTGAGGTTTTGAGGTTAATTGTCTCAAGTTTTGTTATATACTTATAAACTGAACTGAATCCTGGATCTTTCTAGTTTCCTCAAATATCTGGAAAACTTCCCAAGCTAATGATGAAGGATAGTTGGAAGAAAGGCAGGCAGGGACAAGGGGCCTCTGCCCTAAGAGGAAGCCACTCTTAAAAAAGATTTTACACCACCCTGGAAGGAGCCCTCCGTCCTTTCCCACATGATAGATAGACAACAAAAACCTGATTGGATGACGGGCACATGGAAGATTAATCAGATTAAAACAGCCTTCCAACAAGCCCATAAAAACCCCCAGACTTAGACACTCCGATGGCAACCCTTTCGGATTCCCTCCCTCTACGGGAGCTTTGTATAATCACTCTATAAACTTTGCTTCACTATCAATAAACCTTGCTTTGCTGCCCACCACTCTGCCGGGGTCTAACTATTCATTTTTCAAACAGGTGTGACCAAGAACCGTGGGCACCGAAGGAAAAAATCCTGAAATACTAACACTTCCAATTTTCTCCCACCTTCTAATTTGGAATGACTAAGAACAAAGACTACCCTCTGGATCTCCTTGGAAGGGATTATACCAAGTCCTCCTCACTAAACTTCAGGGTCCTGAGGCTTTAGTACATATCTCTCTGCTAAAGAAGGCTTCCCTGGACATCTGGTCCTGTACAAATGCTGGAAACCTCCAAATCAAATTGACTAGGAAGAGAAGTAGTTGACACTGAGGTAGACTGCTTCCTCCCAAGTTGCCAGATCAAGACTTCATACTTTAACTAAACATAAAACCCTTTCTTCTTCTCTTCCCTTCCTTTATTCTGGCATTGGCCTGGAAAGATAACACCACTATGTGTATCTCCAGACTATTGCTAAGGGGGTGGAGGGTAACCTCTAGAATTTATTTATTTATTTATTTTATTTATTTTTTAAGATTTTATTTATTTATTTGACAGAGAGAGAGAGATAGTGAGAGCAGGAACACAAGCAGGGGGAGTGGGAGAGGGAGAAGCAGGCTTCCTGCCGAGCAGGGAGCCCGATGTGGGACTCGATCCCAGGACCCTGGGATCATGACCTGAGCCGAAGGCAGACGCTTAATGACTGAGCCACCCCACCCAGGCGCCCACCTCTAGAATTTAGAACAATGCTTTATTTCGGGTAGGTAAAAACCTAACTGACCTCTGGCTTGAACAAGCAAATGCAACAATCCCTGCCATTAATAGTGCCACCTTAATGGAAGTGGTTTTTGCCCTGACAGGATTTATCTTGTCTGTGGTGGTTATCATTCTCCTTGGGTCTCTGAATGCCTAGATGGCTGGCACATAATTGGGCAATGCCTCTTATCTAAATGTGCCCCTGTTTATAGACAGACACCTCACTATTTAACTCCCCTGAACTTACATCATTAAGTTAGAAAGGTCCTATCATGGAGGATTCATGATTCAAAATTAGCTTCCTTTGATAGATCCCTACTTCCCTAGTCAGGAGTAAATGTAAAAAGAATATGATCAGGAATCTTTCCTTAATTCTTGAAAATATTGCAGAATCCACTGCTAGGACCATAGCTAGCCAACAAAAATCTTTAGCCTCTCTGGTCAAAGTTGTACTCCATAATAGGATAGCCCTTGATTATCATTTAGGTGAGCAAGGAGCTATCTGTGCTATGGTGAACAACACCTGCTGCACCTGATTAACACTTCTGGGCAAGTTAAAGCTCAATTACATATGATCACTGAGGAAGGCACTTGGCTTAAAAAGGTGACTCCTTCAACATATCTTTCTTTGACTAACTTGCTTTTGATTGGTTTGGGTTGGAAATACACTCCAGACATTGGGAATTATCCTGCTTATAGTAATCATAGTACTCTCCTAGTGCACTGTCTTCTCTCAAAAGCATGGATGCATGTTCATAGCCGCTAACCACCAAGCAAATGATCTCACTAAGACTGGCATGCCAGGGGCGCCTGGGTGGCTCAGTTAGTTAAGTGGCTGGCTCTTGATTTCGGCTCAAGTCATAATCTCAGAGTCCTGGGGTCCAACCCCAAGTCGGGCTTGCGCTCAGCAAGGAGTCTACTTGAAGATTCTCTATCTGGCCCTCCCCCTGCTCACGCACGTGTGTGCTCTCTCTATAAAATAAATAAATAAATCTTTAAAAAAAAAAACAACAGAAAAATCTTTAAAAAAAAAATTGGTATGACAGAGAAGGAATGAAGAAAATGACCAGCTAAAAATTGTGAACCTAGGGGCACCTGGGTGGCTCAGTTGGTTAAGCGACTGCCTTCAGCTCAGGTCATGATCCTGGAGTCCTGGAATCGAGTCCCGCGCCCACTTCTCCCTCTGACCCTAACCTCGCTCATGTTCTCTCTCTCTCATTCTCTCTCTCAAATAAATAAATAAAATCTTTTAAAAAATAATTGTGAACCTAAAGTCTTAATTTATAAACACTACAGGGATTCAGCAAAAAAATCCACCAGAACTACAGAACAGTAGTTGAGCATGGTGCAAATGCCTTCAATTTTGATCACCTCTCTTATTTAGGCTGAGAGTCTGATCAAAAGAAGGGAACTGTTTTAAAAAAGACACAATAGGCCCAAAATGGAGTCACTTACCCCCTTGACAGCAAAACAAAGATTTAACTGCAGTTTCAACCTCCCCCAGGAATATGACCTTTAACCAGTCAATCTGGAATTTCCTGATCAATACCACTGAGGTAATATGTCTGACCAACCCCTGACCTTCCCCCAGAGAAAGGTGTCTTTACCTGAAACAACCCACTCTTTGTTAGAAAACTTCCTTTTCCCTCTCCATCGGTCTATAAAGACCTTACATTTTTGTACAGCAACTTGGAGCTTCTTTCTACTTGCTAGATGGGATGCTGACTGCTTCATAAATCATTGAATAAAGCAAATTAGACCTTCAAATTTACTTAGTTGAATTTTAGCACCATATTAAGGGAAGAAAAATAAAAGAAAAAATTAGGAGGAAAATATATATGCCAAAGAAACTTATTAACAAATTACAACCAGAACATAGGATTTAAGAAAAATATATTGACATTAATGACTTTATTACTGCCATCACTTGCCACTATCTTCCCGGAATTCAGAATTTTGACACTAAATTCAGAACTAAAAATGATAGTAAAAATGTGTAAACCTAGGGCTATAATTTGTTAAGTTATCCAGGAATGAAACTCTTTAATACTATTATGTGATATTGTGATTTATAATAAGAAATGCATATTTTATTTTCATCCCCATCCCTGACACAGGTCTCCTAAACCCTTGGAATTTTCTAAGTGATGTGAGTGACAAAGGTGTTTTGATATTCTAATAAACCCCTTTCAACCACACCTGAGTTCATGTTAATGAGGTGACTTCTGCAAAGCACCTAAGAATGGGGATGGGTTGCCAGGGGAACCAACCTTGTGACTGAGGATTGGAACTTTCATTTCCACCTCCCTGGCCCGGCAGAAGAAAGGAGGTGGAGATTGAGTTCAATCACCAATGGCCAATGATTAATCAATCATGCTGATATAATGAGGCCTCCATAAAAAACCAAAAACATGGGTTCAGAAAGTTTCTGGGTTGGTGAACACTTGGACATTCAGGGAGAGTGGTGTACTCAGAGAGCATGGAAGCTCTGTGCCCATTTCTCCATACCTTGCCCTATGCATCTCTTCCATCTGACTGTTCCTGAGTTATCTTCTTTTATAATAAACAGTAATCTAGTAAATAAGATGTTTCTGAGTTCTGTGAGCTGCTTTAGCAAATTAATCAAACCCAAGCAGGAGGTTGTTGGAACCTCTGATCTATAGCTGATCAGAATGGATTTGAACTGAACATGATGTGGGAAACAAAGGCAGAAGAAAAATTATTAAATTTCCTTACTACCTACAGCCCACTGACAAGTCCTTGAAACAGGCCAAGTGACATTCCTCTAGGGACTCAACTGCCTCGATGTTAATACTTTGCTAGGGGCAAAAGGCAATCCTAGCCTGACCCCCCTCCACCCCCACGATCCTGTAAGTCTACTTTAACGTATAAAAATTCCTTTGGAAACTTCCTTTATCTCTAAACACCCCCAAGATACGTGTTGGCAATCATCCCCCAAGCATATGGCCCACGATATACATCTGAAGGGTCTCATGACTAAGGTTTTATTAGATGGTAATAAATGACCTTTTCCCAACAAAAGCTAGCCGCCTCAAGGTCCTGGAAACCTTGCTTCCAAACTTCCTTAGAGACTTAGGCTGTCCCTAACCCCCTCCCAACTTGAAAGAATATAATGGGCCACTCCTCATGACCCCATTGCAGCTCTTTATGCCCACGGATCCTGTCCCTGTGCTTTAATAAAATCACCTTTTTGCACCAAAGACGTCTCAAGAATTCTTTCTTGAGGGGCGCCTGGGTGGCTCAGTCGTTGAGCATCTGCCTTTGGCTCAGGTCATGGTCCCAGGGTCCTGGGATCAAGACCGCATCGGGCTCCCTGCTCTGCAGGAAGCCTGTTTCTCCCTCTCCCACTCCCCCTGCTTGTGTTCCCTCTCTCACTGTGTCTCTCTCTGTCAAATAAATAAATAAAATCTTTAAAAAAAAAAAAAAAGAATTCTTTCTCGGCCATTGGCTTCGAACCCTAACATCTTTCCTACATCAAACATCCTTAGATATTTTGGTAACCAAACCAATTTCACAGCTACCTTGATTGGACCAAGGATATAATACACACAGTGGAGAGATAACAGGTGACCCACAAATACGATCCCACTAGCATCAGCAGGCTTGCAACACAAGGCAACTTACTTCCCAACAAGACTTTTCTCTGAAGCAGGGGTTCTCTGGGGCCATAAAACAGCCTCACAATTTTTTTAGTTAAAAGGGGACTTGCATTAATTTGTTAAATCAAATACTTGTTGAGTGCCTCTTATGAAGAGGTAAACTGAATGGCACAGTGGTTTAAAGCCAGGCATCCCCACTTATATGTAGTATTGTTAGGAAGAGCAGAATTTGGGGCATGACAGAACTGGTTTTGAATCCTGACTGCTACATCCTAGGTCTTATTCCCTTAGAAAATTACTTAAAACCCTCTCAAAATCAAAAGGGCCCACAGCCACAAAATGAGAATACTTCATAGGGTTAGGGATTCTTTGAAGATTAAATGAGATAAGTCATGTAAAATACTGTACACCATTTCTGCTACAATGTATACAGTAATATGCTAGTATGTGGGCATGCAAGTTCTTTTTCTAGGATAAATGTGGTTATTAATGATGCTTTGCAAAAGAGTATGTATATTTAGTACACGATATTAGAAAAAATGGTTGGTCATACGGAAAAAATTAAGTTTGATTCCTGCATCACTCCGTACTGCGAAATAAATTCCAGACATATAAAAGATACATTTTTAAAAAGTACTAGAAAAGTGTTTTAAGGGGTGCCTGGGTGGCTCAGTCGTTGAGCATCTGCCTTCCGCTCAGGTCATGATCCCAGGGTCCTGGGATCTAGCCCCGCATCGGGCTCCCTGCTCAGCGGGAAGCCTGCTTCTCCCTCTCCTGCTCCCCCTGCTTGTGTTCCCTCTCTCGCTGTGTCTCTCTCTGTCAAATAAATAAATAAAATCTTAAAAAAAAAAAAAGGGTTTTAAGTCTTATTGAAATAGAGAAAGCCTAAGTATGACACAAAACCCAGAAAATCCCAAAAATAAAATTGATAAATTCACCTATATAAAAAATTTTTAAATACTGTAAAGATTGTGCCTATATATAAAAATACTGTATTGTGTACTTAAAAAATGTTATTATGAGGGTAGATCTTGTAAATATCCTTCCAATGATTTTTTTAAATCTGCATAACAAAAACTATTATAAGCAAAGGAAAAAATGAAAAACTGGGAATAATTTACAACACATCACAAAGACATAATTTCTTTAAAGATCCCTAACAAATGAATAAAAAGAAAGACCAGCAATGTAGCAGAAAAAAACATATGAACAGACAATTCATTGAAAAGGAATTATAAATGATTCAAAAATTTGGAAAGATGCTCAAATTCTCTCATAATAAAAGAAATGCCCATTTAAACTACAATTGAGGGGCACCTGGGTGGCTTAGTCAGTTAAGCATCTGACTCTTTTTTTTTTTTTTTTTTTCAGATTTTATTTATTTATTTGAGAGAGAGTGAGAGAGAGAGAAAGAGAGAGAGCAAGAGAGTGTGCACAAGCAGGAGGAAGGGTAGAGGGAGAAGCAGAATCCCCACCAAGCAGGGAGCCCATCGTGGGACTTGATCCTAAGGCCCTGGAATCATGACCTGAGCTGAAGGCAGACGTTTAACTGACTGAGGCACCCGGGGGCCCCAGCATCTGACTCTTGATTTCAGCTCAGGTCATGCTCTCAGGGTCCTGAGATTAAGCCCCGCATCAGACTCCGTGCTCAGTGCGGAGTCTGCTTGAGATTCTCTTTCTCCCTCTTCCTCTGCCCCTCCCTGTGCTCATGCTCTCTCTCTCTCAAATAAATAAATAAATAAATAAAATCTTTTAAATAAATAAACTACAATTGAGATACCATTTTTTTCACCTACAAGATTGGTTAAAAAAAAAAAAACGAGTTGATTTCACACTATATTGGTGATATGAGAAAATAGGCATTCTCATACATTTCTGAAGGTTATGAAAAGTGATGTGACTCTATGGAGCCATTATGAAATATCTAAGAAAATTACACATGCATAAATCCTTTGAACCAACATATACTTCTAGGGATTTGTCCTTTAAATATTCTTTCACTATATATATAACATACATAACATATGTATACAGATATTCACTGCACTATTGTTTGTAATAATGAAACATTGGAGAATGTTTAAATAAATTGCAGTATATTTTAAAAAAACAGCATACTATCTAGCCACTAAAAGAGAGGAGAAGGCTCTATATATACAAATGTTCCTGTTATCTATTGTTGTGTAACAATCCACCCCAAAATTTAGTGACTGAAAATATATAAGTTTGGGCAATTGGAGAGGGAGGGCAGTTAGTAAAAACTGGAGGAGGTGACTGTTACTTCAAATGTGAAGACAGCAATATAAAACTTTAGAGAGCATGAAGAATCAGGGAAACATGAGACCACCAAAGATCACAATAATCTTACAGTACCTGATCCCAACTACATGGATATCTGTGATTTATCCAATAAAGAATTCAAAATAGCTGTCTTAAGGAAGCTCAATGAGCTATAAGAAAGCATTGACAATTCAACAAAAGCAGGAAAACAATACATGAGCAAAATGAAAGGTTTAACAAAGAGATATAAATCATAAAAAAAATAAAAACAAATTCTGGAACTGAAAAATACAATGAATGAAATGAAAAATGCAATAGAGAGCACCAACATCAGAAAAGATCAAACAGAAAAAAGCACCTTTGAATTAAAAGACAAAAATTTTGAAATTACCCAGTCAGAGAATAACAAAGGAAAAAGAATGAAAAAGAATGGAGAAAGTCTATGTCATCTATGGAATACCATCAAAAGAAACAATTTGCAAATTATTGCAGTTCCAGAAGGTGAAGAGAAGGAGAAAGTGACAGAAAGGGGCAGAAAGCTTATTTAAAGAAGTAATGTCAGGGCACCTGGGTGGCTCAGTCAGTTAAGCATCTGTCTTCGGCTCAGGTCATGATCCCAGGGTCCTGGGATGGAGACCCATGTCAGGCTCCCTGCTTGGCAGGGAGTCTGCTTCTCCCTTTCCCCCTGCCTCTCCCCCTGGCTTGTGCTCTCTCTCTCTCTCACTTACTCTCTCTGTCTCAAATAAATAAATAAGTTCTCTAAGAAAGAAAGAAAGAAAGAGAAAAAGAAAGAAAAAAAGAAAGAAAGAAAGAAAGAAAGAAAGAAAGAAAGAAAGAAAGAAAGAAAGAAAGAAAGAAAAGAAAGAAAGAAAGAAAGAAAGAAAAGAAAGAAAGAAAAGAAGGAAGGAAAGAAGGAAGGAAAGAAAGAAGTAATGTCTGAGAACTTTCCAAATTTGGGGAGAGATTTGGATATCCAAGTTCATGAATTTCATAGGTTCTCCCAAAATTCAACTTAAAGAGATTTTCTCTAAGACATATTATAATAAAACTGTCAAATATCGAAGACAAAGAGAAAATTGTAAAAGCAGCAAGAAAAATGCCTGTAATATAAAAGGGAATCCTCATAAGGCTATCAGCAGATTTCTTAGCAGAAACCTTATAGGCCAGGACAAAGTAGGATGATATATTCAAAGTGCTTAAAGAAAAAACTGCCGGGGCACCTGGGTGGCTCAGTCATTAAGCATCTGCCTTTGGCTCAGGTCATGATCCCAGGGTCCTGGGATTGAGCCCCACATAGGGCTCCCTGTTCCACGGGAAGCCTGCTTCTCCCTCTCCCACTCCCCCTGCTTGTGTTCCCTCTCTTGCTGTGTCTCTGTCACATGAATAAACAAAATCTTAAAAAAAAAAGAAAAAAAGAAAAAACTGCCAACCAAGAATATCTGGCAAAATTGTCCTTCACAATGAAGGAGAGATAAAGACTTTCCCAGACAAACAAAAGCTGAAGGAGATCACCACTAGACTTGTCTTATTAAAAAATGCTGAAAGGAGGACACCTGGGTAGCTCAGTCAGTTAAGCGTTTGCCTTCGGGTCAGGTCATGATCCCAGGGTCCCAGGATCGAGATCTGCATTGGGCTCCTTGTTCAGCAGGGAGCCTGCTTCTCCCTCTGCCTGCCGCTCCCCCTGCTGTGCACTCTATCTCCCTGACAAATAAGTAAATAAAATCTTAAAAAAAATGCTGAAAGGAGTTCCTTAAGCTGAAATGAAATGATGCTAATTAGTAACATGAAAACATATGAAAATATACAACATACTGATAAAGATAAGTATATAATGAAATTCAGAATACTCTGATACTATAATATGGTGGTATGTTAAGCATTTAACTCTAGTAAAAAGGTTAAATTTAAAGGACAAAGGTATTAAAAATAAAAAAAATATAGCTACAAAAATTTGTTAATGGTTAGACAATATAAAAAGAGGTAAATTGTGATCACCAAAACATAAAAGAGGGAAAGTAAAGGTAGAGTGTTTGTATGCTAATGAAGTTAAATTAACAGCATAAAACAGACTAACATAACTAAGACATTTTATGCAAGCCTCATGGCAACCACAAAGCAAAAACCTACAGTAGATTAACAAAGATAAAGAAATGAGAATCAAAGCATACCACTACATAAAATCATCAATTCACAAGGGAATGTGGCAAAAGAGAGAAAAAGGAACAAGGGAACTAAAAATAGTCAGAAAATAAGATGGCACTAGTAAGTCCTTACCTATCAATAATTATTCTAAATTTAAATGGATTTAATTCTCCAAAATTATGCCTCCACAAAAGGCATAATGTGGCTGAATGGACCAAAACCACCACCAAAAATACAACAAAATTCAACTATATCATGCCTATAAGACACTTCAGCTTTAAAGACACATATAGGCTTAAAGTAAAGAGGTAGAAAAAAATATTCCATGCAAGTGGAAACCAAAAGAGAAGAGGGAAAGCTATATTTATATCATATAAAATAGACTTTAAGCCAAAAACTGTAACAAGAGATAAAGAAGATCATTATATAATGATAAAAGGGTCAATTCATCAAGAAAGTAACAATCATAAACATACATACACCCAACATTGGAGCACCTAAATATATTAAGCAAATACTAACAGATCTGAAGAGAGAAATAGACAATGACACAGTAATAGTAGAGGATTTCAATAGCCCTCTTTCAATAATAGTAGGTCATTCAGACAGAAAATCAGTAGGGAAATGTTGGGCCTAAATTATACCTTAGACAAATGGACCTAGTAGATATATACAGAACATTCCATCCAACAACAGCAGAATACAGCCTTCTCAAGGGCACACAGAACATTCTCCAGGGAAGAAAAAAAAAAAAAAAAGAACATTCTCCAGGATAGATTATGTGTTACAACACAAAACAAGTCTTAGCAAATTTAAGATTAAAGTCATACTAAATGTCTTTTCTGACCACCATGGTATGAAACTAGAAGTCAATAACAAGAGAAAAACTGGAAAATAGGGTCGCCTGGATGGCTCAGTCGTTAAGTGTCTGCCTTCGGCTCAGGTCATGATCTCAGGATCCCAGGACTGAGCCTCGCATTGGGCTCCCTGCTCTTCGGGGAGCCTGTTTCTCCCTCTCCCACTCCTCCTGCTTGTGTTCCCTCTCTCGCTGTGTCTCTCTCTGTCAAATAAATAAATAAAATCTTAAAAAAACACACAAAAACTGGAAAATATACAAATATGTGGAAATTAAACAAAACACTCCTGAACAACCAATGGGTCAAAAAGAAAAAAAGAAAACTAAAAATTATCTTAAAACAAATGAAAATGGAAACAAAAACATACCAAAACTTAGGCAGCAAAAGCAGTACTAAAAGAAAAATTTACAGCAATAAAGAAAACAGATTTCAAATAAACAACCTAATTTTACATCTTAAGGAACTACAAAAACAAACTAAGCACAAAGTTAACAGAAAAAAAGAAATGACAAAGATCATAGCAGAAATAAATAGAGACAAGAAAAAGAATTTAAAAGATCAACAAACTGAAGAGGTACTTTTTGAAAATATAAACAAAATTGAAAAACTTTTACTAGACTAAAAAAAGAAGACTCAAGTAAATAAAATCAGAAACATAAGAGGAGATATAACAACTAATACCACAGAAAGACAGTGGATAAGAGACTACCATGAACAATTGCACATCAATTCAAATTGGATAACCAAAAAGAAATGGGCAAATTCCTCAAAATGTAAAACCTACCAAGACTGATCATAAAGAACTAAAAAATCTGAACAGACTCATAATGAGTAAGATGACTGAAGCAATAATCAAAAATCTCCCAATAAGAAAAGCCCAGGACCACATGATCTCCCTGATAAATTCTACCAAACATTAAAGAAAAATTAGAGCCAATCCTTCTCAAACTCTTCCAAAAATTGAAGAGGTGGAAAGACTCCCAAACTCATTTTACAAGACCAGCACCACCCTTCTATCAAAGTCAGATAAGGACATCACACACACAAAAAAAGGAAATTATAGGCAACTATCCCTAATGAATATAGATGCAAAAATTCTCAATAAAATATTGGCAAATATGAGAATTCAAGAGAATATTAAAAGGATTATACACCATGATTGAGAGGATTTATCCCAGGGTTGTAAGGATGGTTCAACATAGGCGAATCAGTAAGTATGATTTCATTAGTACAATGAAAGAAAAATCATATGATCACATCCATAGCTTCACAAAAACCATTTGGCAAAATCCAATATCCTTTCATGATAAAATTTCTCAATAAATTGGGTATAAAAGGAATGTACCTTAACATAATAAAGGCCATATAAGATAAGCTCACAGCTAACATCATACTCAGCAGTCAATCACTGAAAGCTTTTCCTCCAAGATTAGAAACAGCAGAAGGGTGCCCACTCTCACCATTTGTATTCAACATAGTATTGGAAGTCCTACCCAGAATAGTGGTTGCCAGAGGCTTGGGAGTGGGGGGAAAGAAATGGGAAGATGTTGGTAAAAAGTACAAACTTCCAGTTATAAAATGTCCTGGGGATCTAATGTACAGCATGGTGATGATAGTTAAAAATACTGCAGTATATACTTGAAAGTAGCTGAGAGTAGATCTTCAATATTCTAATCACAAAAAAGAAATGGAAATTATGTGAGGTGATGGAAGTGTTAACTATCCTACTGTGGTAATCATTTCATAATATGTAAGTATACCAAATTAACAGGTTGTACACCTTAAACTGACACATGTTATAGGTTAATTACATCTCAATTAAGCTGGAAAAAATACAAGATTGCCAAGACTGATACTGTCTTTTGAAAGAATGCTAATAGCTTTTCAGTTGCTAAGAGTTGTTTTTTTTTTATACACATACAAAATGCTCCTACTATTCTTAAGAAGATCTAAAGACAGAACTTTAATTGTAGCTTTTATGGAATGTTGCCATTATTTTTCATGATGCTATTGCCAAAAAGTAGGATAGAGCATATGAGTACTATAAGCTGCCCATGAATCTGCTTGCAACAGAATTTAGAAGAAGAAATGATAAATGTGTGCCACTTAAAGTAAAGGTATTGTGAAAGAAAACTGCAATGTTTTATGACAAAATGGATCCACCAAAATAGGAAAGATTTAAATTAAATAGAAAAATAGCCTCTCTTAATTTTCATTCAGTAGTGCATATTTGCTATTTTTTATGGCTGTCCAGCATCCTTGCCTTCCCACCTTCTATCAGTAGCGCAATCTTCCTTTGGATGAAATTCCTTGTTGTATGTTTTGTTAATGTGTGGACTATCCCTGGCACATATCTCCCACTGCTGAGGCTCTCTATGGAAACAGAGTACCAGATCTTTCCTCCAGCTGCCCTTTGGTGCCACTTGGGAGCAGACACATGGCCTAACTCAAGCAACAAAATGCTCCCTGCCAGAATTTTGCATCTTGAATGACTGAACCAAAGACGAGGGGCATCTGGAAATCAGGCTGCTCCCAGCAGCAGTAGCATGGTGCTAAAACTGTATACCTCCATGTCTCCCCTGTATTCAGCCTTTTTTCAAAGCTCTCCAGCCTTCTGTCAATTTAGTGAGTCCTCAATGCCTACCTTTATTATTTTTTTATTAAAGTATAGATGACATACAATGTTATATTAGTTTCAGGTGTACAACATAGTGATCAGACAATTCTATATATTAAGCTATGCTTACCACAAATGTAGTTACTACCTGTCACCCTACAGTATTATTACAATATTATTGACTATCTTCCCCATGTTGTACTTTTTATCCTCATGACTATTTTAATTCGAGGATAATTAACATACAGTGTTACATTAGTTTCAGGTATACAATATAATAATTCAACAACTATATACATTATTCAGTGTTCATCACAGTAAGTGTACTCTTAATTCCCTTCACCTATGTCACACACACCCCCACCTACCTCCCCTCTGGTAACCATCACTTTGTTCTCTATAGTTAAGAGTCTGTTTTTTGGTCTGTCTCTTTTTTTTAATTTTGTTTGCTTTGTTTCTTCAATTCCACATATGAGTGAAATCATATGGTATTTGTCTTTATCTGACATATTTCACTTAGCATCATACCCTCTAGATCCATCCATGTTGTTGCAAATGGCAAGATTTCATTCTCTTTTATGGCCGAGTAATATTCCATTGTATATATATACCACTTCTTTATCCATCCATCTATTAACAGACATTTGGGCTGCTTCCATAATTTGGCTATTGTAAATAATGCTGCAATAAATGAAGGGATGCATATATCTTTTGAATTAATTTATTCTTTGGGTAAATATCCAGTAGTGGAATTACTACTACATAAGGATCATATGGTAACTCTATTTTTAATTTTTTGAGGAACCTCCACACTGTCTTCCACTGTGGCTGCACTAGTTTGCATTCCCACCAAAAGTGCATGAGGGTTCCTTTTTCTCCACATCTTCACCAACACTTGTTTCTTGTACTTTTGATTTTAGCTATTCTGACAGGTGTAAGGTGATATCTCATTATGGTTTTGATTTGCATTTCCCTGATAATGAGTGACGTTGACCATCTTTTCATGTGTCTTGCCCATCTGTATGTCATTTTGAAGAAATGTCTGTTCATCTCTTCTGGCCATTTTTAATTGGATTATTCTTTTCCTGTGTTGAGTTCTGTAAGTTCTTTACATATTTTGGATTCTAACCCTTTATCAATTATGTCATTTGCAAATATCTTCTCCCATCCTGTAGGCTTTTTATTTTGTTGATTGTTTCCTTTGCTGTGCAGAAGCTTTTTATTTTAATGTAGCCCCAATAGTTTTTGCTTTTATTTCCCTTGCCTTAGGAGATATATCTAGAAAAATGTTGCTATGGCCAATATCAGAGAAATTACTGCCTGTGATTTCTTCTAGGATTTTAATGGTTTCAGGTCTCATATTTAAATCAAAATCCATTTTGAGTTTATTTTTGTTTATGGTGTAAGAAAGTGGTCCAGTTTCATTCTTTTGCATGTAACTGTCCAGTTGTCCCAGCACCATTTGTTGAAGAGACTTTTTCTCATTGCATATTCTTGCCTCCTTTGTCCATGACTTATTTATTTTATAACTGAAAGTTTGTACCTCTTAATCCCCTTCACCTATTTCACCCATTTCTCCAACCCCCACTCCCCTGGCAACCACCAGTTTGTTCTGTTTCTGTTTTGCGTGTGTTTGTTGCCTATCTGTATTATTTTTTTTTTTTTTTTTTTAAAGATTTTATTTATTTGACAGAGAGAGACACAGCGGAGAGAGGGAACACAAGCAGGGGGGAGTGGGAGAGGGAGAAGCAGGCCTCCCGCAGAGCAGGGAGCCCGATGCGGGGCTCGATCCCAGGACCCTGAGATCATGACCTGAGCCGAAGGCAGACGCTTAACGACTGAGCCACCCAGGCGCCCCTTTTTTTTTTTTTTTTTTTTTTTTTTTAAAGAACCTATCTGTATTATTGAGATATGGATTCAGTTGCATGTAACAGAAACCAAAAATAATGAGCACTTAAACAAAGTTCAAGTTCATTTCTCTTTCACATAAAAATTTGGACATAGGCATTTTAGGATGCTACAGTGGCTGTGCAGGCATCTAGAACCCAGAATGCTTCTAACTGTATACTTTACCATCTAAAGGTATGGAGTTCTTCCTTATGGTCCAAAATGGAGCTCCAGCCATCACGTATATGATGGGAAAAAGAGCTATATGCCTCCACCCTTTAAGGCTAAGTACAGGAGGTTGCACATGCTACTTCTGCTTATATTCCATTGGTGAGAAGTTAATCTCAGGGCCAGATCTAAATGCAAGGGAGGGGCACCTGGGTGGCTCAGTCGGTTAAGCGTCTGCCTTCGGCTCAGGTCATAATCCCAACCAGGGTCCTGGGATTGAGCCCTGAGTCGGGCTCCCCGCTCAGCAGGGAGCCTGCTTCTCCATCTCCCTCTGCTGCTCTTCCTGCTTGTGTGTGCAAGCATGTGCACTCTCTCTCTCAAATAAATAAATAAAATCTTTAAAAAATAAATAAATAAATGCAAGGGAGATTAGGAAATGTGGTCTTTATTCTGGTAGGCAATACTGAGTAAAAGAAAGAAAGAACAGAAATTAAGTAACAACTAGTACTCTTGCACACACCTTCCATAATTACTTTTTTACCTAAGATAGTCAGAGATGGTTTTTATTATTTCCAATCAAGAATCATGTTTGGTTCAATAAGGAAACCCTGAATGGAATGACTCAAGGAGGCAGGATAATGCAGCAGGTTCTGGTATCACCATGCAATCCAAAGTGTAAATCAGAAACCTGGGAGTCATCTTCATCTTTTTTTCTTCTTCCATATTTCATCAACCACCCAATCCTCTTTATTCTACATCTTTTGTAATTCTCAATTCCACTCCTTCCCTTCATTCCCACATCATTGCCTTAGATCAAGCCTTTGCCATTTTTCTATCTGTATACATCCAATTCCACTGTTCTCCTGTGGAATGTTCTTTCTAAATCTAAATCTGCATAATACTTCTTCAAGTTCCCTGCCCAATACTTCAATTAATTCTTCTTAAGAACAAAACTCCAACTCTCCTCTGTGGTATACAAGGCCTATTACCAAGTGGCACTTTTAGTTTCATCTGTAGACATTCCCCACTGTACATAACCTATGTGCCTGGTACCTTGAATATCTATCTCCTCATCACTCATATAGGGCTGCTTTGATGAAAACCCATCCTCGCTTACATGCTGTATTTAGGTTATCTGGAGCTACAAGTGGTTCAGTGTGACAGGGAAGGAGAATGGCAGGGCACCATGCTGTCCAAACAGATTAGAGACCAGCACTGTCATCTTTTTAAGAGATATTTTATCAATAGGAGATGCATCATAGTGATTAAATTATTATTCATACTAATTTCTGCTCCCAGTCCTAAATACAGTACCAGGTACTGACAACAATTAAACATTAGTAAAATTAGGGCGCCTGGGTGGCTCAGTCAGTAAAGCGTCTGCCTTCGGCTCAGGTCATGATCTCAAAGTCTTGGGATCGAGTCCTGTATCGGGCTCCCTGCTCAGCGAGAAGCCTGCTTCTCCCTCTCCCTCTGCCGTTCCCCCTGCTTGTGCTCTTTCTCTCTCTCTTGCTCTTCAATAAATATATTAAAAAATCTTTTAAAAATTCATGTTTAAAAACTAGTGAAATTACAGGTTGCTAGAAATCATGGATCTGATAGCAGATGATCATATTCTCTCATCCACATACATTTCAGCATTCTTCAATAATTTTACTCAAGGTGAGCCATCTGTATGAACTCAAATTACTACAGCCTAGTATACTTGTAAATTACAGATAAATACATGAGGGCATTTTTTGCTTTGTCAAAGCAAACCATATGAGAAAAGAAAGCACCATATACAGATATCAATTAAATGGGCAATGTAATAGCAAATCATTACACTCTGATAAGAGAGAAGAAAATGTAGCTAATATATGCAAATAACATTAATGATAAATATGAAATGAAACAATATTTTCTTATCAGGGTGACACTGGGTAAAATGAAATGATGGAATAAGGACACTTACTGAATAAATTTCTGTAATGGGATGAACTCCTATATGTAATATAAAGTCAGATGAAATGGGATTAAACTGAAAAGCAAATACTTGAATTAAACATAATAAAGAAACTTCAGTTGAAAGATCTTTTTTTTTTAAAGATTTTATTTATTTATTTGACAGAGAGACACACAGCAAGAGAGGGAACACAAGCAGAGGTAGTGGGAGAGAGAGAAGCAGGCTCCCTGCTCAGCAGGGAGCCCGATGTGGGGCTCGATCCCAGGACCCTGGGATCATGACATGAGCCGAAGGCAGATGCTTAACAACTGAGCCACCCAGGTGCCCTGAAAGATCTTTATGAGAATGGAATACTAAGCATGTTATAGATACTCACTAGGATGGACAATTACCTGTCTAAGATAACTTAATTATGGTTCTGCCTAGAGGCATGAGGCTCAGTTGATGATTTCTATGCTGGTATTTTATCATTCAGTTGAAAAAAATATAAAATCTGCATAATTTTAAAGTTAAATTTATTATGAAGCATGGGATGGAATGCATCCATGTAAAGATCAAATTGTTGATTTACAGATGTGAGATCAATATATTACCTGGATTTTATGGAATCCAGCTTCTATGTGGCCTTTATAGAATATTTCTCTATAAAATGTCTGATATTAAAACAATTTTAATTTTGATGGTTCTTATCAATCCAGTGCTTCCTTCACTTAAAGTATATACTACATTGTATTAATATAGGAACACATATAAATTATTTAGGCTGGTGTTTTACCCCCAAATATGAAATTATTAATTTAAAAAACTACCCTTTCCAATAAGGCTATGGGAGTGTATGAGGTAAAATCAGAATTCCCATTATTCATTCCATTTATATGATTATCTGATGCATGCAAGTAGGTAATCATTTGCAAGTCAATTTCAGATGAAAAAATATTCTTAATCATTACATTGCTATAAAGAATGAAAATAGCAAAGAGTCAAAAGAAGTAAAAAAATTGTTTTATGGGCATTTATTTATGGTATTAAAATGCTAGCACAAATAGGTCTGTTTAAGAATCGTAAAAATGATATATACACAGTTCATAGAAAGAGAATATACCAAAAATCATTCAAAATCTTTCAAGTGTGAAATAGCATTGTGGTATATTTCTTCCCAGTCAGATATGTTTTTACATAAATGTTATGGAAATACTGTTTAAAGGTGTGATTAAAATTCAAGAACCAAGAAATATCTGCTTGTTCAATTCATTCATTCATTCACAAGCATGATCCTGTAATTGCCTGCCCCCACCCCAATACATACATAGCACAATATGCATATCTGAGCTATATTTATTCACTATACTTTGTTCTCTTGCCCTCTGGAAATTGTCTCTTGTTTTTTCCTTCAGAACTTGCTCCTCTGCTCCTCCTCAGAACAAATATATTTCACAAGCAATTTTAAGTTCCACCCTCTCCACTCTGGGCTCTGTCTAGCTGCCGATCTTCTGCAGCACACAATAATGGCTAGAAGCCAATGGGATGAACTTGCTACTTGAGGTTAAAGGTTCAGAAGTTTCAAGCAAGTACAGGGCAAAAGGACAAAACTCTTTTCTTTCACCTTCTTTTGGACAGCTCTAAGAGTTTTTAAGAGTCTGAGATTTTTTACACTCTTCAACTTAAATAAGTGATGTTCCACTGAAGTGTCTTTGAGAGCAGGGTTCATTAGAAGACACCAAGCTGTTGTTGCATTCTAGGATCTAGTAATTGTTACTAATCACAATTAAACTATAGAAGTGTTTGAAAGATTTACTCTATATGCTTATGTATACAACCAGTTTATTGAAGAGTTTCACCCCAGGGGGTAGAAATCTGAAACTTTTTTTTCTCTCATGGGCCTAGCTGTGCTATGTTGAGTCTCTTTCTTCCCTTTAACATCTTGGGCAAATTCTGTAACCTTCTGATCCCTTTGAGTATTAAAAGTCTAGCCCTTAAAACAAACAAACAAACAAACAAACAACTAGGTCTGATAAAAATTTCAAACTTAAGGGTTGTATTTAGAAACATGCAATATTTGGGGTGCCTGGGTGGCTCACTTGATTAAGCAGCTGCCTTCGGCTTAGTTCATGATCCCAGGGTCCTGGGATCAAGCCTCAAGTCATCTGGCTTCTTGTTCAGCGGGGAGTCTGCTTTTCCCTCTCCCTCTGTGCTCTCGTTCTCTCAAGTAAATAAATAAAATCTTAAAAAAAAAAAAAAAAACGAGAAAAGAAACATGCAATATTTGGGACATACTTATACTAAAAAATTATTCAATGTTCATCTGAAATTCAAATTTAATTGGATGGCCTGTATTTTTTTTTTTAAGATTTTGTTGATTTGACAGAGAGAGAGACAGCCAGAGAGGGAACATAAGCGGGGGAGAGTGGGAGAGGATGAATCAGGCTTCCTGCAGAGCAGGGAGTCCGATGCGGGGCTGATGTCCTGTATTTTTATTTGCAAATCTGGCAACCCTAATTTTTTTTTTAAAGATTTTATTTATTTATTTATTTATTTGACAGAGAGAGATACAAGCGAGAGGGAATACAAGCAGGGGGAGTGGGAGAAGGAGAAGCAGGCTTCCCGCGGAGCAGGGAGCCTGATGCGGGGCTCGATCCCAGGACCCTGGGATCATGACCTGAGCCAAAGGCAGATGCTTAACGAATGAGCCATCCAGGCACCCCTGGCAACCCTAATTTTAACTTAACTTCTTCCTCACCCCCCTTCCTTCCCAGGGCAGGCTTGACCCAAAGCTAAAAGGATGTGTAGTGGGAAGGAGGCATCATCTGCTTTACCTCTCTCTCCTCACCTTTCTGGTCCTACTCCCCCACTGCTGCTGGTGGCAGGAAGGGTGAAAAAGGCCAACATCTCTTTCTCTAACTGGGTATGTAAGTAGCTTGTCATTATTTCTCTGGTAAATGCTAACTGGTCAAGGATAATGTGTTAGTACAAGTGGCCCAAGAAGTAGATGCTGCAACAGAGTTAGGAGTATAAGATGCTTATTAAGGAGTAATGCTTACAAAAGATGAAGGATAGGGTGGGAGAAACAGAATCAGAAAGGGAAAACCTCAGACTGGGATGCAGGTCTGACAAAGTCTCAGTCAACCAATAAGGAGCTCTGGAGCAAAGATTGCATAGTAGAGGAGTCTTGCACCAGGAAGAAGTGGCCAGGCCTTATACGTCTGCTGTGCTCTGTCACTAACTAGGGGCTGCCCAGAAAAAGCACAGGCCCCAGCTCAAATTCTGCATCTAATCCCAGAGATATTGCAGCTGGAGGCTCTCAGCTAACTGCATTCCCTGCAGTTGAAAAGCAAGTTCTTTCTTGAATGGAGATCTGGATAGGTCACCACCATGACCAGCAAAGTATCTTCTGTGTGGCAGGTGTCCAATTGTCCACTTCTTCTAAGGCTACTGTGTGGTTTCTTTGGAGGCTTTGATGGGATCTCAGTCTTGAGAGGTCTGGTTCCAGCTTCACTTCTACCACCTCTGTCCCCTCTCCTTTAGCCTCTTGCTATTGGGGTACCTTCAGCCAGTGAGTAGCTCTGTGGGACAGGCAGCTGTCTTCTATAGCTCCCAACCCTTGAGAAATGCTCACATCCTTGTTCTGATACAGAAAATATAGGCTGCTCCATCAAGCCCAGTCTTTGTCTCTCCATTTCTCTCATATTTACTCTTCCCTTGCTCAGACAGGCACAGGTGATAGATCAGGTGTGCCGCCTAAACAGATGTGTGGACATCTGTGATACCAAAATGCCAGGCACCCCTTCTTGCAGGCACCTCCCTCAAAACACAGTTTACAAGAGATCCTCTAAGGATCTCCCATATTACTTGACTTGCTATGGGGAAGGGCAGGACTCACTTCAGGAACACCACACGCCCCACAAGGCCCAAGGCTCTCTCTTCTCCTGTGGTGCTCAAGAGATCACAGCTGTATTTTCTTGAATGAAAGACAAAAGGGTAGAGTTTGAGAACACACTCAGAGTTGTATGTAACCTCGGTGTAAACTTATATGAAAGTCATTCTTTGGGCCTATTGTAGCAGGAAAGAAAAAGGATCGAGAACTACTGTTTCAGTATGGAGGTTCCTCAGAAAGTTAAAAATAGAACTGCCCTATGACCCAGCAATTGCACTACTAGGTATTTACCCAAAGGATACAAAAAAAGCTATTCAAAGGGGCACATGCACCCCGATGTTTACAGTATCATTATCAACAATAGCCAAATTATGGAAAGAGACCAAATGTCTCTCGACTGATGAATGGATAAAGAAGATGTGGGGTATATATATACAATGGAATATTAATCAGCAATCAAAAAGAATGAAATCTTTCCATTTGCAAGAAATAAGTCAGAGAAAGACAAATATATGATTTCACTCACACGTGGAATTAAAGAAATAAAAAACATGAACATAGGGGAAGGGAAGGAAAAATAAAATAAGATAAAAACAGAGAGGGAGGCAAACCATAGAGACTCTTAAATGTAGAGAACAAACTAAGGGTTGCTGGGGGGGAGATGGGTGGGAGGGTGGGCTAAATGGGTGATGGCCATTAAGAAGGGCATTTGTTGGGATGAGCACTGGGCATTATATGATGGGTCACTATAATCTACTCCTGAAACCAGCACTATGCTATATTTTAGCTAACTTGAATTAAAAAATAAATAATAAGATTTTTTAAAACTACTGTTTCAGAGACAAGATATATAAATAGACCAGGGAAACAGTTAAAATTGGGATGATAAGTAAAAAAAAAAAAAAAAAGGGATCATAAGTACTCTCTTAAGCTTTTAGGGAACAAATAGATAAGCAAAAATAGTTAATCAGAATAGAGGATATTTATAATTTGCTTCTCCAGCATTTATTATTTCTTTTCCAAGTCACAGCTTAGGGTTACTGCATATAACTGCATAGGTTGTACACTGAAAAATTCCAAGGGGGTGCACAATCACATTGCAGACTGTGTGAATGGTGACCCTTGGCGTTGTGCAGTGCACAACCTGCACAACATTCACAGTAGACCTGGTCACAGCCCCAATTTTCCTTTGTGATTCACTGCTCACCCTGTCACAGTCAACATGATCTGATAAGAACATACCCCTGGGCCTAGTGTTAAAGCACATGACCAAGCCTAATGCATCCCATTCCCCTGGCCAATGGCGGGCACATGAACTAAACCTAACTAGTCCAATCACAGTGGATCTCAGGACTCTTGACAGGAATGTAAATTCTCATGACACAATTTTCCAAATAAAAACCCTGACTTTTTTTCACTAAACAATAGTACCTAATGAAAACAGCAACTATCAATAAAATGTGCCAAAATGAAGGATTTAACTTTTTTTCCAAGCAATGATAATAGTATCTTCATTAACATAATGACTCTCTTATCTGATCTCTATTGTGCCCACTTGACACCACTGAGACTGGTTTGCAGAGGATCTGGTAAATATGGTCTTAGAAAAAAGGCTTTCTTTGACTAAAATGGAAACTGAACTGGCATTGCCATAATCTCTAAGTAATCAGTCAAAGCTAAAACAGACCATTATGTATCAGAGACAGTGAGTTCCCATCACTGCAGGTGATCAAACCTAGGCTGGCTGACTGCTTATAAATTATAGCACATAGTAAAGGAGATTCAAACATCCACTGGGGGGTTGGACTACTATATTGCCAAGATAATGTCTTCAATGTGGTCTTTTAAATAGTAAAGATATTCAAACATATGCACACAAACAGAAACATGATATTCTGAGAATTAAATAGATTGTGTTATCGGTCTAGCTCCAAAATTTTTTGGAAGACCAAGGGTGTGAAGATGCTTTCCTTTGCAGGGTATCATTCAACTGAACTGTGATGCCAGTATGTCAAGATTATGAACCAGATTCTTGGGTGATTTTTCTTCACAAATTTGTTGAGATAGTCTATTTCTTTGTGTATTATGTTATTTTTATGTTACTAATTTTAAATTTTATGAAGTCTTCTCCCATATATTTTCCTCATGTAGCTATCTAAAAAGCAAATACACAACACAATGACTATTTTTTGTCATTTATGTCTTTTGCTTCACTGACTTATTTACAGATTTATAATTCATTGACTTTCACAGTTTGAAAATTAATGCTAAATCAATACTTTGTATAAATTTATTATGATTTTGCCATAAATTATTTTGCAATAGGTTGTTTGACCGATGTGATGTAAAACTCTATTGTATATAAATGAAAACATTAAGCAAGTTGAAGGCATAAAATCAGCTAGCACCCGAGTATAGCGGCTTGTGAGTGAGAAACTATATAGCATTTTTATGTAGCATATGGGAAAACTGTGCAGCATGGGGGTTTTGAGTATTAATTCTACAGTTGTACTAAATCTAACATGTCAGTCTCTATCTACATTCCAGCCAGATTTAACGTGCTATGTTTTTGCTGTTGCATTGAATGCTGAATTATCTAACATGGTGGTGTTTGAGGGAGCCCATCTTCATAAAGCAAGTCTAGACCACTTAGCATCTATACATGGAAATCATTTTAACTACCAAGTATTCTAAAATGTAGTTTTCTTACAAATTTAGGAGCCCTTCCAAATAAAGTATGTATTTTAATTCTATCCTGGTATGGTTAAAGCATTTACTCTCTATGTAATATGTAATTAGCATCATGGACAATGACACCTTTTTTCTAGGCATGATGTTTGGAAGGCAGCCTACAGTTTTTCAGATACAAGAAGGATATTACACTTCAAAACATTACAGTAAGACATTGAGAACATATTTAGATCTTTATAGATTTAAGACCTTAACTCAGGAGTGTAAAAAATTAACTTTATTTTTATATCACTAGACTTAATTCCTATTTTGAGCCTCCATTCCACCCAATAGCAACTTAATCTCAGTGAATGCAGAATGTCCCCTTCCTATCTTTTGCTGGGCTGCACCTAAGTTCCAGAGGTGGACATGATGTTGAAGCCTCTGGGTGGTATCTATTCAAGCTGCCATGTGTTCATTCCTACCTGGGCCCTGCTAGGTATTGAGATGCCTCACTGGTCCTGGCAGTAGGGCCTTTTTGGGTCTGCTGGCCTCTTCAATAAGGTGGGCTCTCTCTCAGGCCTATTGCCTACACATTTCATGTATATACTCATGAACACTCTTTCTTTGTGCCCACATCCTGCTGGGCCATAAACATTTTGTTAGTCCAGAGTGGAGTAAGCAGACTCACTCTTCATCTGTTCTTCCAAACCTACTGTTGATGGCATGAACTCCATACCTTGAATCTTTTAGGCCTTGGGTTTTTGAAACTCAAAAGTTCAGGTTCTTGCAATTCAAAATCTTTTCACTTGTATCATCCTTTGCTCAAGGTAATGAATGCTGATGATTGCAGAGGAGTGGGAAGTAGGTGGAAGGGAATATTGTTTCACCACTTAAGTACGTTTCATTCTGTTGCTCCTTTGAACTCCTTTAATTAATTTAAAAAACAAAACCAACCAAACAAAACCCTTTTACATTACTACTTCAAGTTTACCATGAATACAACTAGATTTATATCAGATTGAATTAAGTGTGGAACTTGGTAAAATTGATAGCTGTTTGTTTTTTCTGACATAGTTTAAAATTCTTGAGAAAGAAAATTCAAAAATAGCAAACTACTACTAGCTATCATTTTTTGAGGACATAGCATATGCTAGGTGCTACGCTATAAACACTTGCATGTATTTCCTTAATTTTTATAGCAACCTTATGAAGGAGGGTATTATTCCCTCATTTTATATGAGAAAACTGAGGCACAAAGAGATGAACTAATATAATTTTTGTATGTTGCAAATTGACCTTAGAAATTATTATAAGTAGTTCAACCAATTTACTCTATTTACACAATAGGTCCTGGTTCATATAAGCTCTGGGAACCAGATCTAGACAACCATACTAAGGAGTTCTTGGCTTTTCTTGTTTGAAAGAGCACTTCTTACTGGACTTTCATCTTTTAATGGAGAAAGTAATAACACATTTGCCAGATTCTATCCTTACTCTGACATTGACATAGTATAACATGGTGGCATTATATTGTTCTGTGTATGACCTTGAACAAATTAGTTCACCTCTTTGTGCCTTAGTTTTCTCAAACTACAAAACTCTGATGAAAGAAATCAAAGAACTAAATAAATGGAGAGATTGTCCATGTTCATAAATAGAAAAACTCAGTGTTGTCAAGATGCCAGTTCTTGGGGCGCCTGGGTAGCTCAGTTGGTTAAGTGACTGCCTTCGGCTCAGGTCATGATCCTGGAGTCCCTGGATCAAGTCCCACATCGGGCTCCCTGCTCAGCAGGGAGTCTGCTTCTCCCTCTGACCCTCCTCCCTCTCATGCTCTCTGTCTCTCATTCTCTCTCTCTCAAATAAATAAATAAAATCTTAAAAAAAAAAAAAAGATGCCAGTTCTTCCCAACCTGATCTATAGATCAATCAATCCCAGTGAAAATCCTAAGAAATTATTTTGTGAATATTGACAAACTAATTCTGAAGCTGATATGGAGACCTAAATATAAAAAACAAAACTATAAAACTCGTAGAAAATAACATAGGAGGAAACCTAGATGACCTTGGGTTTGGGGGTGACTTTTTAGTTGCCAGATCAAAGGGATGAACCAAGAAAGAAAAAAATGGCAAGCTGGACTTCATTGAAATTAAAAATTTCTGCTCTGCAAAAGACACTGTCAAGAGAATGAAAAGATAAGCCACACACTGAGAGAAAGTATTTGCAAAAGGTGTATTAGATAAAGGACTGTTATCCAAAATACATAAAGAATTCTTAAAACTCAACAATAAGAAAACAAACAACCCAGGGGCGCCTGGGTGGCTCGGTCGTTAAGCGTCTGCCTTCGGCTCAGGTCATGATCCCGGGGTCCTGGGATCGAGCCCCACATCGGGCTCCCTGCTCCGCGGGAAGTCTGCTTCTCCTTCTTCCACTCCCCCCGCTTGTGTTCCTGCTCTCGCTAACTCTCTCTCTGTCAAATAAATAAATAAAATCTTAAAAAAAAAAAAGAAAAAAGAAAACAAACAACCCGATTTAAAAATGGGCCAAAGACCTTATAAGACATCTCACCAAAAAAGATAGACACTTTCAAATAAGCATATGAAAAGGTACTCATATGTCATCAGAGAAATGCAAATTAAAACAAGATACCACTACACGACTATTAGAATGGCAAAATCCACAAACTAATATCAAATGCTGGCAATGATGTGGAGCAACAAGAACTCTCATTCATTGCTTTTAGGATTACAAAATGGTATAGCCACTTTGGAAGGTAGTTTGGCAGTTTCTAACAAAACTAAACATACCCATACCAAACAATCCAGCAACTGAGCTCCTTGATATATACCCAAAGGAGTTTTGTGTGTTAAGTGCACACAAAAACCTGGACATGGATGTTTATAGCATAATTGCCAAAACTTGGAAGGAACCAAAATGTCCTTCATTAGGTGAATGGATAAATAAACCGTGGAACATTCAGACAATGGAATAGTATTCAGCACTAAAAAGAAAGCCACAGAGAAAACTTAAATGAATATTATTAAGTGAAAGAAGCCAATCTTAAGACTACATACTGTACAATTCCAACCATATGACATTGTGGAAAAGGAAAACTATTGAGACAGTAAAAAGATCAGTGTTTGCCAGGGTTTAGGAGGGAGGGAGGGATGAATGGATGGAGCACAGAGAATCTTCACTGACTGAATAGGTCAGTGAAGCTACTTTATATGATACTATAGTGGTGGATACATGTCATGACACATTTGTCCATACCTATAGAATATATAACAACAAGATTGAACAGTAATGTAAACTCCGGACTCTGGAAAATAATGACGTGTCAGTGTAGGTTCATCAATTTTAACAAATGTACCACTCTATAGTTGATAATGGGGAAGGCTATGCATATGTGCCAACAGGGTGTACATGGGAATTCTCTGTACTTTCCTCTCAGTTTTGCTGTGAACCTAAAACTGCTCTGAAAAATAGTCTTTTGTTTTAAAAAATTTTTTAGTCTATTTTAAAAAGAAGAAAAAAATTATATACAAGCAAGCAGTTACTGAAACTGCAGAAGGCTATGAACTGAAGCTGATAAAAGTGTTAAACAATAGGTGATTATACACACATATACACATCTTATATAGCTGACAATCCCAATTGCTACAGCACTTGAACAAATACCTGTAATGAAAATTAAGTTTAGTCAACGCCTTCAAAAATAAAGGCAGCTGATTGTTTTAGTATTATCAATGAGAAAGCTTTGATTGAAAAGCATTGGGTAGAATGAAAAGTCATTTTTTTTTAAAGATTTTATTTATTTATTTGACAAAGAGATAGAGAGCACAAGTAGGCAGAGGGAGAGGGAGAAGCAGGCTCTCCACTGAGCAGGGAGCCGGACGTGGGGCTTGATCCCAGGACCCCAGGATCATGACCTGAGCCGAAGGCAGCCGCTTAACGACTGAGCCACCCAGGCGCCCCTGAAAAGTCATTTTTATTTCACTAAACTTTTGCCTTGAAATAAGGAAACAAATGCCACAATTTTACATTTTTCATGTGAGAAAATGAATAACATGAAAATGATATTGCATATCACCATAAAACTTCCAAAGTGTCTACTTTAGCCATTTTTTCTCCACCTCACAAAACTGCTCTCACGCTCATGCTCTCTCCCTCCATACTCATACGCACCTTTCCTCAAACTTCCTTCCCCTTCCCTTTCTTTTCCTTTATGTTTCTCTATTCTTTTCTCAAGTAAAGCAGTCTGTAGGCTTTTTCAGTTTTCAGCCAAAGTAATCCCACAGTTGGCTCATTAGTCAAGTAAATAAAGGACTCATCCTTCCTTAAAAAGGTTGGGAGAGCAGGGGCAGCAATGGAAAACACTCATAATTTAACATTTAACATTTAACTTGCCTTTTCACACGTATATAGCTATATCCCTTATATGGAGAATTTTTCTTATACTTTTAATAAAAATAAAGATGATATTATACTTTACATTCTGCTTTGTAATTGGCTTTTCTTTTTCATTTAATATATGTTAGACATCTGTTGATGTCAGTATGAATAGGTCTACATCGAGGCCCACGTTGGGTATAGAGATTACTTAAATAAATAAAACTTAAAAAAAAAAAAGAACATGAAAAACAACTCAGAATGGGAGAAAAAAACTTGCATCTAGAATATATAAAGAACCCCTATGATTCCATTTTTAAAAAAGAAATAACTCAATTTAAAAACAGGCAAAAGATTTGAATAGACATTTCTCCAAAAAAATATACAAATGGCCAATAAGCACATGAAAAGATGCTCAACATCACTGGCCATCAGGGAAATACAAATCAAAACCACAATGAGATACCATTTAAAATGCACTAGGATGGCTATAATAAAAAAGATAGATAATAATAAGTGCTGGAAAGGATGTAGGGAAATAAGAACCCTTATACATTGCTGGTGGGAATGAAAATGGTATAACTGCTCTGGAAAACAATCTGGCAATTCTTCAAAGTTTAAACATATAGTTAACACATGACCCAGCAATTCCACTTCTAGGCATATTTCCAAGAGAAATGAAAACATATGTCCATATAAAAACTTGTAAACGAATGTTCATAGCGGCATTATTCATAATAGCCAAAAGCAGAAACAATTCAAACACCAAGAAACTGATGACTGAATAAATAAAATGAAGCATATTCATACAATGGAATATCACTGAGTAATAAAAAGGAATGAAGTACTTATAAATGCCATAACACACATGAACTTGAAAACATGCTAAGCAAAAAAAGCCAGTCATCTGGGGAAGATGGCAGAGTATGAGGATGCTAGTCTCACCTCATCCGATGGATACTATGACCAGGTAACACTCAAAACCAGTGTAAATAACCCAGAAAACAACCTGAAGACCGGCAGAACAAACTCTACAACTAAATGTAGAGAAGAAGCCACATCAAAGAAGGTAAGAAGGGCAGAGATGCAGTTGAGAACTAAAGGGACTCATGGGGCTGTCTGTGGGAAGGAGGATGCCATAGGCACAGAGAGGGGAGAGAAATACACCCCAGAGCAGGAAGCCAAATGGGAATGATGAATCCCCATAACATTTGGCTTTGAACAGCAAAGGGGCTGAATTTCATAAGTTATTACAACCAGCGGGACTTAAAACCTGGAATTTTAGCAGGCTCAGCTCTAGGAGAGCCAGAAGGGTATAAGGAAACTGAGTCCCTGTCCTTAAAGAGAAAGTACAACAAACAGCACACAAAGACACAGCATAGAAGCAGTAGTTTTGAAAGGCCCTTGGGACATATGGGAGGGAGTTTTTTACTAAACTCAGAGTGTATGCCAGAGGGACAGAAATAGCTGGGGAATTTCTTTAGGAACAAAGGAACTGGCAGGTACCATTTCCCTCCCCACCCCCAGCATAAACACATGGCCACCTATGAGACTCACTACCTAACTTGCTAGCACTGCCATCACCTTCCTGCACTGTGCTTCTGCCAATCTACCCCTTTGGACATCCTGCCTCAGTCCAGGAGCTGCAAAGCCCCTTCCACAGAAAAATGGGGGTGCGCAAAGGTTGCTGGTACCACTGTCCTGCCTACGATCCCACGCCCATGCTGTGCTTCTGTGAAGCAAATGGACCACTTCAGTCCCCGCACTGAAGGGACCCTCCTGCAGAAGACTGGAGGCATACAAAGCTTGCTGGCACACCTCACCCCCCACCCCCAGTGCTGTGCTTCAGTGGAACCACCCTCTCCAACACACTCTTGGCCAGAATGAATAAAAGGTGGTGCCACAGGTCTGGCAGTGTACAAGCAGCCTCTACAGTGGCCAGCACCATTCCAAAATGACTCCTGCCCCAGAGAGAGGGAAAGATAACCACACACACCAGTCAGACGGAGGTCCCATTAGTAGGCTGGAGGCAGACAACTGGTTGACTGCAAGCCCCACCCCAAATGGAAGCTTCTCAGGGGCAACACAGGGAAAGCACCCAGCAGTTTGGCACTACTGCATCTCTGGCAAATGCCTGGTCTGACACAACTCAAGCCCAAGGCATACTCAGACTGGCCCACTAACACCACAGGGCCAAACGCTGCCCACAACAGGCAGAGAGAGCCACTGCAGACAACTGGACTGAAGGAAAAAGCAGCTTAGCCACAACAGCAAAGCATATGCATCACTCATAGGAGACACCCCTGCAGCGTCAGGTTCTGGTAAACAGGGGACACAGCATGGCAGGGCACTACAGGACCTCTTCTTCCTAAGGCCAATGCAGGAGACATAGCTGTGTCCTAATACACAGAAACACATACAGAGAGTTAGACAAAAAAAGGAGACAGAGGAATATGCCCCAAATGAAGAACAGGACAAAATCATAGCAAGAGACCTGAGTGAAACAGAGATAAGTAACATGTCTCACAGAGAATTTAAAATAATAATCATAAAGATACTCAATGGACTTGAGAAAAAGAGTGAAAGACCTCAGTGAGACCCTTAACAATGAGATTTAAAAAGAACCAATCAGAGATGAAGAACACAGTAAATGAAATTGAAAATACACTAGGGGCACATGGGTGGCTCAGCTGGTTGAGTCTGACTCTTCTTTTTTTTGGTAAGATTTTACTTATTTATTTATTTGCCAGAAAGAGACAAAGTGAGAGAGGGAACACAAGCAGGGGGAGTGGGAGAGGGAGAAGCAGGCTTCCCACGGAGCAGGGAGCCCAGTGCGGGGCTCGATCCCAGGACCCTGGGACCATGACCTGAGCCGAAGGCAGATGCTTAACGACTGAGCCACCCAGGCACCCAAGAGTCCAACCCCTGATTTCGGCTCAGGTCATGATATCAGGGTCATGGGATCAAGCCCCGCATCAGGCTCTGCACTCAGTGCAGAGTCTGCTTGTCCCTTCCCTCTACTTCTCCCCCTGGTCTCTCTCTCTCTAAAATAAATAAATGAAGTCTTTAAAAGAAAATACACTGGGAGTGCGTGGGTGGCTCAGTCAGTTAAGCATCCAACTCTTGGCTTCGGCTCAGGTCATGATCTCATGGGTTGTGAGATCGAGCCCCGTGTCAGGCTCCTCGTTTAAGCAGGGAGTCTGCTTGGGTTTCTCTCCCTCTCCTCCTGCTCCTCCTCCTGCTCTCTCCTTCTCCCTCTCTCTCAAATAAATAAATCTTTTTTATAAATGTTTAAAAAAAGAAAATACACTAGATGGAATAAACAGTAGACTAGATGAAGCAGAAGAATGAATCAGCCACCTAGAGGCCAGAGTAATGGAAAGTAATCAAGCTGAGCAAGTAAGAAAAAAATATGTAAAATGAGAATAGACTTAGGGGAAATCAGTGACACCATCAAGTGTAATAACGTTTACATGATAGGGATCCCACAAGGAGAAGAGAAAGAAAATTTATTTGAAGAAATAATAGCTGAAAACTTCCCAAATCTGGGGAAGGAAACAGAAATCCAGATCCAGGAGGCACAGAGATCCCCCTACAAAATCAACCCAAGGAGGTCCACACCAAGACACATAGTAATTAAGATGGCAAAAAGTAGTGATACAGAGAGAATTTTAAAAGCAGCAAGAGGGGCACCTGGGTGGCTCAGTCGTTAAGCGGCTGCCTTCGGCTCAGGTCATGATTCCAGGGTCCTGGGATCGAGCCCCGCATCGGGCTCCCTGCTCTGCGGGAAGCCTGCTTCTCCCTCTCCCACTCCTCCTGCTTGTGTTCCCTCTCTTGCTATGTCTCTGTCAAATAAATAAATAAAATCTTAAAAAAAAAAAAAAAAGCAGCAAGAGAAAAGAAAGCAGTTAAACACAAGGGAAACCCCATAAGGCTGTCAGCTGATTTTTCAGCAGAAACTTAGCAGGCCAGAAGACAGTGGCATGATATATTCAAAGCGTTGAAAGGAAAAAATCTGCAACCAAAGCTATCCAGCAAGGCTATCTTTCAGAATAGAAGGGGAGATAAAGAGTTTCCCAGACAAACAAAAGTTAAAAGAATTCATGACTCCCCACACCAGCTCTACAAGAAATGTCAAAGGGGATCCTTTGAGTGGAAAGGAAAGACCATAAGCAAGAGTAAGGAAAGAAGGAAGCATAAAAGCAGTAAAAATAAGTATATATGTAAAAATCAGTCAAGGGATTCATAAAATAAAAGGAAGTTAACTATGGCAACATATACCTAAAATATGGGAGGAGAGGAGTAAAGAATGGGTTCAAACTTAAGTGACTATCAACTTAATACAGACCACTATATACAGAACATTTTATACACAAACTGAATGGTAACCACAAATCAAAAAACAGTAATAGATATGCAAAATAAATAAATAAATAAATAAAGAGAAAGGAATCCAAGTATATCACTAAAGAAAGCCAACTAATCATGAGAGAGAAGACCAAAAGAAGAAAAAACTACAAAAACAACCATAAAACAAATAACAAAATGACAACAAATATATTCCTGTTAATAATTACTTTGAATGTAAATGGACTAAATCCTCCAATCAAAAAACATAAGGTGATGGAATGGATACAAAAATAAGACCCACCTATATGCTGTCTACAAGAGATTCATTTCAGACCTAAAGACACATGCAGATTAAAAGTGAAGGGGTGGAGAAGCATTTATCATGCAAATGGATGTGAAAAGAAAACTGGGGTAGCAATACTTATATTGGACAAAATAGACTTTAAAACAAAGACTGTAATAAGAGACAAAAAAGGATGCTATATAATCATTAAGGGGACAATCCAAAAAGAAGACATAACAATTTTAAGTATTTATGCACCCAACATGGGAGCACCCACATACTTAAAGCAGTTAATAACAAACATAAAGAAAGTATTAATAGCAATACAATAATAGTAGGGGATTTTAATACCCCACTTACATCAATGGACAGATCATCAAAACAGAAAATCAACAAGGAAACAGTGGCTTTGAATGAACATTAGACCAGATGTATTTAACAGATATATTCAGAACATTCCTTCCTAAAACAACAGAATACACATTCTTTTCAAGTGCACATGGAACATTCTCCAGAATAGATCACATATTAGGTCATAAAACAAGTCTCAACAAATCAAAAAAGACTGAAGTCATTACATGCATCTTTTCTGACCACAATATTATGAAACTAGAAATCAAGCACAGGAGAAAATCTGGAAAGAGCACAAATACATGGAGGTTAAGTAACACGCTACTAAACAATGAATGGGTCAACCAAAAAATCAAAGAGGAAATCAAAAAGTACATGGAGACAAATGAAAATGAAAACACAATGGCCCAAAATCTCTGGGATGCAGCAAAAGCTGTTCTAAGAGGGAAGTTCATAGCAATACAGGCCTACATCAAGAAGCAAGAAAAATCTCAAATAAACTACCTAATCTTACACTGAAAGGGGCTAGCGAAAGAAGAACAAACAAAACCCAAAACCAGTAGAAGGAAGGAAATAATAAAGATTAGAGCAGAAATGAATGAAATAGAAACTAAAAGGACAACAGATCAACGAAACCAGGAGCTGGTTCTTTGAAAAGATCAACAAACTGTTTAAACCTTTAGCCAGACTCATAAAAAAGAAAGAAAGAGAGAGAGAGAGAGGACTCAAATAAGCAAAATCAGAAATGAATGAGGAGATTAAACAACTGACACCACAGAAATACAAAGGATGACAAGAGAATATCATGAAAAATTATATACCAACAAACTGGACAACCTAGAAGTGGATAAATTCCTAGAAACATATAATCTCCTAAAATTAAACCAGGAAGAAATAGAAAATTTGAATAGACTGATTACCAGCAATGAAATTAAATCAGGAAAAAACCAAAAAACACAAAACTCCCAACATACAAAAGTCCAGGACCAGATGGTTTCACAATGAATTCTACCACACATTTAAAGAATAATTAATACCTATTCTTCTCAAACTATTCCAAAAAATAGAAGAGAAAGGAAAACTTTCAAAATCATTCTAAAAGGACTGCATTACTCTGATACCAAAACCAGATAAAAAAAAAGAGAGAGAGAGAACTAAAGGCCAATATCTGTGATGAACATAGATGCAAAAATCTTCAACAAAATTTTAGCAAACCAAATCCAACATTACATTAAAAAAATTATTTTCCACTATCAAACGGAATTTATTCCTGGGATGCAAGGTGGTTCAACATTCACAAATCAATAAAGGTGATACATCACATCAATAAGAGAAAGGATAAAAATCATATGATCATTTCAATAGATGCAGAAAAAGCATTTGACAAAGTACAACTTCCATTCATGATAAAAACCCTCAACAAAGTAGGTTTAGAGGGAACATACCTCCACATAATAAAGGCCATATATGAGAAACCTGCAGCTAACATCATACTCAATGGTGAAAAATTGAGAGATTTCCTTCTAAGATCAGGAAGAAGACAAGGATGTCCATTCTCACCACTTTTACTCAATACAGTACTAGAAGTCCCAGCCACAGCAATCAGACAAGAAAAAGGAATAAAAGACATCCAAATTGGTAAGGAAGAAGTAAAACTTTCACTATTTGTAGATAACGATATTATATATATAGAAAACCCTAAAAAGTCCACCAAGAAACTACTGGAACTGATAAATGAATTCAGTAATGTCACAGGATACAAATCCATTTACAGAAATCCACGGCATTTCTATACACTAATAATGAAGCAAAATGAAAGAGAAATTAAGAAAGCAATCCCATTTACAATTGCACCAAAAAGAATAAAATATCTAGGAATAAACTTAACCAAGGAGGTGAAAACCTGCACTCTGTGAAGAAATTCCATGCTCACAGATTGGAAGAGCAAATATTGTTAAAATGTCTACACTACCCAAAGTAATCTACAGATTTAATGCAATCCCTATCAAAATACCAAAGCATTTTTCACAGAACTAGACCAATAAGTCCTAAAATTTGTATGGAACCACAAAAAACCCTGAAGAGCCAAAACAATCTTGAAAAAAGAAAAACAAAGCTGGAGGCATCACAATTCTAGATTTCAAGATATACTATAAAGCTGTAGTAATCAAAAGAGTATGGTATTGGCACAAAAACAGACACATAGATCAATAGAACAGGATAGAAAACCCAAAAATAAACCCACAATTATATGGTCAATTAATTTTCAACAAAAGACATGAGAATATGCAATGAGAAAAAGTCTCTTCAGCAAGTTGTGTTGGGAAAACTGGACAGCTACATGCAAAAGGATGAAACTGGACCATTTTCTTACACCATACATAAAAATAAACTCAAAATCGATTAAAGACCTAAATGTGAGATCTGAGACCATTAAAATCATAGAAGGAAGCACAGGCAGTAATTTCTCTGACACTGGCCATAGCAACAATTTTCTAGATATGTCTCCTGAGGCAAGGGAAATAAAAGCAAAAATAAACTATTGGGTCTACATCAAAATAAAAAGTTTCTGCACCATGAAAGAAACAATCAACCAAATAAAAAGACAGCCTACTGGATGGGAGAAGATATTTGCAAATGACATATCTGATAAAGGTTAGTGTCCAAAATATATATAAAGAACTTCTACAACTCAACACCCAAAAAACAAATAATCCAATTAAAAAATGGGCAGAAGATATGAACAGACATTTCTCAAAAAAACAAAAAACATACAGATGGCCAACACATGAAAAGATGGTCAACATCACTCAACATCAGGGAAATGCAAATCAAAACTACCATGAGATATCACCTCACACCTATCAGAATGGCTAAAATAAAAAACACAAGAAACAAGTGTTGGCAAGGAGGAGAAAAAGGAACACTCATGTACTGTTGGTGAGAATGCAAACTGGTAAAGCCACTGTGGAAAACAGTATGGAGTTTCCTCAAAAAATTAAAAATAGAACTACCATTATAATCCAGTAATAGCACTACTAGGTATTTACCCAAAAAATACAAAAACACTAATTCAAAGGGATACATGTACCCCTGTGTTTTTGCAGCATTATTTACAATAGCCAAATTATGGAAGCAGCCCAAGTGTCCATAAATAGAAGAATGGATAAAGAAGAAGTGGTATATATATGCAATGGAATATTATTCAGCCATAAAAAAATAACAAAATCCTGCCATTTGCTGCAACATGGATGGAGCTAGAGAGCATAATGCTAAATGAAGTCAGTTAGAACAAGACAACTACCATATGATTTCACTCATATGTAGAATTTAAGAAACAAAACAAAGGAATAAAATAGAGAAAGACAAACCAAGAAACAGATTCTTAATTACAGAGAACAAACTGATGGTTACCAGAGGGGAGGTGGGTGGGAGGATGGGTGAAATAGGTGATAGGAGTTAAAAAGTACACTTCTCATAATGAGCACTGAGTAATGTATAGAATTGCTGAATCACAACATTGTGCATCTGAAACTAATACAACACTGTATGTTAACTATAGTGGAATTAAAATAAAAACCTAAAAAAGAAAAGAAAAAATAAATTAATAGAAAAGAAGAAAAAGACGCCAGTCACAAAAGACCACATATTTTATGATTCCATTTATATGAAATGTCCAGAATAGGCAAACCCACAGAAACAGAAAGTATATCAGTGGTAACTTAGGGTTGGGATATGGACAAAATGGGACTGACTGTTAATGGGTATGGAGTCTCTTTTTGGGGGGTAATATGAAGGTTGTACAACTCTGTGAACATATTAAAACTCAATGAATTATACATTTTAATGGGTGAATTGTATGGTATGTGATATACCTCAATAAAGCTGTTACATTTCCAAAATTGTTGTGTCTGGCTTTGTTCTAGGTGGTGCAAATACAGTAGTGGACATATGTCTTCCATTTACCTTTCCAGATTCACTCTTCAGCCTTCTCCACTCTGCACTCTGCCCTTAAGAGACTGACCTAACAGACCATATCAAAAGGGTTCTCAGGGGCCAACAGAGAGTTCAGGCAAGAAATCAGAGTGGAAAAGAAGATGGGATTAGAATATTAATTCTTTTGGCTCCCTCGCTGAGGGCTGCTGCGTCTCTCCAGGGAGAGTCACTGATCTTCCAAGTCAGCCGACTTTACATACTATCTCTTTTACGTTCTACTAGCTACTATAACTATTTCTTTAGCCATTTGCGGCCTAAAGATGGTAACATCACGACTGCTCCAGAATACCACAGTAGTCTTTCTGGTTTCCCCATACTTGCCTCTTTGTAAATAACCCCTTAATAATAAAAAACAACCACTTTGTAAAGAAAACTTTCTTGGGATTATTCTGTACTATCTGTTTTCTACTGAGACCCTTGCTAAACAGACACACAGGGCCCCTGCTATCCCAGAGCTTTCATTCCAATGATCAAAGGAAAGAAATAAATTAATAAGAATATTCCAAGTAGAGGGAACAGAAAGTGCGATGGTGCTGCTCCAGGCAGACATGTGGCATGTTTGCTGTGAGAAAGACCAGTGTGACCAATGTGGAATGACTTAATGGGAATAAGAAATGAAACAGAGTGGTGGGTGGGGCCAAATTATACAGAGTCATATGCATGCTATTAAATTTTTATTTGTCTGATATATTTAACTAAATACAGACAAAACATAAATAGAAACACAACTTTTAGTATTTATAATGTAATCTAGTGTTTGCATCCCTGATTTAAAAATCCCTTTGGGGTGCCTGGCTGGCTCAGTCAGTAGAGCATGCAACTCTTGATCTTGGAGTCATAAGTTCAAGCCCCACATTGGGCATAGAGCTTACTTAAATAAAATAAATAAATAAATAAAAATCCCACGCTTTGTATTACAGTAGTGCCAAGTACTTTCAAGGACAGGAAAAGGCTTAATTTCTGATTCATAAAATACAAATAAATCAGGGACCAAATGTATAGCCATGCCATATATAGATATATATGTCATTAATAAGAAAAATCAGAAAATAAGATTCATGATATACTTTCTTTTTCACCATCTAACCCCTTAAAGGAGAGATCTTGTTCCTTGAGAGCCCTAGGTTTTGTTTTGTTTCATTTTTTACTTTGTTTTGTCTTGGGGAAAAAAAGCGAGTTTAACATTTAAGGAAAGAAATCTTTTGCAAATGTAGAAATGTGGAACTGTTGTATGGAGTTGTATGGAGTGCCTAATGAAGCAAATCTTCCTACGACAATGGTAGCACTTAAGTTGAAGAAAATTTGCCTATAAAACAAATATTGCCATATATAGACTGATTTTGGGTGGGGGAATATCTACATTCTATATTCTCATTATAGTTCCTCTCTAATAAAATCTTTGTGGATGTTTATAAGCCTTCTCTCTGAAAATTCCACAGGCAGCTTGGTAACTTTTATTTATATAAAAGCCAAAGAACTAAGAATATATTAGAGATTCAGAGATGGTAAAAAGATTAAGCATCATAACCAGAGAAATCAGTTGAGAATCAGGTTTAAGTATAAATAATGCACGTTTAGGGGCGCCTGGGTGGCTCGGTCGTTAAGCATCTGCCTTCGGCTCAGGTCATGATCCCAGGGTCCTGGGATCGAGCCCCGCATCAGGTTCCCTGCTCAGCGAGAAGCCTGCTTCTCCCTCTCCCACTCCCCGCTGCTTGTGTTCCTGCTCTTGCTGTGTCTCTCTCTGTCAAATAAATAAATAAATAAATAAATAAATAAATAAATCTTTTAAAAAAATAAAAAATAAATAAAGCACATTTAACACTTTGTGGGGGCACTTGGCTGACTCAGTTGGAGGAGCATGTGACTCTTGATCTTGAGGTCCGGGGTTTGAGCCCCATGGTGGCTGTAGAGATTACTTAGAGCTACCCTAAGACCCAGCAATTGCTACTATTGGATATTTATCCAAAGTATACAAACATAGTGATTCAAAGGAGCACATGCACCCCAATGTTTATATAACAATGTCCACAATAGCCAAAATATGGAAAGAGCCCAGATGTCCATTGACAGATGAATGAATAAAGAAGATGTGGTATGTGTGTGTATATATATATATATATATATATATATATGCGCAATGGAATATTACTCAGCCATCAAAAAGAATGAAATCTTGCCATTTGCAACAACGTGGATGGAACTAGAGGGTATTATGCTAATAAAATAAGTCAGTCAGAGAAAGATAAATACCATATGATTTCACTCATATGTGGAATTTAAGAAACAAAACAGATTGGGGCGCCTGGGTGGCTCAGTTGGTTAAGCCACTGCCTTCGGCTCAGGTCATGATCCTGGAGTCCCGGGATCGAGTCCCGCATCGGGCTCCCTGCTCAGCAGGGAGTCTGCTTCTCCCCCTGACCCTCCCCCTTCTCATGCTCTCTCTCTCTCTCTATCTCATTCTCTCTCTCAAATAAATAAACAAAATCTTTAAAAAAAAAAAAAAAAAGAAACAAAACAGATTAACATAGGGGAAGAGAAGGAAAAATAAAATAAGATGAAAATAGAGAGGGAGGCAAAGCATAAGAGGATGCTGAACTCTAGGAAACAAACTGAGGGTTGCTGGAGGGGATGTGGGTGGGAGGAAGGGGTAATTGGGTGAATGGGCATTAAGGAGAGCCCCTGATGTAATGAGCGCTGGGTGTTAGATGCAACTGATGAATCACTAAATTCTACCCCAATAACTAATAATACAGTATTTGTTAACTAAATTGAATTTAAATGAAGAATTTTTTTAAATTATAAAAATTTTTAAAATTTTTTAAAAAAGAAACAAAGGTGAAGAGAGAAGCTGAACTGAATCAACAAAATTACTCTTTGTAAATAGCAAAACAGAGTTCCTCTGTATTCTAAACAATAAAACACATGTGATGTTGTATTTATATTTTTATTATATTTTTTAAGTGGTGTTGTATTTAAAAAACAAAAAACAAAAAAACAAAACAGGGGGCCTGGGTGGCTCAGTCAGTTAAGTGTCTCCCTTCAGCTCAGAATATGATCTCAGGGTGCTGGGATCGAGCCCCACATTGGGCTCCCTGCTCAGCGGGAAGCCTGCTTCTCCCTCTCCCACTCCCTGGGGCTTGTGTTCCTGCTCTCGCTATCTCTGTCAAATAAATAAATAAAATCTTAAATAAATAAATAAATAAATATTCTAACTAATTTTATCTACACATTTTATAAATAAGTTATACCATGCCCTGGGTAAAGATTTTAAATAAAGAGTTGCCAGGATGAGAGTCAAATCTCCAGCATAAATTCACTGATAAGGGACTGTTGTACAATCCTTCAAAAAATACTAATACTCTATTTACTCTAAGGAATAGGGCATATAAAGTCACCATGTCTTTGGGCCTTAATTCTTCCATCTGTATATCTGTATAGTATTGGTTTTGACTTAAAAAATCTAAGTCCTAACAAGAAATGCTTATGCACTTCCAGTTTCTGACTGATTAGAGCGCCCTCATGTGTGTCTTTGTTGTAATGTTTTAAATATATGAAAACTTAATCTCAGCAGCAATACAATTATAATACCTTTATTTTCCCATTTATAATGGCTTCAAGTATCACTTAGTAAATGATAAAGAGTGTGATTAATCCTACTACAATTCACTATCAAACTTTTCATTACCAAATTTTATTCTAAAGTAGTGAAGTTATTTTTCTGATTTACATTTTAATGATTCAAAGGGTTTTTCCCTTAAAACTTCCAAGATAAGTTTTTCATTACAATTTATTTTATCATGCCTGAAAAAAATATGTAGCCAATGAAGTCGTTAATTATATGTGATAGCTTTTTAGGGGTGGAGAACAGCTCAAGGGGACATTTCTAACTCAGTTTTTCCAAATAAAAATTTACTTGTCTAAGTCACTGAAGACATTTCTTCCTACTTGAAAAGACTATATTGGAGGGAGCCAAAAGAGAATCTCATTTTTTAAAAAACTGTACATAAAATTTAAAAATCTCATAAATCCAACCATTTTTTAAATGGCATTCATCCAACAAATATTTATTGAGGGGCCCCACTGTGTGCCAGGAATGAGATATCAAACTGAAGGAACCCAAAGCTACTAAAGTAGAGCAACAAAGTACTGTTTTTTTCTTCCTTCTATAAAATGACTTAATAATAACCACTTCACCCAAGAAAGTTGCTATAAAGATCTAGTAACATGACATAAGCAACCACATTTTTTAAAGAGAGAGGTGTTATTAAAATGTTTACAAGACCATGAGAGACTATGGACCTGAGAAACAAACAGGGCTTTAGAGGGGAGGGGGGAGGGGAGATTGGTTAACCCGGTGATGGGTATTAAGGAGGGCACGTACTGCATGGAGCACTGGGTGTTATACGAAAACAATGGATCGTGGATCACTACACCAAAAACTAATGATGTATGGTGACTAACATAACATAATAAAATTAAAAACTACAAAAAAATAAAATAAAATAAATTTTTACTAAAAAAATAAAATGTTTACAAGAGAAACCTTGGTGCTTCCAAAGACATATTTTAGGGGTTGCTTTGTGTGTGGAAAATACTTGAATGTGAGGCTTTACTGATTTTAACAAAATTTTTCTTCAAATTTTCATGAGAGGAAAGAAAGTGGGAAGAGAAAATTATGTCACGTAAGAAAGGAAGTCTGAACTATCTTACACCTCTTAACGTGTTTTTTCTTAGCAACAAGTCATGGATTGGTTGGTGATGACACCAGTTAAAGTCAAGAAGTCAGACTGGCTATACTGGACTAGCTAGAATGGGGCAGTGATGCTACACTGGCAGAAGCCAGAGTTTTCACCTTCCAAAAATCACTGAAACCAACACCAGCAACCCATCTTACTCAAATGAAGGTAGCATACGAGATGATTCTCAGTGACTGATTCCAGTACCCGTGGAAAAATGAATAGACAGTTTGTGTCCTCCCACCAAGACTTAGAATCCATTTCCTGTTTCCAACTTCTTTCCTGTCTCTCACATATCCACAGCCTTCCTTCCTGCTGTCCTCTTCCCATTCAGAATCCTTTACTGCATCCCAAGAAAAGTTCCACACCCCACAGTTCTGTCTTCTCGGTGACCCAGTTTAAGTTGTTTTCATATGGCCTGTTTTTCAATTGTTTCCAACCTTTTAAAGTGTGATCTTTTTCCCCACCTCCAATTTTAAACTTGTTATGTAAATTATTTAACATATCAAAAGTAGATGAAAGTGTATAATGAATCCCCCACATACCCATTATCCAGCTTTAACTACTACCAACATATAGGCAACTGTAAGCAGTGTGACTTGGTTAAAATATAGCATGAGAGTGGTTAGTGATTAGAAAATCACACAGAGGGGTGCCTGGGTGGCTCAGTCATTAAGCGTCTGCCTTCAACTCAGGTCATGATCCCAGGGTTCTGGGATCGAGCCCCTCATTGGGCTCCCTGCTCTGCGGGGAGCCTGCTTCTCACTCTCCCTCTGCCTGCCTCTCCCCTTGCTTGTTCTCTCTCTCTGTCAAATAAATAAATAAAATCTTTTAAAAATTAAAAAAAAAGAAAATCAAAAAGAATTTCTGAAATGAAAAATATATTTGAAAGTACAAAATCAATGGAAAGATTAAATAGCTGAATAGTTCAGTGGAATAATTAATTACCTAGAATACAACCCAAAGAAGTTACCTAGAATGTAACACAGACACAAAGAAATGGAAAGGATGAGAAAAAAGAATGTGTCATTGATGATAAAGTGCAAAGGTCCAATGTATATTTGGAGTTCCAGAAGAAGAAAATGGAGAAAATGGAAGAGAGGCCATATTTGAAAAATTATGACTGAGACTTTTCCAGAATTAACAAAACTCAAATTCTTAGTTTGAAGAAACTATGATTCCCAATATAAAGAAATGAAAAGAAATCCACTCAAGATACATCATAGTGAAACTACAGAAAACCAAAAAAAAGGAAAAGATCCTATAACAGCTAGAAAGAAAGAAAACTTACCTACAAAGGAACAAATGAAAAGTGATAAGACATTTCTCATTAGCAATAGTGGAAGCCAGAAGATAGTGAAATATAGACATACTTCATTTTATTGTACTTCACTTTACTGTGCTCCACAGATACTGCATTTTTTTTTAAACAAATTGAAGGCTGGTAGCAACCCTGCATTGAGCAAGTCTATCAGCATCGTTTTTTTTTTTAATTTTTTTATTGTTATGTTAATCACCATACATTACATCATTAGTTTTAGATGTAGTGTTCCATGATTCATTGTTTGTGCATAACACCCAGTGCTCCATGCAGAATGTGCCCTCTTTAATACCCATCACCAGGCTAACCCATCCTCCCACCTCCCTCCCCTCTAGAACCCTCAGTTTGTTTTTCAGAGTCCATCATCTCTCATGGTTCGTCTCCCCCTCTGATTCCCCCCCTTCATTCTTCCCCTCCTGCTATCTTCTTCTTCTTCTTCTTTTTTTTTTTTCTTAACATATACTGCATTATTTGTTTCGGAGGTACAGATCTGAGATTCAACAGTCTTGCACAATTCACAGCGCTTACCAGAGTACATACCCTCCCCAGTGTCTATCACCCGGTCACCCCATCCCTCCCACCCCACCCCCCACTCCAGCAACCCTCAGTTTGTTTCCTGAGATTAAGAATTCCTCATATCAGTGAGGTCATATGATACATATCTTTCTCTGTTTGACTTATTTCGCTCAGCATAATACCCTCCAGTTCCATCCACGTCGTTGCAAATGGCAAGATCTCATTCCTTTTGATGGCTGCATAATATTCCATTGTATATATATACCACATCTTCTTTATCCATTCATCTGTCGATGGACATCTTGGCTCTTTCCACAGTTTGGCTATTGTGGACATTGCTGCTATAAACATCGGGGTGCACGTACCCCTTTGGATCCCCACATTTGTATCTTTGGGGTAAATACCCAGTAGTGCAATTGCTGGATCGTATGGTAGCTCTATTTTCAACTTTTTGAGGAACCTCCATACTGTTTTCCAGAGTGTATCAGCATCATTTTCTAATAGCATTTGCTTATTTCTTGATTCTGTGTTACATTTTGGTAATTCTCACAATATGTTAAACTTTTTCATTATTATTATATTTGTTACAGTGATCAGTGTTCTTTGATGTTACTACTGGAGCCTGAAAATGTGGCTAAATTGCTGCAATCTCATGATAAAACTTTAATGAATGAGGACTTGTTTCTTATGGATGAGCAAGGACCGTGGTTTTTTGAGACGGAATCTACTCCTGGTAAAGATGCTGTGAAGACTATTGAAATGACAACAAATGATTTAGAATATTCATAAACTTAGTTGATAAAACAGTGGCAGGGTTTGAGACAATTGACTCCAAGTTTGAAAGAAGCTCTACTGTAGGTAAAATGTATCAAACAACATCACATATTACAGAGAAATCATGGATCCACATGGCAAACTTCATTGCTCTCTTATGTTCAGAAACTGCCATAGCCACAGCCACCCAATCTTTAGCAATCACCACCCTGATCAGTTAGCAGCCATCAACATGGAGGCAAGACCCTCCACCAGCAAAAAGACTATGACTCACTGAAAACTTAGATGATGGTTAGCATTTTTTAGCAATGAAGTTTTTTTTAGAGTGGGGAAGGGCAGGAGAGAGAGAATCTTTTTTTTTTTTTCTTTAAAGATTTTACTTATTTATTTGTCCGAGAAAAGAGAGCACACAAGCAGGGGGAGCAGCAGGCAGACGGAGAAGCAGGCTCCCTGCTGAGCAAGGAGCCTGATACAGGACTCCGTCCCAGGACCCTGGGATCATGACCTGAGCTGAAGGCAGACACTTTACCGACTGAGCCACCCAGGCGCCCACACTAAAGGTAATTCTTGAAGTTTCTAATGAAAATTCTGAGGCACTATGGTTATAAAAGTTATGAACATACATAGGCAGTTAAAAACACAAATAGACCAAGGAGACAATGGCTCTAGCCACAACCACCAGAACCCCACCTCAGCTTTTACTCTGTGGAACATTTTGGTTACATGTGAGGCATGCAGTTCACTTTTGTAGATTTCAGGGAAGAAAACACTTCTGCTCAGTCTCCTCATGTTACCAACCTAAAAAGGCTTTCCTGGACCCCTCAGTTCTTAGGAGGAGTGGTTGAAGTAATTGGTCAGAGTCCAAGACATTCATTGGGCCTTAGTGCTTCTTCTTGACTCAGGTCTCTCTTCTTTTCTGCCTCATACTGGGGCCTCCCCTGTTAACTGTGCCATGTTAGTTTCAGGGAGAAGTTCAACATAACAGAACTCTCCAGCAGTAATTATTGGATTTTCATTTCATATATGTAGCTCCCTATAATTCCTGGCACACTTGCCTTTTTTGCAAAGTGGTTTGCTTTTCCTTCCTGGAGAAGTAAAGTCTTTACCTACTGGAAAGGTAAGTCTATTTCTCTATCCCCTCGAATCCTAGACATGGCCATGTGACTTCCTTTGGCCAATGGGAGGGTACAAATGTGGCACAAGCAGAAGGTATAATAATTGCATATTGGAACTTACTTGCTGCTAGGAACCCTTCCACAACTGAGTGAACGTAATCCCAGACCAGCCTCCTGAAGGATGAGAGCTCATGTGAAGAAGCCTCTGGTTATCCCAACCATCCTAGCTGAGGCCCCCAGATACATGATTGAGGCCATCCTAAATCATCCAGTCCCAGCTGAGCTGACCCAGACTAGAACTGACCAGTCAACCCTCAAAATTATGAGAAATAATGTTCGTTGTTTTAAGCCACTAAATTTAGATAATTTTGTTTCACAGCAAAAGACAATTGATATAGCAGTATAACATGCAAACAAATAAAGCAAGCTATAAAACCCTGAATGTAATCAATGGGGAATGGTGAATGAATTTATATCCCTACTGCAGACTATTATGCAACTATTAAGTATCAGGATCTTCATCAGTTAGTCCAGAGTAGCACTGTCCAATAGAAATATAATTTATGTCAGAGGGCACGTATTGAATGGAGCACTGGGTGTTATACGCAAACAATGAATCGTGGAACATTACATCAAAAACTAATGATGTAATGTATGGTGATTAACATAATAAAATTTAAAAAAAATAAATGAGATCAGAAAAAAAAAGAAATATAATTATGTCACATGTGTAAATTTAAGTTTTAAGTAGCTACATTAAAAACAGCAAAAGGAGGGGCGCCTGGGTGGCTCAGTCATTAAGTGTCTGCCTTCAGCTCAGGTCGTGATCCCAGGGTCCTGGGATCGAGCCCCACGTCGGCCTCCCTGCTCCGTGGGAAGCCTGCTTCTCCCTCTCCCACTCCCCCTGCTTGGGTTCCCTCTCTCGCTGTTTCCCTCTGTCAAATAAATAAATAAAGTCTTAAAAATAAAAAAATAAAAATAAAAACAGCAAAAGGAAACAATGAAATTAATTTTAATAATATATTTTATTTAACTCAATATATCCAACATGTAATCAATAAAAAAATTATTTGTGAGATATTTTACATTCTCTTTTTGTACTAAGTCTTAGGAATCTGGTGTGCATTTTACACCTTACAGCACAATCGAATTCAAAAGAGCTACATTTCAAGTGTTCAGTAGCTACATGTGGCTAGTGACTACCATATTGGATGATGAAGATCTAGAGGCTAGTCTACCATACATGGAAGTTACAGATTCAAATGTGTGATTTCACCCCTTACACGCTTTTTTTAAAGAAAAGTCATCCAAGTGTACATAACTATGTGGAAGGGGGTGAAAGGATGTAACTCAAGTTATTAAAATTGTTTTGCCAGCCAGCTAATTGAGGTTGGAAGAAGAGGGAGGAGATATTTCTTTTACATATGCTGGTATTGTTTAGCTTCATATAAAGGTATATTAAGTTTTAAATTATTTTTTAAAGCTAAATAAAAAGCATAAGGTGAAATAAAAATGAGGTAAAAAGGAGGACACATGAAATGCTTCTAACTGAGGTTACTTCTGGAGTCAGCATAAAGGAAGAATTTTACTTCTTTTTTTAATCTTTTTACTGAAGTATAATTGACATATATTGATTTCAGATATACAACATAACAATTTGATATGTGTATACACTGTGATCACCACAATAAACCTAGTTACTATCTATTCCCATAGATTAACTTTTAGAATTTAATCTCCTGACAATTTTCAGGTATGCATTACAATATTATTGACTATACTCACCATGATGTATGTTACATCCTTGTGACTTATTTATGACTGGAAGTTTGTATTTCACCCATTTTGACCAACTTCCTAATCCACCACCCTTCTGGTAAATGCCATTCTGTTCTCTGTATCTGAGAGTTTTGTTTCATTTCGTTTGTTCATTTTTTTTTTAGATTCCACATATAAGTGAAATCATATAATATTTGTCTTTCTATGACTTATTTTGCCTAGCATAATTTCCTCAAGGTCCAACCATGTTGCAAGTAGCAAGATCTCATTCTTTTTAGGGGCTGAGTAGTATTCCAGTGTGTGTGTGTGTGTGTGTGTGTGTGTACATACACACACACACACACACCATCTTCTTTATCTGTTCATCCATTGATGGACACTTAGGTTGTTTCCATATCTTGACTATTATAAATAATGTTGTGATGAACAAAGCGATGCACATATCTTTTTGAATTAGGTTTTTTTCCAAGATAAATACACATAAGTAAATTAGCTGGATCATATGGTAGTTCTATTTTTAATTTTTTGAAGAACTTCCATATTGTTTTCCACAGTGGCTGCACCAATTTACTTTCCCACCAACAGTGCACAGTGCACAAGGGTTCCCTTAAGAATTTTACTTTTTAATACAGGTCTTTTCCAATTTTTAAACTCTAACCACTTACTTTTTTATAATTTTTTAAAGTTACATTTTTTTTTAAGTAGGCTCCATGCCCAGCACAGAGCCCAATGTGAGGCTCAAACTCAGGACTGCAAGATCAAGACCTGAGCTGAGATCGAGAGTCCAACACTCAACCAACTGAGTCACCCAGGTACCCCTAAAAGTTACATTTTTATGTTAAATATTTGTTTTTTTAAAAAATTGGAATAGTGATTCTTTTTCACAAGGGTTAGGGACAGAAATTGAGTGGGAAGGGGCATACAGAATCTTTTGGGGGTGATGAAAATGCTCTATATCTTTTCATTTTTTTAAAGATTGTTATTTATGTATTTGACAGAGAGAGAGACAACAAGAGAAGGAACACAAGCAGGGGGAGTGGGAGAGGGAGAAGCAGGCTTCCCACTGAGCAGGGAGCCCCATGCGGGGCTTGATCCCAGGACCCTGGGACCATGACCTGAGCCGAAGGCAGATGCCCAACAACTGAGCCACCCAGGTGCCCTGAAAATGCTCTATATCTTAAAAAGTGTTAGGGTTACACAGGTGAATGTATTTGTCAAAACTCACAAGATACACACTCAACATTTGTGCATTTCACTTTGTATAAAAAAGTTATAAAAAATTTGAACCCCAGGGATGCCTGGGTGGCTCAGTCGGTTAAGCATCTGACTTCAGCTCAGGTCATGATCCCAGGGTCCTGGGATCGAGTCCGACATCGGGCTCCTTGCTCAGCGGAGAGCCTGCTTCTCCCTCTGCCTGCCACACCCCCCGTTTGTGCTCTCTCTTTCCCTCTCTCTGACAAATAATAAAATCTTCAAAAAAAATCTCCTCTTACCTTTAAAAAAAAATTGAACCCTAGTTAACAATACATATGATAACATATTTAAAAGTGAAGTGTACTGATATATGTGATTTGCTTTGAAATGCACAAAATAATAAGATGGTTTGATGATACATAGAATAGGTGGTTATGGCTAGGAATGGCTAGTTATATGATAAAGCAAATATACCAAAATGTCACCTGTAGAATACAGACTGGGGCTGGGAGATGGAGAGGGCGGTGGGTTTGGGTGTTACTACAATTCTTTCATTATCTCAGTTTGAAAATTTTCATAATAAAATGTTGGGGGAGAAAAGAAAGTTGCAGAAAAACATAATATCATTATAATTTTGTTTTAAAATATTCATGTGTTGTAGAAGACATATTTATATATGCATAAAGATATGAAAGCCACACAAAACTGCAGAAATTGTCAAGCTGATCCTAAAATTCATACAGAAATGAAATCCAAAATAGCCAAAACAATCTTGAAAACGGGAATAAAGTTGGAGTCCTGACACTTCCTGATTTCAAAACACAACACAAAGAATAGCAATCAGGACAGTATGGTACTGGTATAGACAGATAGATAGATCAATGGACTAGAAATGTAAATGCTTACATTTATGGTCAACTGATTTTCAAGAAAGATGTCAAGAAAATTCGATGGGAAAGAGAGAGTCTTCCAATAAACTATATATCCATATAAAAAAATTCGGGGGTGCCTGGGTGGCTTGGTCAGTTAAGCATCTGCCTTTGGCTCAGGTCATGACGTCAGGGTCCTGGGATCAAGCCAGTCAGGCTCCCTGCTCAGCATGTGTCTTCTTCTCCCTCTGCCTCTGCCCCTCCCCCACCTGCTCGTGCTTGCTCTATCAAATAAATAAAATCTTAAAAACAAAACACCTTATACATGAATGTTAAATGCAGCATTGTCTTAACATTGTCAACAAGCGGGAAACAATTCAAGCATCCATCAGCTGGTGAATGAGTAAACAAACATGTCCTATCCATATAATGGAATATTAGTGAGCAATAAAAAGGAATGAAATATTGATACATGCTTCAACATGGATAAACCTTGAAAACACTTTGCTAAGTGAAAGAAGCCCGTCACAGAAGGCTACATATTCTATGATTCCATTTATATGAAATGTCTAGAATAGGTAAATCCACAGAGACAGAAAGTAGATTAATGGTTGCTAGGGGATGGGAGGAATGAGGAATAACTATTAATGAGCACTGGGTTTCTTTTTGAAGTGAAGAAAATGTTCTAAATTTATAATGATAATGGTTACACAACTCTGTGGATAAAAACCCACTATTGTATACTTTAAAAGGGTAAAATTTTATGCTATGTGAATAATATCTCAATAAAGCTGTTATTTAAAAAAGTTAGTTTGAATGAATAAAAATTAATTTTTTATGAGAAAAACTAAACTCATTTCTTTGTTTCTTATAATCTCTACTATCGTTACTTAACCATTTTTATGAATGGAGATGAGTAAGAAAGAAAGTGTAATTTCAAAAGATAAGAAAAACAACACACTCAGGGTTTGGTGTTTGGTACACAAAGGTGACTCTCAGATTTGGGCTGGTAGCAAGAGGGGTGAAAACTGCAAGGGCAGTAACTGCTGCTAAAGAAACACCAGCAGTTTCTAATTTTATGCTGTCCTATATTTTGCTGTGACTTTCATAGCTTTCGATAATGTTATAGTAGAGGCCAAAACAGAAATGCCTTTTATATTTTATTATAAGAGCTAAACTGGGAAATAAACTCACCAATTGCTTTTTTAAAAAGGAAATGAGCTAAAAACAACATAGATGTAAGTGGAGCTTAAATAAACCTTTACTCAGTAAAATGAATGTGTTCACAGGGGAGGGAGAGTTTGGTAGTAAAAATAGTTTAAAGTATTACATTATTTTAAAAAGCATTTTGTTTCATTTACTGTAGATGGTCAAACACCATTTTAAAACAGATGGTAAACTGTTGGATAGTAAAAGAAATGACATCTTGTTTCCATTTTCCTATTCCTTCCAGTTCATCTCTTTATTGTAAATGATTTTCCATTGTGGGAGGATATTAAATTTAAATCAAACTGAAAGGAAAAAAGCATGTGGCTATGTTCATAAATTCATGTTTCTTAGCACTTGCTGCCTCTTATAGCCATTTTATGAAGAATATTTCAAATTGATCTATTCTTTCTGGATCTGAAAAAATTGAGAGTTTCTTTTCTTGGGCAAACAGCTTATTCAAAAAAACCTATACACAAAAAGAAACAAAAGAATTGTGTAATTATGATATCAGCATTTAAGATAAATTTTAATACTTTCAGGAGAAAGATGCACTGGTAAGCATTTGAGGAATGGTATTAAGTTTAATTTGTAAAGATAATAACTAAGATGCGCAGTGCTTACCATGTTTTTAGATTGTTCTAAATGCCATACATAAGAGAGTATGTATATATGTTTGCATACATACATGTGTATGTGTATATGAATGTTTGTGTGTGTTGCTAACAATTACGTAAATAAATAAATAAATAATTTCTCACAATAACCACACTAAGATGAGGGAACTGAAACAGAACAAAGTTAAGCAATTTGTCCAAGCTGAACCCAAGGGAGTTTGGCACCACAGTCCATGTTTTTAATAATTACTCTCTGTATATATCAAGAGCACTGAGAACATTAAACAAGCCAATAGATCGTTCATACCTCCTGTTCTGAACTTCCCTCTACAAAACACCAAGTTCTATTTTGGACATATGATACATCTGAAACTTAATGTAAATTTCTTTTACAAGAAAGGAGGTAACTAATTTCTGATTTTGAACCTCTTTGACCTATGACAAAACTCTCTAGATTCACAGAAACCAAAGTTTTTCAATCTAAAGCACATTATTTTGAGATCAAATGTAAATACATTAAAAAAAGATACACTGGAGGGGCACTTGGGTGGCTCAGTCAGTTGGGCATCCGACTCTTGGTTTCAGCTCAGGTCATGATCTCACGGGTTGTGAGATCAAGCCTACTCTGTGCTCAGCAGGGTGGCTGCTTGAGATTCTCTTCCTCTGTCCCTTCCCCCACTCATGTTCTTTCTCTCTCTAAAATAAATAGATAAATCTTTAAAAAAAAATTGGAGATGTCACTGAGGGAGGCAGTACCAGGAAGGCATGAAGAACCAGGAAGCACAAGGACCAATAGCTAGGACTAGAGTAGCTTGGAGAAACCCCTCTCACATGTGATGCCACTCCAGTAACCCAACCCCCTCCTGAACAGGGATCTGAGAATGTGCCAAGATTCCCCCTAGCCTTCACCAGGTGGGCCTGTATAATGCGTCCATGTGCAATAACAAGGGATGTCTTTTATTTTCTGCTACCTCTTCCCTGCCAGTGCATTGTTGGGGCAGATGGAGAAGGTATTTTCTTTTCTTTTTTTTTTTTTAGATTTTTTTATTTGTATTTATTTGACAGAGAGAGACATAGCGAGAGAGGGAACACAAGCAGGGGGAGTGGGAGAGGGAGAAGCAGGTTTCCCGCTGAGCAGGGAGCCCGACGCGGGGCTCGATCCCAGGACCCTGGGATCATGACCTGAGCTGAAGGCAGATGCTCGATGACTGAGCCACCCAGGTGCCCCTAGAGAAGGTATTTTCAAGACAAAGCATAAGCCCCACAAATAAAAGGTGTGAAGTTGCAAAAAAAATTGAAATTAGGTTAATAAATCCATATCTTTATTTTCCAGATGGTTAACCACTAAACCACATGATAGAAATAAATTTTTATATAAAATTGTATCTACTTTGGATTTTTAGCTAAAAAAAAAAAGGAAAACATACTTCTTTTTTTCAAGTTATCTATTATTTTTTTAATTGAAGTATAGTTGACATACAATGTTAACATTAGTTTCAGGTGTACCACATAGTTATTTGATAACCCTATACCTTATGCTATGCTCACTCCAAGTGTAACTACCATCTGTCACACCCCCAACACTATTATAATACCACTGACTATATTCCCTATGCTGTACATTTTATCCCTATGACTTATTCATTCCATAACTGGAAACCTGTACCTTCAATTCCCCTTCACCCATTTTGCCCACCCATCTACTGCCCTCCCCTCTGGCAAACAACAGTTTGTTCTCTGAATTTAGTTATAGGTCTGATTCTGCTTTTTGTTTGTTTTGTTTTTTAGATTCCACATGTAAGTTAAATCACGTGATATTTGTCTTTCTCTGTCTGACTTATTTCACTTAGCATAATACCCTCAAGGTCCATCCATGTTGCCAGAAATAGCAATAATATTCCATTGTATTCTTTATCCATTCATCTATTGACTGACACTTGGTCCAGATCCTGGCTATTTTAAATAATGCTGCAATAAACAAGGGATGCATATATCTTTTTGAATTACTGTTTTTATTTTCTTTGGGTAATAGAATAACTGGATCATATGGTATTTCTATTTTTAATTTTTGAGGAACCTCCATAGTTTTCCACAGTGACTGCACCAATTTACATTCCCAACAGTGCACGAGGATTTTGTTTTCTCCACATCCTCACCAACATTTGTTATTTCTTGTCTTTTTGATTCTAGCCATTCTGACTGGCGTAAGGTGATATCTTATTGTGGTTTTGATTTGCATTAAGGAAAACATACTTTTTAAGATTATACTCAACTTCATACAACTAATTACCTAAAAACAATTCCCAAAGACATTTTTATTTTGAGACACACACAAAGGTTGCCTTCCTATACGCCAACTCTAGAACCAGATTGCTCTATGACATTTTTCCTAAAAGCATTCATTTAAAACATTTTTATCTTGTGTCAGCTTCAACTGATTGATAGTGAATGGCTGGACTTGTGTGTGAAGAAGGAACCTGAGGCTGAGTTCAAGCTGAACAAGAATGAATTTGATATCAGTTGTCAATATCTGCCATAGGTATGGGTAGAAAAAGCGGTGGCACAAGTGCTATGTATTTACCATCCCTGAATTAGTGGATACAATTCCTTTTTAAGATTTTATTTATTTATTTATTTATATTTGAGAGAGCATGAGCAGAGAGACGGGCAGAGGGAGAGGGACAAGCAGACTCCCCACTAAGCAGGGAGCCCGATGCAGGGCCTGATCCCAGGACCCCGATATCATGACCTGAGCGGAAGGCAGACGCTTAACTGAGCCACCCAGGCACCCTACTGTATAAAATTTCTATACAAAAAACCCCCATCACTTGTAGTTTATACCAGAGCTTAAAGTAAAACTGAGAATACACATATACCAGACCAATAAAGACCATTTTTAATAAAAATAATACCATCTTACTATACCGTAAAATAAGAAACTAACACTCCAAATTATTCTCCAAATGTTTAGGAAGTGAACTGTGGTTCAGCCACATCACATAAGGGTGAAAGAAGGAAAACCAAAAATTTGTGTTCAAAGGAAGCAAGCTGGGGCCAAGATTTAATGGAAGTAAGAGAGAAAACTGGGCACAGGTAGGGGGAAAAACATTGTATGAAGGAAGGGGGACAGGTACTACAGAAAAGCAAAAGTAAAGTTTTCTTTCTTGTCAGGGTAAAGAGAATTAAGAAAAAACATTCAAAACTTGGAAACAGGCAGAAGAGATTACTGGGATCATTCCAATGGAATACAAGATATAATTTAGCAGACCTTCTGGGGACAGGATAGCTGACTGTGTAGGGATGTGCATCTTAATTTGACTTTCTATTGACTAGGTTATTTTACAACTTTATACGGGTAGTGGTTAACTTGCAGGTCACTGACAACAAAGCAATTGCTCTTCCTATTGGAGAGCAATGCAAATGATTCCTGTCCTTAGTCATATAAATACAAATCTGCTGGTAGAGATTTAACTCTTTTCCATCTAGAAAAAAACATAACCCAAAATATTATGTCTCTTACCATGCAGAAATTTCCATCTACTGACAAATTAGTTCAGCATTCCTTTGACTATATATATATTCTTTGTTCCCTGAATTTTTCTTTGAACCAATCTTAGTATCTTATATGTTCTCATAATTGAGTTGAATAAGATATTTGAAATATTTTCCTATTATATTTGAATAAAAGCCATGTTTTTAAATTTTTGAAAATTATATTCTAGCAAGCGTTTGTGTAGAAATAATAAACTAGATAAACGGGGAAAAAAGAGTTACAGAGGACCTAATAACAGGTAACAAAGTGACAGCAAAGGAGTGCCACTATGCAGTAACAAATATCTACTTTGTTCTAGAATGATTAAATGGTGACTGAGCATTTATTACTAAGAATTTATGTGTTGCATATATGAGCTGACTATGCAGGTATCCCCTTTTCAAAAGCAATTTCTGAAGCTATAATATTCATAAAGAAATGGCAACTTGAAACACCTGGGCGGCTCTGTCAGCTAAGTGTCCGACTCTTGGTTTGGGCTCAGGTCATGATTTCACAGTTGTGAGATTGAGCCCTGCATCAGATTCCACACTCAGCGCAGTCTGCTTCAGATTCTCTCTCCCTCTCCCTCCTGCTCACACACTCGCTCTCAAATAAGTAAATAAAATTAAAAAAAAAAAAAAGAAATGGCAACTTACCTATAAAGGAAGGCCAGAGAAGTGGGGAAACCAGCAGACCTTAGTAATAAGGAAGACTAGGGGGAAAAGATTCCAGGTAAGAACAATCCATGGTGTAGAATGCTATAAAAATGTCAAGTAAGATGAGATCTGAAAAGTATCCATTCATTCATATATTCAATAAATATTTATTGGGTTATTAGTATATGCCAAGAACTGTATTAGTCATGGGGATACAGTAATAAAACCAAAATAGTCCCTCCTGACATTGAGTATAGTCGAAGAGACAGACATTAAATAGCTACTTTAAGAAATAAGTATTCAGAGATTCCAGTGCCGGGCAAGGAATAGTCCACTAAAGGGGTTTTTTTTTTTTCTGATGGGCATTGATACCTCCCAGCTCAATGTGCCCCTCAAATTTCCACAGTGATTTTCCACAGAGCTGTGCCCCATATAGGCACCCCTATAATAGGCCAGGTTTCCACTGCCCTTCATTGGCCATTGTCCATGAGTTGGTAAAAATGAAATCTAGGGATTGTTATCATTCATTGTCCAATTCTTCCACCGCTGGTAAGCAAACAGTATGCAAGTCAGCCCACCTAGCTGATTTTTACCTTCTCTGATCAGAGTGGTGGTCTACCAAACAGGATTTTGTCCATTTACCTTACAACTGCCATCCATGAACCAAGGAGATATTTGTTGGTCAGCTGAGAGATGTCCATAGGGCATGGTCCAAGTGATGACAGAATCTGGAGGCTCTTCAAAATTTCAAAGTCAGGCCTAGGGTTTGAAAAGAGGCTCCCTATTGTAAGTATATCATCCTTGCATTCCATAGGTAGCATGACCCTGTATAAACTATTTCCATTTTATTATGGAACTATTCTGGGCACTGCCCTCCCCAATACAGTGTTTTTCCAACATCATCCAAGACATCAAAGGCATTTTAGGATTCAAGATTTTACGTCCTTCAGTCACAAGGGCAGTTTTAATTAATGTCTGATAGCAACCTAGTAATTGCCCCCCAAATGGGAATTCTCCAGACCAAAGTCCCAGTAGTCAATGCTGGGAGATGCTCCCAGGCTTTTGTGATAAGGCCCAGTGTATGTTCCACATACAGTTATTGCATAAAGAATTTGTCCAGGGGTACCTGGGTGGCTCAGTCAGTTAAGTCTCTGCCTTCAGCTTGGGTCATGATCCCAGGGTCCTGGGATAGAGCCCCACATCAGCAGGGAGCCTACTTCTTCCTCTCCCTCTGCCGCTCCCCCGCTTGTGTGCGAGTGCATGGGCGCTCTCTCTAATAAATAAATAAGATCTTAAAAATAAAAAAAAATAATTTGTCCATATCAGCACTCCAGCTTCTACTCTATATGGTTTGGATTCACGTAATCTTATCGATTCCCATTTAGCATGTCCAATTAACATTGCTTGAAGGGCAGATTTACATGCCTTCTTTTTAACAATTCTGGTAGGTGAAATGTTCCCCAGTCAGATATAATGTTCATCCCCATAATGCAATCAGGTAAAAGAGATACAACCATTTCACATAAAGCTCATTGAAACATATTAATTCTCTTCTCAACTTTCACCTTAATTTCATCAGCCTTTACATTCTTAGTTGTAGCTTCCATTAGGACTTCATCAACAGGTCCCGGTTTTATAACACTGACTAAAAGGTGTGGTGAAGATGTAGAGAAATTAGAACCCTTGTGCACTGTTGGGGATAATGTAAAATAGTGCAGTTGCTAAGGAAAACACTATGGCAGTTCCTCAAAAAATTAAAAATTGATATAGTAATTCCACTTCTAGGTGTATATCCAAAATATAAAGCAGAATCTCAAAGAGGTAACTGTATACCCATATTTATAGCAGATTATTCACAATAGACTACGTGTCCATCAGCAGATGAATGGATAAACAAAATGTGGTATATAGACAAAGTAGAATATTATTCAGCCTTAAAAGGGAAGTAAATTCTAATACATGCTACAACAATATTTGAGATTATGCTAAGTGAAATAAGTCAATCACAAAGACAAATACTGTATAAATCCATTTACATGCAGTATCTAGAGCAGTCAAATTCATAGAAACAAAGTAGAATGGTATTTGCCAAGGCTTGGGAGGAGGGAGAATAGGGAATTATTGCTTAATAGGTATAGGGTTTCAGTTTCACAAGATGGAAAAGTTCTGAAGAATGGTTGCACAACAATGTAAATATACTTAATACTGAACTATACACCTAAAAATAGTTAAGATAATAAATTTTATGTTAGGTGTATTTTACCAGTTAAAAATTAGAAAATGAAAGTGCTTATATCTTTATAAAGAGAGATAACCAAAACCCAATAGATAATGGAATACTAAAAATGTCCAAATAATCCAAAAAAAAAGGCAGGAAACGTTAAAGAGAAAAATAAAAAAGAGGAAACAAACAGAAATCAATAAAAGGGTAACTTAAGTCCAACCACATCAATTATTACACTAATGTAAATGATCTAAACATACCAATTAAAAGCAAAAATTGTCAGATTGAGTTTTTTTAAACAAAGATTCAACTGAAATTAAATAAGCAACCCATAGATAGGTTAGGAGTAAAAGGATGGTAAAAGATAACATTAAAACACTAGTCAAAAGAAGTGGGAGGTGCTATGTATCACCATGGATAAAGACGGATATTATACAATGTTAAAAGGATCAGATCACCAAGAAGATGTAAGAACTGTAATTGTGTATGGACCTAAAAACAGATCTTCAAAATACATGAAGCAAAAACTTGAAAGGATAAATAGACAAATTCATAATTATACTTGGAGGCTTCACTATTTCTTAAAGTTATGGATAGAATAAGTAGAAAGTCAGCAAAGACTGAGAAGACCTGAACAACACTATCAACCAACTTGATCTAAGATATTTGTAGAACTCTCTACCCAACAACATTAGAATACACGTTATTTTCAAGTGCACCTGAAGCATTTATCAAGACATATGATAGGGGCACCTGGGTGGCTCAGTCGTTGGGCGTCTGCCTTTGGCTCAGGTCATGATCCCAGGGCCCTGGGATCGAGCCCCGCATTGGGCTCCCTGCTCCGCGGGAAGCCTGCTTCTCCCTCTCCCACTCTCTCTGCCTGTGTTCCCTCTCTTCCTATGTCTGTCAAATAAATAAATAAAATCCTAAAAAAAAAAAAAAACAGATATGATAGTCTAGGGGCGCCTGGATGGCTTGGAAAGGAAAATACTAACAAAATCTATAAACTTCTAGCCATACTGACATGAAAAAAAAAGACATAAATTACCAAAATCAGGAATGTGAGGGTGACATCATCACAGACACTACAGATATTTAAGAGAGTATTACACACACCTTTATGCCAATTCATCCATAGGCACAAATTACCAAAGCTCACTCAGGAAGAAATATATAACCTGGATAATCCTATATCCATTAAAGGAATTAAATCTGTAGTTTAAAACCTCTCCATAAAGAAATTTCTTTGCCAAGTGGCTTTACCAGCAAATCTACCAAATCATAAAGAAATAATACTAATTCTAGGCGCCTGGGTGGCTCAGTCGGTTAAGCATCTGCCTTCGGCTCAGGTCATGATCCCAGGGTCCTGGGATCGAGTCCTGCATCTGGCTCTTTGCTCAGCGGGGAGCCTGCTTCTCCCTCTCCCTCTGCCTCTCTCTGTCTCTCATGAATAAATAAATAAAATCTTTAAAATAAAAAGAGAAAGAAAGAATACTAATTCTATATAATGTTTTTTGAAAACAGAAAAAGGGGGAAACATTTCCAATTCAGGAGCACAACCCTATTACCAAAGCCAGATAAATACATCATAGGGGCGCCTGGGTGGCTCAGTTGGTTAAGCGACTGCCTTCGGCTCAGGTCATGATCTCAGGGTCCTGGGATCGAGCCCCGCATTGGGCTCCCTGCTTGGCGGGAAGCCTGCTTCTCCCTCTCCCACTCCCCCTGTTTGTGTTCCCTCTCTCGCTGTCCCTCTCTCTGTCAAATAAATAAATAAAATCTTTAAAAAAAAAAAAAATACATCGTAAGAAAGGCAGTATCTCCCATAAACATAGATGCAAAATCTACCACAAAATATTAGTAAATAAAATTCAACATATGAAAAGGATAATATACTACAACCCAATGGGTTTTATACTGGAAATGCAAGGCTGATTCAACATTTAAAAATTAATTGACATAATTCACCATATTAATAGACTAAAGAAGAAAAACTATGATTTCTCCATATAGGCAGGAAAAGCATTTGACAGAATTAAGTATCTACTCATGATAAAAACTCTTAGTAATCTAAGAAAGGAACTTAACCTGAAAAATGACATCTACAAAAGAAAAACTATAGGTAACACATAATAGTAAAAGACTGAATGTTTTTTCCCTAAAACAGGAACAAGGCAAGGACATCTACTCTCACCACTCCTATTCAACATGTACTGGCAATTCAAACGAACACAATAAAAAAATAAAAGGCATACAGATTGGGAGGGGGAGACGAACCATGAGAGACGATGGACTCTGAAAAAAACAAACTGAGGGTTCTAGAGGGGAGGGGGGTGGGAGGATGGGTTAGCCTGGTGATGGGTATTAAAGAGGGCACGTTCTGCATGGAGCACTGGGTGTTATGCACAAACAATGAATCATGGAACACTACATCAAAAACGAATGATGTAATGTATGGTGATTAACATAACAATAAAAAATTTTTTTAAAAGCATACAGATTGGAAAGGAAGAGGTTGTCTCTATTGATAGACAACACTGTCTAAGTACAAGGTATCAAAGAATTTACAAAAATCTCCCAAAACTGGGGAGCCTGGGTGGCTCAGTCGTTAAGCGTCTGCCTTCAGCTCAGGTCATGATCCCAGGGTCCTGGCATCGAGCCCCGCATCGGGCTCCCTGCTCGGCGGGAAGCCTGCTTCTCCCTCTCCCACTCCCCCTGCTTGTGCTCTCTCTCTCGCTGTGTCTCTCTCTGTCAAATAAATAAATAAAATCTTTAAAAAAAAAAAAAAAATCTCCCAAAACTAATGAGAAATGGGCAATGTCATTCAAAGCCACAGTTTTTACTCCAAATTTATGATCTCCAGATATCTATATCAAACTGCCAACTGGATATCTTCACTTATATGTCCCAAGAACTCAACCCCTAAGACTCTATTTCCACAGCTGAATTTATTATCCCTCCAAACTTGGTCTGTAAAAATATATATTTCCAGGGCACTTGGCTGGCTCAGTTGGTGGTACATGCAACTCTTGATCTTGGGGTTGTAAGTTCAAGTCCCATGCTGGGTGTAGAAATTACTTAAAAATAAAATCGTAAAAAAATACAACTATATATATATATATATTTCCCATTACCTTTGGTAATATCACAAATTTACTTGTTCTAATATTCATAGCTTTCCAAAATTGATCTATCCATCCGCCCAAGCTACAAAAGATTCATCTTAGACTTCTTCCCACTCCACATCTACTTGGGTCACTTAGGGTATCAGTTAACTTTTGTTATGAAACAAACCGCACCAAATCTGAAGATTTATATGGAAATATTTATTATTTCCTGTGATTCTGTGGGTTGACTAGCTGATTCTTCTGGTCTGAACCATCTTAGTTGGGGCTAGGATGACCTCACACATATGTCTGGGGCCTCAACTGGGAAGGCTGAGATGGTTGGGACACTTGGGGCCTCTCTCCAAGTGGTTCCTGATCTTCTAGGAGGCAAAGCCTGATTTGATTACATGGTGGCTGAAGGGTTATCAGCTGTAAAAGGGCAAATCCTAACGTGCAAACATTTTTCAAGTCTGCTAAATTACAACTGCTATTATCTCAATGGCCAAAGCAAGTCACATGAGTTAGTCAGTCTGGGAGGGGTCTACCCAAGGGTATGGATATATGTAGGCATGACCTATTGGCTTGAGAAGGGGGGCATAACTGCAACAATTTATCACACTTAAACCTATTTATCTCCTTATAAGCCCTCCAATTTCATGAATCCCATTTTACTGAGGAGTTCAAGATCTTCTCATCTCCTACTTCAACTATTTTTAATAATCTCCTGAGCTTGTATTACTGTAAGCTATCAGCATGTGAATTTTCTGGAAAATGCAAATCTTGTCATAAAACTCTGCTGCTTAAAACTCAATAGCTTTCCTTTGGCCATTAGAATAAACTATAGAATAAATTCCTAAGACCACAACATTTTTCATTTTCTAGCCCATACTTACTATTCCCTCATATGCACCCTACTCTTTCAGAAACAAAAAAAATTACTTCAAAGGGCTGTTGTATTTCAATACCATGCCTTTCCACCTATTGTTGTTTTTATCTGGAATGTCCATTTACTGCTTGTGTCCTGGCAAATTTCGACATATTCTTCAAGATTCAGCTCAAATATCACAAATATAATGAAGCAGTTCCTTCCTAACAAAGTTAAATGCTTCAGTTCTTGCTTCCATTGCATCTCATACAACCTTCAATTATAGTTTTATTCCAGTATACTACACTTATTTGTTTGGAGACTTGTCTAGCCACTTATGTCACTGGGGGAAGGGCACTGTGTTTTTTTTAATGTCTACCTCTCCAACCTCTAGTACAATTCTTGACACTTAGTAAGTACTCAGCAAATCCTTCTTGAATTAATCAATTAAAATGCCCATTTCCTACATTCTAGATGCTAGTGGAAAGAAAATTTATCAGGTAAGTCTGTCCCTGTCAAATCCTGTCATCAACTCAGTACTCTTTACTTCTTCAAATGTTACTTTTCAGTCAAGTTGTTTGAGTGGAATGCAGTTCTAAGTATACTAGTAAACTTTCAATATGTCCTAATATACCTACAATGTGTTATGAATGTGTTAAAGTAAGAATTTAAACATTCCAGAAAATTCACATGCTGATAGCTTACAGTAATACAATGTATTAAATTTTAAATATACCTACTGTACTAAAACAGACCGATGCCCCATTGTAGCTATAGCTAGATTACATGAGACTGACTCTTTTTCTGTTTCCCTAAATTATCATACCTTTTAAAGTTTAAAATAAAAATATCCATGTTGTAGGGCGCCTGGGTGGCTCAGTTGGTTGGGCGACTGCCTTCGGCTCAGGTCATGATCCTGGAGTCCCGGGATCGAGTCCCGCATCGGGCTCCCTGCTCAGCAGGGAGTCTGCTTCTCCCTCTGACCCTCCCCCCTCTCATGTGCTCTCTCTCTCTCCTCTCATCCTCTCTCAAATAAATAAAATCTTTAAAAAAAAAAAAAAAAAAAATATCCATGTTGTAGATGGAATGAAAGGATATATACAAAAGTATGTCTCCTTGAAAAATTCACTACAGTCCTGAGCCTGGCCCTCAGCCTTTGCTACAGTCCTAATATTTGTGCCCCTACAAAATTCATCTAATGTCCAATGTGATGGTATTAGGAGTTGGAGGCCCGTGATTAGGTCATGAGGGCAGAGCCCTTATGAATGAGATTCCAAAGAGTTCCCTCCACCCTTCCACCACAGGAGGACACAGCAAGAAGAACAGGAAACAGATATTCAACGAAACAGGTACTCACCAGACACCAAATCTGCCAGCACTTTGATGTTAGACTTCTTAGGCTCCTGAACTGTGAGAAATAAATTTGTTGTTCATGAGCTACCTAGTCCATAATTTTGCAGCCCAAATGGACTAAGACAGCCTTACTAACCCAGAAACCTAATTTGTCAGCAAGACTTATGTTAAGCTCATGGAGACCTATAAATATTAAAAAATAAATAAAAAGCCCAATATCTTAATCAACAGTGTGAAGCAGATCTAATACCAGTTGGGGGCGGGGGGGAAGAGTGTCTTTTCTAACCAAGGGAAATGGTTTGGTGATAGAACAAACCTGACTTATGATCCCAGGATGCTGGGATCGAGCCCTACATAGGGCTCCCTGCTCAGCAGGAAGCCTGCTTCTCCCCCTCCCACTCCCCCTGTTTGTGTTCCCTCTCTCGCTGTCTCTCTCTCTGTCAAATTAATAAATAAAATCTTTAAAAAATATAAAAATTAAAAAAAAAGAACTAATCTGACTTAAGCACAGCCTCAAAGCAGATAACTGAGGTTAAACGGTGTACTCAGTTGTACTCTGATACAGGAGAAAATAAAGTGCAAACAACTTCGTGATTAAGAAGCCTCAGAAAGTACACACCACCAAACTAATCTGGGCAAAGTTGTGAATGGTTGTAAGTCAGGTAATGACCAATAAAAAGACAAAGTATCACTCATCCCACTAGTCAACTCATAGCACATATAGGCAAATTTATTATCTCTAATGAAAGAAAACCCCTTGCCAAGTAAGACTGTAGGAAGACTATTAAGAGTTATTTACTTGACGTCAATTTCTATAAATTACAGGTAAAAAGCTTGTAGTTCAGAATGGAAAGGCCTTTGGTGGTTGTGCGGGATGAGGGAAGATTCATGGAATACAGTTATCATTCAAAATATGTTTTTGCCGGGGATTAAAAGGGGGGGGTTGTTTCTTTTGGATTTGTTGTTGTTGTTTGTTTGTTTGTTTTTTAATTGAGAGAGAGAGAATGATAGCATGAGAGGCAGGAGGGTCAGAGGGAGAAGCAAGACTCCCTGCCGAGCTGGGAGCCCGATGCGGGACTCCAGGATCATGACCTGAGCCGAAGGCAGTTGCTCAACCAACCGAGCCATCCAGGCGCCCTTGTTCCTTTTGTTTTAAGATTTTTCTTAATAAACGCTTCATTCTAGAACTCAGAGCGAGGATAGCAGAGTTCCCTATATACAAGACAGGGTTTTTAAAATTAACTTCTACTTCCACCGCCACCAAATCTCTCTCCGACTTCTCTTTGCTTCTCCTCCCTCAAGTTTTGGCAGGGCCTAGCTCACACGGTGCAACTTTAAGATCATAACGAAAAGCCATTTCAGTTAAAACTTCACCACCAGCCACAACTCGGTCTGGGGGTTAAGCTCGAGAAACGCCAACGCGAAAACCCGAACGTTCTCGCTCCGCCCCACTCTTCTAGGGACGCGCCGAGCCCGTCGCTGACGTGGCTCCTCTAACTCGGGTCCCGGGAGACGGGGATATAAGCAGGGTGGGGGGCAGCCTACACAGGGCAGGCGCCAGGATCCTGCGGGACGAGCCGGGGCCGGCCTAAGACAACCCCCAACATCAGGCCTCTCCTCCGAGAGCAGGTTCCTAAAGCCAGAACATTTTTAACCTCAAAACATCCAGATCTCTGAGGCGTGTAGCGGATTACACGTATATACGCACTTAGGTGACGGCGGCTTATTGTTTAGTGCAGACGCCTGCAGGCGGTCCTCAGGCGCAGCCCCCTCCTCTCAACAACCACCACCCCCAGGCGGCCTCACGCCAGCGGGGCACCCCGGGCGCAGCCCGTCCCTCGGCGCGTTGCGCGGGGGCGGGCACGCGGCGGGCAGCGCACGCGCGCGTGAGGACGTCTGGGGAGCGCGCGCGCCGCCGCCGCCGCCGCCACCGAGCTGGGCCGGAGTTGCCGGTAGTGGGGATTTAAGGTGATGGCCTTGACTGAAGGCCTCGAGCCGGGGTCTCCCGCTGTTGCTGCAGTCGCTGCCGGGGCCTCCGTTCACTCATCGTCATGAGAGGTCAGGCCTGGGGGGAAGCGGGCAGAGGCGAGGGGCCGCGGCGAATGGTGTCTGGGGGTGGGGGTGGGGGGAATAAGTGAGGCACTCGGAGCTCGAACGGGGGTGGAAAACTCAGTCCTGGGGATTCCGGAAGAGTTGCGTGCGCGTTTGCTTTTCTTAAATTTTTCGTCCCCTTTCTTGCTTGTGCTTGGAGGAAAGTGGGAAGGTTCTACGTTACATATGAAAAAGAGACTGTCCCGTCCAACGTTGGTCTTCGGAGGTTTGAGGGAGTAAATAGCACCTGTGGCGTCGGAGCATCGGTGAAAGCCTTTAGTGAAAGGCACTAAAAACCACACCGCCGTACAGTAACTGGGAAAAAAAAAAAAAAAAATTCAAACTTAGGAATGAAAGGGAATGACAGAACATACCCTGACGTTCACCCTAGCTTCCTCCTACGGGCAGGCTGGGATAAGGCTCTGGCATCTTCCAGGGCTGCCCACACTGGTCATTTAGGGATCCTTCCCTGCCAGTGTCTTTTGCCCTCCCCCCCCCCACCTCCCCAAAGATGATGGCATTTTTAATGGGCAGACTATATAACTATCCTTACTCAGACTAAAGAGTTACCTAGCAATTACATGGCGACTCCCTAAGTCTCCCTATTTTAAAGGTATTTGGGTAGTATTCTTTTGTGGGGGAAGGTGATACTCTTGGAAGTAGTTATTAGAAATCTTTTAAGCCTTGGGAAAGCTATTTCAGCATAAAACGAAATTTGTAGGTCACCTAAATGAAATGTTTATTATTAGTTTTCCATGATACTTTAAAAGGCATTAAGATTTAATGTTTTTTTTTCTTCCTAGCCTTTCTAAGCATTAAAAAATACTGTCTCACTTTTATGAAATGTAGAATCTCCATCAGAGATGAAACTGCTCCAGTTGGGCAGAGTAAATATACTGATGTATTCAAGTATGAATAAGTATTGGTACATTATTAACATCTGCTGGGCACTTATACTTTGACAGTTTTGCTCTTTCCTTCTGTATTTAGAGAAGAGGGCATCTGAAACTAAATTTTTTTTGTAGCAGATGTTCCCTAAAAAATAGTTTGGGTACAGCAGCAGAGCCTTGGCATTAAGGGAAGGGGGAGGAGTCTGGTAACAAGTGATAGATAATCTGAAGATAATTCATCAACTATGACTATTGGCCTCTACTGTAATGAATAAAGGATTCCTACTGAGCAGTATATTGTCCGTATTTAACTGTTCACTTAGAATATTTTATGCTCTTTGATTTTTAGGAAATAGAGCGCTGGAGCAAAGAAATCTGGATCACAGAAAAAGTATTCAAGGGTCATGCAAGCCAACTGTAGCCAACTGCACAGCCCTCCAGGAGCTGCAGGCAATGAGGATGCCTCAGCCTCCCAATGTGTCCATACAAAATTGACAGGAGAAGGTTCTTGTCTTCATTCTGGAGATGTTCATATCCAGATAAACTCCATACCTAAAGAATATGCTGAAAATCCAGCCTCCAGAAATATAAGGTCAGGTGTCCATAGCTGTACCCATGGATGTATACATAGTCGATTCCGGAGTCACTCCCAGAATGAAGCAAGGCAGTCTGATGATACTGCCACAGAGTCTGGAGATCATGGTAGCAGCTCCTTCTCGGAATTCCGCTATCTCTTCAAGTGGTTGCACAAAAGTCTTCCATATATTTTGATTCTGGGTGTCAAACTCGTTATGCAGCATATAACAGGTAGGGTATAATAAAACATTGAATTGTTTCATTGTGAGTTAATTTTATTTCTTTACTGGTAATCTATCTGAACCTTTGTATTTTGTTAGCTTTTAAAATTGTACATGTTTCCTTTAAATTCATGTCATTGTGTTAGCTCTTGGATTTTTTTTTCCTTTCAATTAACTGGAACTTATCTCCTAACAGGAATTTCTCTTGGAATTGGGCTGCTTACAACTTTTATGTATGCAAACAAAAGCATTGTAAATCAGGTTTTTCTAAGAGTAAGTATAACGAGTAACTAAAAAAACCATTAAATGTTTGTGTAGAATTAATTATATACTCACTTTTGAGAGAAATAGGAATTAAGATCATTTTCTTGACAAATTTAAATAGACATGTCATAGCATCCATGATATATTAAATTTTGTTATCTAAATGATCTGTCCTAATGCTAAATTGTTTCACTTTATTTTCTTTGTATGTTGAGTCCCTGATAGAAAAGCTCGATAGTATTAAAAGATTTAGAATTCACTATTTGATCTGATTTGTCAAGTGCCTTCATATTTTGAGTAATTTGACCAAACTAGGTAATACAGTATCATTAAAAACTTTCGCTGTTGCCCTATAAAATTTAAAATAGTTAAACGTACATCAAATAGGTATTAAACTATTTAGGTCTCTCTTATTTAAGAAAAATTGAACCCCATAGTTTTTCCATAACACAAATTATAAATTATTAGTCATATAAATTATTGGAGAAAACAGGATTAGTTTATAAAATTTCACCTTCAAGCAACTTTAAAGGGCTGTATCTGTGTAAAGGATCATGCATTCTGACCTGGATATTTGTAGTTAGAACCTATCAAACCATAAAAATGTAATTCAGGGTTTAAAATAGGTAAAACTTTTATAGATTTTATTTATTTGACAGAGAGAGACGGCGAGAGAGGGAACACATCGGGGGAGTGTGAGTGGGAGAAGGCTTCCCTCGGAGCAGGGAGCCCGATGCAGGGCTCGATCCCAGGACCCCGGGATCATGACCCGAGCCGAAGGCGGACGCTCAACCGACTGAGCCATCCAGGCGCCCCTAAAACTTTTAATTAAACTAGTAATTAAAACAATTTTAAGGGGCGCCTGGGTGGCTCAATTGATTAAGCATCCTACTCTTGATTTTGGCTCAGGTCATTGTGAGACCAAGCCTCTGTCAGGCTCTGCGCTCCGTGGGCAGTCTGCTGCTTGTCCCTCTCCACTCCCCCTACCCCTACCCCATGCATGCTCTCTCTCTCTCAAATAAATAAAATCTTTTAAAAAAATTTAAGTGAGGGGCACCTGGGTGGCTCAGTTGGTTAAGCGTCTGTCTGCCTTCAGCTCAAGTCATGATCCTGAAGAAGCAGGGAGCCTGCTTCTCCCTTTCCCTCTGCTGCTCCTCGTGCTTGTGCTCTCTTGCTCTGTCAGATAAATAAAATCAATCTTAAAAAAAAATTAAGTGATATTAATAACAAATTACCTTGTTAAAATATTACAGAATTGTTTGAAAATTCTAAAAATTATACTTAACAAATCCTTATAACTTAAATGCATTTTTAAAGTTCTGTTTTGTCAGGGAGGCAAAAATAGGTAAAGTTTGTACTTGGATGGGTCCTTTATGTCAGCTTGTAGAAGATTGGGCTTCTTTGAAGCCTGGGTAATGTGGGTTATGTTTTATTTTTTTTTATTTTTTATTGTTATGTTAATCCCCATACATTACATCATTAGTTTTAGATATATTGTTCCATGATTCATTGTTTGTGCATAACACCCAGTGCTCCATGCAGAACGTGCCCTCCTCAATACCCATCACCAGGCTAACCCATCCTCCCACCCCCCTCCCCTCTAGAACCCTCAGTTTGTTTTTCAGAGTCCTGGGTTATGTTTTAATACAGTGAAGAAACTTGTATTTTGAAAAATTTGTTTAAATATGAGTTCTGTTTTGTTCACTAGAGTGTGATGATGTACAATTTAACAATATATTTTTAATAAGATTAGTCTTAAAATGTGTTAATTAGTCATTAAATAAAATAGTTTAATGTTATTTATAATTCTGGCATAATTCATAGTAACAAATTATAAAATTGTTTATTTTTCAGGAAAGGTGCTCAAAGATTCAGTGTGCTTGGTTACTGGTATTCTTAGCAGGATCTTCTGTTCTTTTATATTACACCTTTCATTCTCAGTCACTTTATTACAGGTAATTTGAGGTCCAAATACACAGTCTCATTTTTTATGTAATCATTTATTTCATAGCATTTTGCATATATCTTAACTTGCACATAATTGTTGTTAGAGTTCAGTTTTTACCTGTTCCTCTCCTTCCAAGATTAATAGGTCTAAGTGACTTATTCACATTTGTATATCAGTGCCTTGGCTCATAGCAGGTACTATTTAATTTTTGATACTTAAATTTTTTAGTTATATAATCAATAATTTTGAATATCATTAGGTTTTTGGTGGTGGTCTTTTTAAATTTTTATTTATTTTTGACAAAAATTATATATACTTAATATATATAACATGATGTTTTGATATATGTATACATTATGAAATGATTACAATCAAGCTAATTAACATATCCATCACCTCCCTTAGTTATGTGTGTGTGGTGAGAACACATGATCTGTTTTTAGAAGCAAGGAGAAGACTTACTAAAGGACAGTACTTAAGTTTCCATGTCAGATGGAAGTGTTTTGAATTTTTGGCTTTAATCAGATAATTAGAAGTTTTGGCTTCAGTAGAGCTAGAGAGGTGTGGACAGTCTGGGATATACTTTGTAGGGGGAACCGATAACACTCAGATTGCACTGGATGGGTAGGTAGGGGGTAAGAATCAAAGATAGACACCTAGGATTTAGTCTTAGCAACTGGCTGGATGGTGATGCCATTTATGGCCTGGGAAAGACTGGGGAAGGAACTGGTTTTGATGGGAAAATCAGTTTTGCTTTGAACATGTTAAGTTGGTGAGATTATGTAGAACTGTTAAAGTGATTATAGTTATATGTCATGAGCTTAGAATTAAGGTTAGGGCTATAAATTTTGGTGTTATCCAGCATATGATTGATATCTAAAAACTATGGAACTCACCAAGACTAACGAGGGAAAAAAAAGTATAGACAGGAGAGGGGGCAGGACTGGACATGCCTATAATTAGAGGAGCAGCAGCAAAGGAAATTTAAGGAACCATCAATCACATAATGAGAACTAGAAGAGTGTGATGTTAGAAGTCTAGGAAGAAATAATTCAGGGAGGGAAGATGGAAAACAAGAAGTGAACTTTGAGTTCAGCAAGACGGAAGGAACTGGTGATCTTGACAAAAGCAATTCAGTGGAAAGGAGGGAACGGAACCTTGATTGGGGTTGGTTGAGTAGAGAATGGCAGATAATCTAGTATTTAGTGAATTTTTTAGATTACAGGCTAGCTTTCCAACCATGACATGCTGGGAAGACTTGTTTTTCTTTATTCTATGGAGGAAAGATTTGAAATGTAAACATTTGAAAAGTCTCTTTAAAATAAGCAAAATGATTTTCCATTCTATTTATTACATGAACTCTAACATCTTGCCAAACTCACATTTTTTACACATCAAATTAAAGTAAAATATTTGGTAGCAAATTTAAAACCCTTATCAAACTTGACCTTTGTATGTTGCTCTGGTTAAGTTTTGATGTTTTTCTCTTGGTAGCTTAATTTTCTTAAATCCTACTTTGGACAATTCAAGCTTCTGGGAAGTACTTTGGATTGTTGGAATTACAGACTTCATTCTGAAATTCCTCTTCATGGGCTTAAAATGCCTTATTTTGTTGATGCCTTCTTTCATCATGCCTTTTAAATCCAAGGTAAGAAACTCACATTGTTTATTGAAAAAATGTTAGCAAAACCACATTAATGCTATTTAGTCTTTGTTGAAATGACTCTTTTATAACTTTTCAGTTTCCTAAATAACCTAATTTATCTGTATTACCTCAGACTGGCAACCATTGCTCAAAGACTTGAACCCAAATATTAATCTAGTCCAATAAAATCAGAAATATATTTGCTTCAGAATAATCTAATAATCAGTCCCCACATCACATATAGAAAAATAAAATTAGGTTTGTACTTCTGTTCTCCTCTAGGGCTTTATCAATTAATAATTGATAACTGACTATATTCAATGTTTTTCCCATACTCAGTAAAAACTTTAATATAAATTTTTGTAATCAGCAAAAATGTTTTACTTATAGTATACATAAAAAATTTTCAGTCATTCTTCAGAAATTCTTTAGAAACAGTAATTGTGAAAACGAGGTTGAGATTGTCAATCATAACCATTATCATTATGAAGATTAATTTCATAGTTATTGTGCCAAATGCTCATGATTATTTCAGTCCAGTATGAAATATTTGTGCTATGTATATAAGTAGCTTGTGTAGCTGTTTTCTTTTTCCTTCATTTTTAGGGTTACTGGTACATGCTTTTAGAAGAATCATGTCAGTATTACCGAACTTTTGTTCCCATACCAGTTTGGTTTCGTTACCTTATAAGCTATGGGGAGTTTGGTAATGTAACTAGACGGAGTCTTGGGATATTGCTGGCTTTACTCTACCTCATACTAAAAGTAGGTAACATGGGGTGCCTGGGTGGCTCAGGCCATGATCCCGGGGTCCTGGGATCAAGCCCCACGTCGGGCTCCTTGCTCAGCAGGGGAGTCTGCTTCTCCCTCTCCCTCTGCCCCTCCCCCCTACTCGTTCTCTCTCTCTCCCTCTCTCTCTCTCAAATCTTTAAAAAAAAAAAAGTTGGCTTAAATCTATAAATTGAGTAAAATATTCCATAATTGGATTTTAAATATATTTAGAATGAAATGAATATGCAATAAGCATTGTTAATATCAGTATTTGATGATATGGGATTTTAGCTTCTATCTCTGGGTTTAACAGATAGGGCTCTTTGAATTAAAAAATTCTCTCTTATTTCCTCTTTCAGCTTTTGGACTTTTTTGGACATCTGAGAACTTTCCGACGGGTTTTACGAATATTTTTTACACGACCAGTAAGTACTTTTTATCAGTTAAAAAAAAACAAACACTTTACTTTTCTTCATTATAAAAATGTTTTAGTTGATAAATTTTACAAGTATGGATTTCATAGGGAGCCTGGCTGGCTCAGTCGGTAGAGCATGTGACTCTTGATTTTGGGTAGTGAATTCAAGCCCCACATTGGGCATAGAGCTTGTTTTAAAAAAAAAAAAAAAGTGTGGATTTCATAATTACATGCTTTAGTACTTTGGCACATGGGGCTATGATAATAATTTCAGTTTTATTTCTGTGATCAGTTTCTTGACTTGAATGTTGACAACCACCTGATAGTTGATGTGGTGCTTATATTTTTGAATGTGCCACTTCAGATCACTTGACATAAGGGTTTATATACATTCCCTTAAAAATCTTGTCATGAACTTTTGTACTTCCTTTTTTTAAAAATTCACATGGGGTGCCTGGGTGGCTCAGTCGGTTGAACATCTGACTCTTGGTTTCAGCTCAGGTCCTGAATCTCACAACCCCGTGTCGGGCTCCGCGCTCCGCAGGGAGTCTGCTTGAGATTCTCTCCCTCTACCTCTGTCCCTTCTCCTACAGCTCCCCTTGCTCACGCATGCTCTCTAAAAATATATAAATCTTTAAAAAATTTTTTTCACAGATGGTGGTTTTGTGTGTACTTCCATTAACTCTTTAGCTTCTATAAAAATGCTCTCATTATAATTTATTGTGTATATGAGAAAAGCTCATTACCAAAAATGTCCCTTGAAATTTTCTTACTGGAAAAATTTACCCACCAAGTCAATTTTGTAACACAGTAAGTTCACAGCATGGAATTTAACAGTAAATTGAGACTCCATTGTCAGTTATAAACTTGATTATTATGTGATTCCACTGATGTTACACACTGCAGAGAAAGGCTCATTTGCTATTTAGTAGCCTCAAAGGTTGTCAGTACTCAGATGTGGACACTCTTTGGCTAGATGTAGAGCTAGTAATCTTCTATTTTTTTAAAGTAAGCTCTATGCCCAATGTGGGGCTTGAACTCACGACCCCGAGATCAAGAGTCACATGCTCTACCAACTGAGCCAGCTAGGTGCCCCTAGAATTACTAATTTGGTAACAAGTTTTGCTGCATCCTATTCAGATTTCTTTCTTTAGACAGGTACATTAAAATTGAGAGTTCTTCTTTGATGAAGTTTATTCAATTGATTATATGAGTTATCAGCCATTTTACTATAATTTAGTAAGGCCTGTGCTGAAATACTTTGATATTCATTCTGTGTGAGGCATAAAGAGAAATCACAGTCTTTGATACTCTTTGATTTATTCGTGAGTCTCTCATGAATACATGTATACACATATTCCTGAACTTTGCCAGGGAAATGGCAATCACCATCAAAATAAGTCTTCACCTGAAGGGAGTCTGCAAAATGCCAGACAGGAGTGCTATTTTTTTTTTTAAGATTTATTTATTTATTTATTTGAGAGAGAAAGCGGGAGGTGCAGAGGGAGAGAGAATCTCAAGCAGCTGCGCTCAGGCCCCCAAGGCAGGGCTCAATCTGATGACCCTGAGATCACAACCTGAGCCAAAACCAAGAGTCTGAAGCTTAACTGACTATACCACCTAGGCACCCCCAGGAGTGCTATTTTAAAAGTTTGTCAGCTTATGCTTATATATCTGCAGTGCACTCTGCTAAATGACATTTTAATGAAGGAAAATTGGCACCAAGATCATCCATCAGTATCCCAGTTTGTTTCTGGAATCTTTAACATCACCAGACTTAAAAAAAAAATCTTATTTTTAAATATTTTTATCCTTTGAGTCTTCGTTTGATTTTATTAACTCTCAGTATTTAGTAAAATAAGTTTAGATCATAGCCTCAGGTTGAGTCAGGTCATGCTTTGCTCTCATTACCATGACTGAACTTGGTATTCTTACTTCTCTTCAGCCACCTTTTCCTCATCATTTCTACAAAAAGGTGATCTCATTGGCAACATTTTGTCATGTCTAGTTAATGACTATGGTCTATGGAATTTGGTGATGAAGTTATTAAGGTCTTAAAGAGATCAAAAACTTTAAGGACTGGGGCGCCTGGGTGGCTCAGTTGGTTAAGCGACTGCCTTCGGCTCAGGTCATGATCCTGGAGTCCCTGGATCGAGTCCCACATCGGGCTCCCTGCTCGGCAGGGAGTCTGCTTCTCCCTCTGACCCTCCCCCATCTCATGCTCTCTCTCTGTCTCATTCTCTCTCTCAAATAAATAAATAAAATCTTTAAAAAAAAAAAAAAAAAAAAACTTTAAGGACTTGAGGAGAAAAGGAAATTCAAAGAATTGTGTTACCATTCAATCTGTTTTGACAGTTATAACTCTACCCATGACATTTTGCAATTCCAGTTCTTTTGTAAAATTTTATTTTTTCCTAGTACTAAGTGTTCTCTGACTTTTGTGATAATTAAGGATGACAGTCAAATTATTTTTAGATTGAGTAACAAGACACTGTTCAGTGGTCCCCAAATCTTCTTCATATTCAGTTCACTTAGCTTTCAAAAATTAGATTCCTGGGTCACATCCCAGTATGTCTGGACCTATTGAATCAGTCTCCAGTGTGGAGCACAGAAATCTATTTTTAAAGTTATCTCTACATGAGTTACATTCAGCCAGCCAAGCTTTGAATGGACTGTTTTGAACCAATGCCATAGGTAATAAGTGGGCTATTTGGTAATACCAGGTCACATAATACGTGAATATAGATTTTATAATAGTTCTATTTCAGATTGCTTAGTCTCTTAAGCCAGTTGAATTTGTAGCACTATCATTATTTGGGAAGTCAATGAATCTAACAATCTTCTAAGATCCTATTATGTATCTGATGAGTTCACCTGGATGCATGCAGTCCATCAAGACATGGTTCTGCATACACAGTTCAGCTTTGAAATATTTGTGTCCTTCAGGAGAGTTTTCAAATGCCTAGTTCCAGGGAGATTTGAGAAATACAGCATCACCTATGTATTTGAGTAATAGGAAGGAAAGATTTGTAGATGAACAGAACTTTTTATCTTCATAGAGTTATGGAGTGGCTGCCAGCAAGAGACAGTGTTCAGATGTGGACATTTGTTCAATATGTCAAGCTGAATTTCAAAAACCAGTTCTGCTCATCTGTCAGGTAAGTATATTTTTTAAGCATACCAAATACAGCACTTCTCTGAGTCACAAGTCATATTTATATTAGTTGAAAGGAAAAATCTACAATCTTTAGCCTAAAGTAGCATTCAGGCCACATACTAGTAATTTCTTACCTGTAATCAGGGGTTTGGTATATTAGCTAAGTCTTGTCCCTTATGTTCTAATGATTTGTATGCAGAGGAATGTATGTAAGGCCCTTTCCTATACTTTATGGCAGTTACTCACACTTTATTAAGCTGTTAAATCATTATACTTAAAGTTATCGTCTAGAGATAGCTTATATTATATATATATATAAAATACATAGTTTATATTTATTAAAAGTCATTAAATGAACAGTCAAAAGAACACTAGTGGCTCTACTACTGACACTGCCTTGTGTCCTTGAATGTCCTATTTGTTTTATTTGTAAAATGAAGGGATTAAGTGCTCTCCAAAATGCCTTTCAGCTCTGGAGTATGATTCTCTGCAGTGTGATGATTTTAAAATTAAAATGTTATAAAGTATAAAGCCTAATTTTTAATTCCCTTACAGCATATATTTTGTGAAGAATGCATTACCTTATGGTTTAACAGAGAGAAAACATGTCCACTGTGCCGAACTGTGATCTCAGACCATATAAACAAATGGAAAGATGGAACCACTTCATCCCACCTTCAAATATACTAAGTTGTACAAACTATGAAGGCCACAAAACATTAATTTCATTTGGTTACACTGACTATTGATAAAGACATTAGAATGGGTTTTCAGGACTAGAAGTTAAGGAAAATGTTTCCAAATGGTTTTAGATTATTATGGTAAGACATGAGTATGTAGTCTAATTTATCAAAAGATTAAAGAACCTTATGTTTTAAGAAATATATAAGTAATGTTCAGCCTAATGCATATGGCACATTTATTCTGTCCTAATTATTTGACAGGTGGTTGCAGTGTTAAATTGTGAATGTTTTCTCATTAATATTACCAAAACGGCAATTGGGTAACTAAAACTAGTGGTTTTAGAGGAACTCAGGTATTCTTTTCCTGACATTGTTTTCAGAATAAAGAATATTTTTCATAATATTTTAAGATACACATTATCTGAAAGTAGAATTTTCTTTAGCATTGACTTTTGTAATTCCCAGTCTAAAATTTCTTAAATTTTTCATAAAGTTTGTATTTTTAAATGAAAGTTCTAAAAGCTATTTTTTATCTGTAAACAATCAGATTTTCTAAGTGCAGATTAATTTACTGAGGATGATATATTTTAATACTGTATTATTCTTTGTAGTATGCTTAGCAATCAGTTGTGGACCTCATACATACAATCCTGCCATCAGCTTTAATGTACATGATCTTGCTTTTTGTATAGTGCCATGAACTATCTTAAAGTAACTATTAAAATAATCACATGGATTACAAACAGCTGGCTTCACTGATGATTTGAATAGTGTGATAAAGGAGACCTACTCAAACTCTAAAAAATAATTCCCCTTATAAAGTCTTCTCCAAAAAGTTTTGGAATCTTACACGTGAGTCATCGTTACTTGGGAGATTAAAGCTTGCACTCAGAGCTTCCAGGAAAAGCCTTAGTGTAGTTTGTTTGCCTCTAGGTACTTGTGCAGTGTGATAGAAAAGGCAATGAGGCAATTTCTCTCTCCCCACGAAACCTGTAAGGCAGAATCAAATCTTTAACAGAAGTATGAAGGGCTGGTTATACCTAGAGTAGAAGTTTCTGCCCATTTCCTCTATTACCATTAATCAGTTTGCACTCAAGGAAAAGATAGTGGAAAGGAAAAGTTGGGAGGTAGAAAATAAATTTGCAGTATTAAGACAAAGTCTAAACCAGCATATGAATTAATAGCATATGGATTAATGACAGTGACCAACTAGCTACAGATTAAGTCCTTTTCATGCCTGTATAGCCACCCAAATTGACAAAAGAATATTAGAAAGCGGGGCACCTGCGTGGCTCAGTCGCTTAAATGGCTGCCTTCGGCTCAGGTCATGATCCCACAGTCCTGGGATCCGAGCCCTGCATCGGGCTCTCTGCTCAGCGGGGACCCTGCTTCTCCCACTCCCTCTACTGTTTCCCCCACTTGTGCTCTCTGGCTCTCTGTCAAATAAAATCTTAGGGGAAAAAAAAAAGAATACTAGAAAGCCTGTAACTATTTTTCCTACATTAATTGCCAGGTTTTAAGTACAACTGTTGCTATTCAGTGATGATATATTTAACTATTACCTACTTTGAGAACAGTTGCAAATATTGAAACAAGCTTACTTGGCCTTAACTCACCTTCTTGACTGTGATGAAGCCAACAGTTATTTAGGTGTACAGCAGGAGATGGGTGAGAAAGGCAGTTTGGGATTAGAATTTGAGTGTGAAAGATAGCTGTGCTGACTTCCTATTACCAATACAAGAGTAGCATCTTACTCACATGGGTAAGCCCTATTACAATACCTACTCTTCTTACCCTATGGCTATATGGATAGTGTTGTTTCTTAATATGATTTAATAAAAAAGGAGGTCCATGATAGACAGTTGGGTTTTTGTTTTTAATGAACAAGAAAGCAGTTCACATATGAATTTAAAGTGGGGGGGAATGTAATAGAGGAGAGCTATGCCATCCACCAACAACACTGATGAACTGGAAGCATTTCTCTACTTCTTCACCTCAAAAATGGAACAGGGATTCAAAAACCCATTTATTCTGTGAATTCAGATCACACCCTCTGAAAGACTTTTATCAGCACTAAAAGCCACAACGATGTTTTATAAAAAAGTCAGTTTGAGAACTTCTATACAGAAATCATCCAAGTGTGATAGAATTACTTCAAATAAGTGGCTTATACTAAACACCCATCTTACACTAGATATATTGAGACATTAGTTAAAAACAGATTTATGCACTACATTATGTAGTACATACACATCCAATAACCAAATGTAGTTGACAGGTGTGGCTGAACAAACTGTTGATTGTTAGCACAAGAAAGTCGTCCTAGTGTATCTATGTGAAGTTATTTTTCACATGAGTTTTTTTTAAGCAACCAATTCAACTATTGGACAGAACTTGGAAATTACAAGTGTGTAACATCTAATATATAATATCAGTTCTAAAACTTGTTATATATTTACGTAGCTTAAATTGCTCAGCAGAAACAGTTTTACAACTGTCAGTCCTCACATATATAAGCAGTTTATTAAATATGAGAACCTGAACATACCTGGTATGTTAGCGCAAAAAAATTATTGAAACCATTTGTGCACCTGATTGTTATTTCTTCCTATCTTAGAATAATAAAAAAAAATCACTTCTATTTTATGTTCATTCAAATTTGCATTTAATTTCTATTTACATTCATTCAATCCGAAATCAAAATACTTAGTACAGTAAACTAAATACAAGATGAAAAGCAGAAAAATGTGTTACCCTCATAGCACTCCTAATAAGGCAGCTGAAGAATTTATTTACTCTGATAGATGCAAAGCCAACTTGGGATAGGAAAAAAAAAAAACAGCTTAAAGAGCAAACACAGAAGAACCCATCTTTCAGATGTTACTTCAGATAATCCACTGAGATAATACTTGTGCTGTAGTGATAAATTAAGAATCACACAAGAAAAGCTTTTTATCGATCAGCAACAGACCACAGGTCATGGTGTGACAGGTACTTTTATGATTGTTTTGTCCAGCTTGCTGTGTCTACTCCTATGAAAAAGGGTAGATGTTTGGACACTGATGTTTTTATTTGAGAAATTAACCATTTTCAAAACCTCAAAAATCCATTCTTCATAAATTCAACATTTCTCATGGGAATAATCTTAAGATCTAACCCTTGTAAGCTAGGAACCATATGACCGAGAAACCAAAATAGTTAGGTCCTGTATTAAACACAAAATCCAAGGCTCAATATATTAATACTCCTGAAGATGCATCTTGTTTATAATCATTTATTAAAGAATGTTGAATTTATGGAGTATCATACATGCATTCTTACCCCCCACCCCCCAATTATCTTCTATCTCAAAAATAGTATGGAAAAATTCTTCTTGAAGGATTCAAATTAGGTTGAGACCATAAAGGGGAAAAAGAAATAACATAATTTTCCTAAAAATCTGGTTCAAGTTCAGTAATTCTTTACATTGTTAATCACAGCTGGTTTATAAATCCCAGTTTATTCTGTAATGCTACAAACCTTATAAAATCAAAATTAGTAAACTTCAGTTCTCAGTGATTATAATTAAAAAACAACATGTATAAAGTAAAAAAATATCCTGTAATAGCTGATTTTAAAGAAAATAATCAAGTGATGAAAGAAAAGCACTTAATCTCTTTTATATACTTACCTGGAATAATCATAAAGAATCCTCTTAAGAAACTTAAGACTAGTAATATTGACATCATATATTTTAAACTATGCTTGGATTTTTACAAATAAATATAGGGTAAGCCATATTGCATAGGTGTGTGCTTTCTGTCTGTGACACTAAAGTGGCACTTGACATGTTTTCACAGTCATAGTAGGGATATCCATTTATGAAACACAATTTCTCCGTAAACTTGCCACAGCATAGGAAATTAATTTCACTCAATGTTAAGTTTGAAAAACTATTTGTATGGATGGTAGGTATGCAATTAATGCTTTTTATGCAGAAAAGTTGCAGTGTGTGCCACTACTGCTGGTAGTACGAATTATGAAAATAGTTCATGGGGCGGTTAGAGCCAGCCAATCACAGTGCAAGTATTACTAGTAAATGGGACTGAGGAGGACTATTTTGGTGTACAAATTTCTCTGGAATTTGGTTAGGCAGTCAACACTACAGTTAGTAAACACATTTGCAAACAAGTATCAGAGTAGCACAAGCCATTTATAGTCTGAAATAAAGCCTGTACGTATCACCACAGCTTTTGGGTTCTGTTTTTTCAGACATTATAAACTGTCAGAGAACAAAGACCTGCACTCTAAGTACAATTTCTGCCCTTTTCATTACTGTAGCTTCTAATTTACTAGCTACAGTTATAAAGTTCTCAGTAGGCTGCTGCAATGAGGGAGGAGGGGGTCTAGAGGAAGTGATTAAAAAAAAAAAAGGCTTTCTGTCCACAGATGAACTGTTACCAATTCTTTCATTTATTGCCACAATTGAAAAGGTGTATTTCCAATCATTCTTCATGGTTCTATTTTGCCTAATGTCATAGGATTTCATCTTACCTCACTCGAATTGCCATTTAAATAAGCAAAGCTTTACTCTTTTCTGACTGAATTCAACATGCATAAAGAATCTTATGGCTTGGATCCTATGGCTCAAAAAGGTTTGAAGAACATAGCAAGCAGCATCTATTTAAAAAAATTGTAGGGTTGCAAAATATTACAAACTGACTTTGCACACTCAGACTGAAGACATTATAAAAAACAAAAAGAGGTGGTAAGACTCAACTGCAACTGCATGATCATCTATTATATACCAGTATGCACTGAAATGTATTTTTATAAAGCTCTGCAGATATTAAACCCTTTCACCAGCTAAAGTCATGGAAATGCTCTCTTTAAGGCAGGAAGTATTTAAGAAAGGTAAAGTTACCTTTATTTTTATTCTTTGTACCTGTATATCACTTATGTCGATTTTGTTACAATTTCAAAAACATAGTGTCTTGTTAACATGTTTCCTAAATTAAGCCACTAAGTTTTCTTATTCACTGTGGAAGACATTCATCAAAAGGCCATCAAATATTTTTACAATCAAAAAATGTAGCCCCAGTATAGGAGAAAGAAAAATACTTTTTTCCCTTTTAAAACTGTTGAGGAAAAAAAATGTAAGGAAGGTAGACAGCAAAAACAGTTAAAAGTAAAACTTAAAAATCTTACCAATTTGCTGTAAAGAGATTAGACACAGAGAGTGGAACATGACAACACCCTCTTCCCCTGGATCTCCCTCTCTTCCTCACTTTACTGCCCTCAGTATGCATTTTATCCTGACTCTTTTTCATCCTTCTTCAGCCATGGGCTGAAAATATTTGGCATCTTGAACCAAATACTGGTATAAGAACAGGTGGCGATATTTTTCCAGTGCAATGCAGGCCCAGGACAAGGATGAAATGTGGGACATACAATTTATGCCCATTCCAAAGCTTCCAGTTAAGCTTAGCACATAGCAGTACTGCAAGTAGAAATGATTAAATAGATTTTTTTTTTCTAGTATTACAGACAGGTATTGCAGCTGGGTTACTGAAAATAAACCCCAAGTCCACCCCAATCCCTCAAACGAGCCACAGCTGTGGTTAACAATGATTCATTTGCATTTTTATTATTTCACCAAGAGAAGAAACAGAAGTTGTCTGGCTTTCTTCACACCAATAATTTTGCATTTTAAAGTTGGGATGTTTTCCATAATGAGCTGAATCAAAAATCTATTTGAAAAATATATATTTATATAAAAAAAAGATTCAGGTTGTTTGCACGTAAAACATCAATTGTTAAGTTTCTTCTGTCTTTGATTCCATGTTGCTGGAAAAAGTTTGAACAAGCTTGCATGCTAATTTGTCCTTAGTTGCAAGTATTACAGGCAATTTCATACTTTGCCTAATGAAAGGATAACCCTTCTTCGACACAATCAGAACTCAACAGTGATTCAGAAGCAACATCCTACCCTTAATACTGTCAGTTCGAGCCATGAAAATCCTTGATAAGGTTGAGAAGATGTCGCTAGGAATCAATTAATTGATGTGCCTAAGAGTTCCACGATACTATTTTAAGTTTTTTTTTTTTGCACCATTGATTGATTTTTTAAAATCCATGTTTATTTTTCCTCTGTCCAAAGTGTTCAAATGTAATGACACTGACTCTTCAAGACTGTCATTTTGAGTCTTCTTGTTTCACCTTACAGGATGCTCACACATCCCTTCCCCACCTTTTTTGCCTTAAATTCATTAAAATCTTTGCTCTGTCATAGATTCATACGTAGGTGCTCTGGTCGTTTGGAGATCATGGGAAAAGCTTGTTTTTTGTATGGCCCGGAGTTCGGCTGTCGTATTGGAAGTGGTGCTGAAGCTTCCCCACTCATCGTCACATCCATCTGCTCTACTCCACTTGTTTCCATTGGATATTCCACAGGTGTCTGAGGATTTGCCGTGCTGGCTGAAGCACCTCTTCCCCAGAAATCCCCAGGAGAAAATTTGACTGGGCTTTAAGACAAGGAAGAGCTATCATTCATTTATCTCAAGGATTATCTCAACAAGAAATATTTCCCTTAAATTTCAAGGGAGTGGGGTAATGTGACATTTATTTTTATTTAATTTTATTTTTGTGTGAATTAGTACAAAGGCCATTGCTCCCCTAGACTAACTGCTAGAGTTTCCTAACTGGTCTCTTTACCTCTATACCTGCCTCTGTAAAACCCTCCAGTGATACTTTTTTTTTTTTTTAAATCATTTTACTCCCCCGACTTAAAATAGCTTCCCATTGCATTTAAGATAAAATACTTCTCCAAACCTTTCTCTTCGTCACTCACCACACATCAGGAACATTGACCTTTCATTTCGAAGACCAAGTTTTTCCTCCCTTAGGGCTTTTGCATGGGCTGTTGCTCTACCTGTAACATCCTATACTTTTATTTTTTGTATGGGTGGCTTTTTCTCTTCATTCTTAGATGTTACTTCACCAGGGAGGCCTTTCTCTGACCACCATGACTAGGAGCCCCCCTGTTATTCTTAGCTACCACCGCACTTTTTTTCTTCATATAGTAACTTGACATTACCTGTGATTACATAATTCTTTTATTTCCTTCTTTGGTTATTTTAACTCTCTTCTCACTAAATTGTAAACTTCATCAGGACAAGGATAATTCCTATGTTAATCATGTATCCCCTTCATGCAACACAGCCCCTGGTATACAATAAATGTTGAATGAATGGGTAAAGACATTTGCCAGTGCAGCAGCTTACTTTCACAGGAGGGAAGGTAAACTATAGAGCATACAATACAAGACGTAGATGCTGTGCTTATGTCAACCACAGAGAATATGACAGATCTTTCATTTATGTGACGTGGCATAAATTTCTTAAGCATACTCTTCCAGGTTAAAAAAAATAAAAAAGATGTGAGAATAACAAAGTCTGAATACCTGACAGGTGTTCGTGGGCTGCCAATAAATCTTCGAGGTGATCGGATTTTTGGTTCAAAGGAAAATTTTTCTTTCACACTTTCAAGTACAGATGGAGCCACGTATGTAAAACCCTGAAAGATAGTGATTGTAGACTCCAGAATGGCGTTTTGTCAGATACATTAAGAAAATGTGGTTTCAGTCTCTGACACACCAAAACAACAGTGCACACCTAAAATCACCACTCTGGGTCCTCCCATCTCCCCAGTCTCATTTCACACCTGTTAGCTTCTTTCCAGCCATTTCTTGAGGCACAGACCTCAGGAAGGCAGAATTCTATTGAGTCCCATATGCCAGTAAACAATATTCTACTTTGTTGAAAGAAAAACAAAACAGGAAAATGTAGGCTCCACATTAAGATATTAAATACCAAGATGAATGCAAAGAAAATTCTAGTGTTTCTAGCCCACATGCTCATGAGCAACTAAGATTATCACACCCCAAACAGTTTCTCATTATTAGGCCAAAGTAAAAATAGAATTCTCTAACTCGGCATGTGTGATCTCTCTGGTTTTATAACAATGATTGGATAGATTTGGTATTTTCTTGATGTATAAGGGTCAACATTGTGAAAACCCTCAATTATAACAGGCAATTATGCAGTTTTATTAGGTTTAGTTCTTTCTTGGACCTTGCTATCAGACTACCAGGTGTCATTTCTCTTGCTGTAAATGTTTATCCCTTTAACAATCAGTCCTCCACCTAACTTCCCTTCTATTTATTATTCTAGTCACCTATGAATAGGCATTTTGAGTTATAGTAAGAAGACTCAATAAGCCTCTGGGTGAAGTCCTAACAAGTGAGGTGCAATTCTATAGCGCATATGCTTCAGAAACCATTTCCCCACATAGTCCAGTGGGCTATAGCTCTAACTACCAAGAGGACCAGGCTGTGCCTTAATCATCTTTCAATTTCCTTTAATTCTGTGATAGGAATTTAAATAATTATTGAACTGAAGTTGCTCTGACCACAGTCTCCAGGTAAGTGGGATGTTACTGTTTTTTATTAGTTTTTAAGAGGGGTACCTGGGTGGCTTAGTTGGTTAAGCAACTGCGTTCAGCTCAGGTCATGATCCCAGGGTCCTGGGATCGAGCCCCGCATTGGGCTCCTTGCTCAGCAGGGAACCTGCTTCTCCCTCTCCCTGCCAGTCCACCTGCTTGTGCTCTCTCTCTCTCTCTGTCATATAAATAAATAAAAAATCTTAAACATAAAAAAATTAAGAGATTCACTTTATGTAACAAAGGAAATGATATAAAATGAGGTTTTTGTTGATCAAAATCTAAAAGCTCTAAAAAAAAATCTAAAAAATCTAAAAATCTGGGGTGCCTGGGTGGCTCGGATGGTTAAGCATCTGCCTTACTTGGGTCGTGATCCCAGGGTGCTGGGATCGGGCCCCACGTCAGGCTCCCAGCTCAGCTGGGAGTCTGCTTCTCCCTCTGCCTCTGCCTCTCTCCCCTGCTCATGCTCTCTCTCTCGGTGTCTCTCTCTCTCAGATGAATAAATCTTAAAAATAAATAAATTAATTGAATAAAAAATAAAAGTAAAAAATCTAATAAAAATCTAAAAGCTTTGCTTTTCTGAGGCGACAAGGTACAAATCAACACAGATACTTCTACAAATAATTTACTATTACATATGAACCAATATATTTTGATGTCAAATATTCATAATTAACAGGTTAAAAATCCCCTACAGTTACACTAAATGTACCAAAAATCTGTAGCTATTCCAGGAATAGAACAGTTACAGTGAGCTCTTCTACTGTTGTAACGGTGTGACTTCCATTTGAGATACTGAGCCAAACATCATTTTAAGTCAGTGGCCCATCTAAAAAGGGAATCGTATACTCCAAAGAATCAGACAGTCCCACTCTAACTGCTGAAATGGAATACTGGATTATGGGAATCAATTTTCTAACTTAGCAAGTTGTAAATTAATAAAAAATAGCATCCCAGGTTATCTACATCAACTGCAAAGCAAACAAATTGAATTTTCTTATTGAAAAGGGTCCATCCTAATACTTAAATTTCTCATGGCTACATGGAAATTCTTTCACTTACCAGAAAGACCTGGTTGGCACTTTCACTGAGAGTTGAGTCATCTGGGCTGTCAACAGGTGTCTGACGTGTAAACTTTGAATCAAACTGACTCACATCCTCTTCAGATTGCTTTGCAAAAAACAAAATTAGAAAACGATGAATAGTCTATATTATACATATCAATCAAATGCATGACTTGCATTAGAGAAGGCTCTAGCTAGAACTCTTCATAGGGTTTGATTGTAATAAAATATCAGAATAGTTTTAGCAGGCACAGACTGAAAAATAAATACAGGTGGAAAGTTTCTTTTTTAAGGTTTTATTTATTTATTTGAAAGAGAGAGCTAGAGAGAGCACAAATGGTGGGGAGGGGCAGAGGGAGAGGGAAAAGCAGACTCCCTGCTGAGCAGAGAGCACAATGCAGGGCTCAATCCCAGGACCCCAAGCTCATGACCTGAGCTGAAGGCAGACGCTTAACCGACTGAGCCACCCAGGTGCCCCCAGGTGGAAAGTTTCAAAGGTCAAATTACATCTTCAATTTTTAAGCATTTAGATTTTAGTACATACTCATCATTTTTTTAAAAAAAATCTGTCAAAAAAAATTTGAATGTCAATCTTCCCCACTTACAAAGCTTCAGGGCGCCTAGTCCACTGGCTAAATTCCCTATTACATATAATTTGCTCAGCTGGCCACTGCAGGTTTATAATAAAGCTGAAAAACTACTGAAACAGAACACAAAACACATTTGTAAAATGCTCTAAAGCTTCTTCCCATAGCTTATTTCATCCTACTACAGATTTCTCAAGGAGCAAAAATGATACTCTACTCTGCATGAGTACATTTTCTTATGAAAAACATCACCTAAATCTAACCACCACATCTGTTTAATTCCTTCTCTCTGGCAACATCAGACTTTGTGGTCATGTCAAAAGAGCTAAGGAACTCAGTGTCAAAAGATGATAAAAACTAAGCATCAGTAAAAATTACTGCAATGGACTGAAACACAAATATATTAGAGGCATAAGTTCATAATTTTTTTTTTTTAGATTTTATTTATTGATTTGACAGAGAGAGACAGAGAGGGAACACAAGCAGGGGGAGTGGGAGAGGGAGAAGCAGGCCTCCCGCTGAGCAGGGAGCCCGATGCGGGGCTTGATCCCAGGACCCTGGGATCATGACCTGAGCCGAAGGCAGACACTTAACAACTGAACCACCCAGGTGCCCCAAAAGGCATAAGTTCATAATTATACTGAAAAAAAAATCAAAGAACTGGTCAATTTTGGAAGATGTTAAAGAACCAATTTATTATTTTGAAAAATGGGAAAGAAACAAACATTCATCCTGCCTTTCCTGTATGAACAATGTAAGTTTGTCTTTAGGGAAAAATTCACTAATGAGGAATCAATAATAGTATTAGAACAATTTTGCAAACCCCCACTGAAATCCTGAAACTAGGCCAGAGTTTCTGAATCTCAGCACTACTGACATTTTGGGCTTGATAATTCTTGTTGTAGGGGCCTGTCCTATGTAAAAGAGGATGTTTAGCAGCATCTCTGGCCTCGACCCACTGCAAACCAATAACATCCCCTCCCCAAGTTATGACAACTTGTCTCCAAACGTTGCCAAATTGACCATACCTAAGCATCACTAATGTTGGCAATGATCACAACATCACTAAAAAAAAATACAAATACACATTATGCCTCCTGACTAAAATATACAACATCAAAAGTTTAATCTGAAGCAGATTAAGTATCTAAATCTAAATACTAGTTTTTGGAAATACAGGGAACAGATGAATATGGTCAATGACACTATGGGGTTAAAATCAGCAAAATCAAAGTTAGAAACCCTACAGGACATATAGTCCAGTTTCTTAAGTACTCAGGAGAGGAATCGAGAGGGGGTTGGAAAGAGACCTAAGAGATACAATAACCAAACTGTATAGACCTTGACTGAATTCTTATTAAAAGAAACCAATAGGGAGGAAAAGAAAACAAACGAAACTGGGGAAATTGTCAGCTTTTTAGTTGTGATGATAGCTAGCAGTTCTGTTTATGTTTAAACAAGATGACCTGACAAGCTGGACCATTGGTACAGAAGGGTTAATTATCCTCCTTACAATTATATATGCGAAAATTTTCTTGTGCTCCAGAACCAAATTATCATCGTCATTATCTTCCTCTTCCTCCACCTTCATTCCAAGAAATAGAAAAAGAAACTATATTTTCTCAAATTCTGAGGTGGAAGAAAGACAAGAACTAACACACTAACTCATGTACTCATAAACACATTGTTATACAAACATAAAGGCAGAGATCGGGTAATGTGCCTACAAGCCAAGGAATGCCAAAGATTGCTAGCAAGCCACCAGAAGCTAGGAGAGAGGCACAAAGTGGAACGGAAGGCTCTCACAGCCTTCATAATGAACCAAGCCTGTCAATACATTATCTTGGACATCTAGTCTCCAGAACTGTAATACAATAAACTTCTGCTGTGTAAGCCACCTAGTTTGTGGTACTTTGTTACAGCAACCCTAGCAAACTAATACACATTTATACTATATTTTGAAGAAAAAAATTCCCAGAAAATCAAATTCAAAACAGGGTTGAATCAGAGGGTAACCACACTTACCCTGGTGAGCATTTTGTTATGTATATAACTGTTAAATCACTATGCTATATACCTGAAACTTATATGTCAACTAAACTTCAATTTAGAAATAAAAAATAAGGGGCACCTGGGTGGCTCAGTCGGTTAAGTGTCTGCCTTCAGCTCAGGTCATGATCCCAGGGTCCTGGGATCGAGCCCCACATCAAGCCCCCTGCTCAGCGGAGAGCCTGCTTCTCTCTCTCCCTCTGCTGCTCCCTCTGCCAAATAAATAAATAAAATCTTTAAAAAAAAGAAAAGAGGGGCGCCTGGGTGGCTCAGTCGTTAAGTGTCTGCCTTCTGCTCAGGTCGTGATCCCAGGGTCTTGGATTGAGCCCCACGTCCGGGTCCCTGCTCAGCGGGAAGCCTGCTTCTCCCTCTCCCACTCCCCCTGCTTGTGTTCCCTCTCTCACTGTCTCTCTCTGTCAAATAAATAAAAAATCTTAAAAAAATAATAATAATAATTAAATTAAGGGCACCTGGCTGGCTCAGTCAGAGGAGCATGTGACTTTTTTTTTTTTTTTTAAAGATTTTATGTGTTTACTTGAGAGAGAGAGAAAGAAAGAGAGTGCAAGCAGGGGGCAGAGGTAGAAGTAGGCTCCCCACTGAGCAGGGAGAGAGAGACCCTAGGATCATGACCCGAGCCGAAGGCAGATGCTTAACTGACTGAGCCACCCAGGTATCCTGAGCATGTGACTCTTGATCTCAGGGTCATGATTTTGAACCCCATGTGGGATACAGAGATTACTTAAATAAATAAAACTTTAAAAAAGTTAAAAATAAAAAAAGAGAGTAAAAGATTATACTCCATAAAAATAAAATACGGTTGAATTAAGCAAACAAAGCAAAAAAGTTCTAACTACTTGAAATATTTAGTTGTCTTAGGCAACCAACTTAAAAATAGTTAATATACTCATCAATTGCTGCTGGCAGTAGTCCTTGAAAAGACTGTACAGAATAAAGATTCTGAAGAGAACATAAACCAAAGTTTTCTGAATTGTTAATATAAACATAACGTTTCTGAATGCTCTGAGATTTTATTCTAAATAAGTACCAGGTCCTTCAAGTTATATGGTTTCAGGTATACATACCAACAGAGGTTTAAAGGGGGGCTCCACCTTCCGAGCTAGCAGTTCTTCCCAGTTAATATGCCTGAAGAATGGATGAGCCTAGGAAAAAAGAACAGGAAGAAAAGTCAAGGCAAATAGACTTCATTGGATTGACAAATTAACTGTTTGAAGTTACAAATCACAAAATACACTATACTATTTATTTTTTAGATTTTATTTATTTGAGAGAGAGAAAGCATGAACATGAGTGGGGGGAGGGGCAGAGGGGAAGGGAGAGGGAGAATCTCTCAAGCTGACCCAATACAGGGCTCGATCCCAAGACCCTGAGATCATGACCTGAGCCAAAACCAAGAGTCGGATACTTAACCAACTGAGCCACCCAGATGCCCCACAAAATAAACTTTAAACAACTCCATACAATCCTCACAAATACATAGAATTAGCACTATCTTCCCCTCAAACCACCAAAAAGGCCAATCCCTACTTGAACTTCTCCAGCATCCCCAGGGCCAGCTCCAAGCCGAGAAGCAGCATTTCTTTTCAGCAGCTTTAGGGAGGGAAAACAAAACAAAACAAAACATTTATGAACCTTAGCCAAATTGATTATTTTTTATTTACAGAATTTGCTTGCCTATATTGCTTTTCTATTTTGAGAAAATAGGCTTTATTAATTACTACTAAATATTGTTTGGGAATAAAAAGGAAAAATCTTTTTTTTTAATTAATTATTTGAGAGAGCAGAGAGAGAGAGAAAGCACACACAAGCTGGTGGGGCGGGGGGTAAGGGGCAGAGGGAGAGGGAGAAGCAGACTCCTGCTGAGCAGGGAGCCCAATGCGGGGCTTGATCTCAGGACCCTGTGATCATGGCCTGAGCCGAAAGCCAGCCACCCAGGCACCCCAAGGAAAGAAAATCTTTAAACAAACAAATTTGTACTTTACCTGCAAAAACTGTAGGCTTTTTTGTTTAATATATGTGTATGATTCTTTATTCAAAATGTATGTTCAATTCTATCTATTTAGATCCCAGTAGTTAAGGGTCATCGTTTCGTGTCCTACCTTTTTAAGCAGATCTCTGGCTTCTTGTGTGAGGTAGGGAGGCAAATTGAGTTTACATTTGAGGATTTTGTCAATTGTTTTCTTTCTATTCTCCCCAGTGAACGGGGGCTAGGAATAGAGAGAGTGAGAAAAATTAGCATATAAAAAATAAAATTATCCATTTTCTGAATTAGTCAGCTATGCATAGAAATCAGAAATGTATGCTGTGATATGGGCTGACTGCTAAAGATCTATAGTTTTTAAGCAATGGGACAGAAGAAACAGCAACATCTCAGAAGAAACTGGGTTTCCACTATTAACTTTATGTTATAATAGGTTAGCCATGTGATTTTATGCTTTACTTTCTCCTTTTATAAAATAAGGGCAGTATCTATTTTATACCTCTTTCACAGGACTGACATGACAGATCATTTAAACAAAAATGTTTTTAAAAGTATAGGGGCCCATTCTACTACCAATAAAGCTTTATTAGGGTTAATTTTTTTTTAAATAACTCCATCAGTAACATTTTAAAAAGCGCAGGAAAGGTCTCTTGCCATAATGATTTAATAACTACTCAGCACAGACCATAATACATGCAGCTTTTAACTGTGCACCTACTGCTCCAGTCAGCATGTCATACATTAATGCTCCCAAACTCCACCAATCCACAGCACGATTGTGGCCACTTCTCATCAAGATTTCAGGGGCCCTACAATGAGAAAAATAATATGCCTAAAAAATTCACCCATTTGCGTATCATCTGAATTAGAAGTTTTAAAAACAATATATGGAGCCAAATGATGCTATAGAAAATATACAGCACACTATTAAACCAGGTAAAAGTTAGCTATTACTCCCCCAAACCAGTTATATTTCTTTCAACATGCAGCTCACATGTATTCTATTGTTCCACAAAATGTGTGTGTGACTGTTCCATCATGAATAGATTCTTTGCATAGTCCAAAGTCTGTTAGTTTCACATGACCTACAATGAAAGATCACAGCATAGTTATTCTGAGAACTCTAAGCATGTGCAGTGTTTGAATGTATCATACAAGACAATAATCTATCCTTCCATTTAACTTTTTCTGCCTTAAATATTTTTTTTTTTTTTAAGATTTATTTATTTATTTATTAGAGAGAGAGCATGAGATGGGGGAAGGGCAGAGGGAGAAGCAGACTCCCCGCCGAGCAAGGAGCCCGATGTGGGACTCGATCCCGGGACTCCAGGATCATGACCTGAGCCGAAGGCAGTCGCTTAACCAACTGAGCCACCCAGGCGCCCTCTGCCTTAAATATTTTTTGAAGATACAACTAGTAAGGTGCCATCCATAAAATGGGATGCTAACTTTTTAAAGCTAATAGTCATTTTTTGCCAATGATGTAATATAAAAGGAAAATAGAGAAAAAAAGTAGAACAGCTTGTCCAAGGCTCTAGCTCTACCATCCTGAGAAAGCAAGCCCTTTCAAGAAAAATTTTTGAAAGTCTGGTTAAGTACACAAACCCTAATAAAGATATGCTGCACCTTTTAAAGGTCTGACACTGTATTTCAAATATATAACTTTTTACCACAGTGAACTGTGACTGGACAGTTTTTTAAATAGTCTCAGAAAGTCACTATAACAAGTTAGCTTATTCTGCCAATACTGCCAGTTCAGGAAAAGAAATGACATTGCTATGGCATGGGACTGTCATCTCTAATCCAGAAAGTGAAAAACTCACCACCTTACACAAAGAACATTACTGAACTGTTATTAGATATCCAGTGGTTCAACCACTATTGAGGGACCCTACTATTCCAGGTTTATTTCAGAGAAAAGAAAAGGCAATGGCCTATTGATACAAATGTAAATGTGTACTCTACTCTGACACAGAAAAAAATATGACCCTTATTTTCACAGAGCCACCTGACACACTCAAGCTTATGGATCAAAGAAGTTAACTAGTCATTTCCCTATTCTATCCTTTGCCTTAGAATTCAGAATCAGAATCCAGGTTTGGGGGGATGGGAGCAGAACTGGGAGGGAAAGAGATACATAGATTCACAATGATGTACTTGGTTAAGTAGAGCATTTCTCTTAAAAAAAAAAAAAAAGAGAAAGAAAAGCACAATATGAAACATACTCATACTAGTGTCAGTTGTCCACATCATTTCCTGTCCAAGAATTTAAAACCCTTAACCACCTATTGTATCATTTTGTAGACATCGAAGGATCAGCAACTGCTACCAGCACCCTGATAGCCTGGTTGGCTGGTTGCTCCTTTGGGGTATGAGTGAGCTGTGAAGTCTACCTAGCCCAAATTACTCTTGCATAAATCAAACTGTCTATAGTAGCATGCACTTGTAATCAAGACTCAATTTGCTCTACCTACACCTGTACAGAATATTAGCCTTTCTGATTTTTTTTTTTTTTAAAGATTTTATTTATTTATTTGAGAGAGAGAGATAGCTAGAGCAGGAACACAAGCAGGGGGAGTGGGAGAGGGAGAGGCAGGCTTCCCGCTGAGCAGGGAGCCCGATGTGGGACTCGATCCCAGGACCCCGGGATCATGACCTGAGCTGAAGGCAGACGCTTAACGACTGAGCCACCCAGGCGCCCTAGCCTTTCTGATTTTTATGTTTGTTTTTACAAACAGCAAAAATAAACTGATGCCTACTAAACATTTTCTTTCCAAGGCTACATCAAATATTTTGGTTCAATTCTAATCCTTTTTTTACAGCATTAATAAAATTTATCATAAAAGGTATTAATTCTGGGGCGCCTGGGTGGCTCGGTTGCTAAGCCTCTGCCTTCGGCTCAGGTCATGATCCCAGGGTCCTGGGATCGAGCCCCGCATCGGGCTCCCTGCTCCTCCCTGTCCCACTCCCCCTGCTTGTGTTCCCTCTCTCACTGTGTCTCTCTCTGTCAAATAAATAAATAAAATCTTTTTAAAAAATAAATAAATAAAAAGCATTGCTTCTAATATTTATGTATTTTTATCATTAAGGAAAACTCAATTTATAGGGTTAAGATCTACTTTCCAATTTAAGGAAGAAACCAAAATTAAAGTTTGGACTGGCTTTTGACTCACCACATGTTATGTAAAGATTTCAAAAGAACGACAAGCTATAGAGAGCAAGGACTAAACTGAAAAACACAGTTAAGTGGCCAGTTATTCCTAACTCCGTCTAATCTCATCAATCACAAATATCTAAATACCTAAATCTCAGCAAGTATTATGATGCCATAAATTCTGAGGGAGGAATGTATAATAATAGATACATGACTATGGGGCTTTGTAAATGACCATGACCTGTGTGGGAGGATTTTAAGATGATTATTTACTATAGAATTGTTTACGGTATATCTCCACCTTGGTGATTAAGCATGATATTCTCCGGCTTCAGGTCTCTGTAGATGATCCCCTTTTGATGTAAATGCCCCAAAGCCATGGAGATTTCTGCCAAGTAAAAGCTGGAAACAAAAGTGATTTAATAAAATTAAAAAGAGTAATATACTCAAAGCAGTTTATGTATGGAGCAAAATTCCTTGAAAGAAATAGACATGCACCAAAGACCAAATTAGTGGGGATGGGGGTGGGGATGGGGGAAAGAGATGGCGTAGGATACTGCCAAAAGGCATGGTGACATTTATGTTTCACTTATTTAGTGAAACTATAAAATGTTTTATTTCATCATTAGAACATACTGCTAATTGCAAAGAAGTCCAGAATATGCCAAACTGTCACTGGTTTTTGTTCTGTGTAGGAATTAGGCCAATAGTCATTCAGATCAGAGCAAATTACTCCCACCCACCCCCAATTTTAAAATCCCATAGGACATAGGAACTTTGTTATTCTCAGACAGCAAGTCTTAGTTTCAAAAGATACCTTATAAATAACCTGACCCTTAGAAGCCCGCTCATCCCTTAATATAGCTGCATAATTATATACAGTTCATGCCCACAGTATCTGCCCTCCCTCTTGCCAGCCAGCCCACAACTATAAACTGTGTGACACTCAAATTTATCTACCTCAAAAGAATAAAGGGCTGAGTCAACCCTGTCTGGATTCGAAAAGCACAAGGCACTGCAATACTGGCTGCATAACAATGTTGCAATCCTGCAGATTACTCCAGGATGGAGAGGGTGTGTCCTAGAGGACTGAGGCAGTTTCACAGCCAGCAGGACCACAAATACAGCCTCCAACACGGCTCAGAGAGCCTCCTCCAAAAAAGGGTACTTCATCCCTAAGGCTCTTAAATGCAGCTTCTGTGTTAGAAAAGGCCTGAAATTAAACAATGGAATGCAGTTTGGTAATTAAGGTAGAAAAAACATATAAGTGTTTTCTATTCAATTAATGTGTAGGATAAACTGATTTATTGTTACCCAATACTGTCATCTCACAAAAGGATGTATATATTTTTAATTTGAAGCAGATGCCATCTTAAGAAATATAAGGGTAGATCCCATCCTGGCCATAGAATCAATCCACAGATGATGTGTGCCGGCTTATCACCTCCCTAAGACTGCACCTTGGGAACTGGAAAGTCTAAAAAAAAAGAGGAGATGATTTCTGATACTTTCCATTGTTCCAGACATAAAGTTCCACCGGAAAACCACACTCACCCACAGCCAAGGCAGGCAGCTTACCAATTCAAGGAAAGAAAGCCCCAGTGAGAATGGTTCTGTTAGGAACTGGCGTGAAGAGCGTTCCACCCAAGGCCTGGGGGCAAAGGAATGATGTGACCTCCAAAAGCTGCCCCGCCCCAAAGATGCTTCTCCCCCTTGAAGTCCTGAGTGACTGACTGGCTCCAGAACAATTTATTGAATCATTTGGCTGCCCATAGTGGGAACAGGACTTTGCTTTTAATTATATGAATCATTACCTGAATCCCTGCAACCACAAAAATTTCACTTACCAGGCTGTGTCTTCCATAAATATTCCCTCTCTTTCTAACTGCATAAATAATTCTCCTCCTGTAAAGAAAAGGAAAAGATATTAGAAATAAAACAATCTTCATTTCCAACCCATTTCTAACCACAGTTAAAAGATATCAGTCCCTTAAAAATAAAAAACAGATTCTAAAAAATACAGGTTTAAAACTAAGTCTTCAGGATTCTATTTTTAGCAGTGTTCTTATTTTTATGTGAAATATGTATTTTGGAGTTCCAGGTTTGTACATCTTTAAACTTCAAAATAGTTATAGATTCCAGACCTGAGGTTAAAAAAATAATCTTGGTTAAAACTTCTCTCACATTTTACCCTAAGCAGAAAAACTTTAGTATATAATTAAGCCACCCTTACAAATTAAAATTAGTGAATACCCTTATTCTATATTTTCAGATCTCTTAATCCAGAGGAAGCCGGCAGCAGCTTTGTTAAAAGCATGGCACTGTTTTGAATATCAAAATAAATAATGATAATAAAGAATTATATCTCACTGAATAATCTTAGAATCCATGAGCCCACAATGATGTAAATCAATGAAGAGAGCAATAAATTAAGTTTTAAAATGGGAGAGAAGGGAAAGCTCTTTGTTACAGTAGAATGCCAAATAATGAATGAGGCACGATGGAATAAGAAAAATCACTTGGCAATCATTATAGTTAATTGTTTCAAGCAAGAATCAATGAATGCTAAAACTGTATGTGAAAGCTTGATGAGAGACAAGATATTTCAATAATCCCAAAGTATCTCAAGATACTTATTCATTACAAAGGGAAAACTTCACCAGGGAAAAAACTGGCCAACACCACCTTATAAGTGTGATCGAAGTAAATATCAACAGTAATGGGACAAAGATATAAACATCATGTACCTCCTGATTTGACAGAGAAGGACACAATGTCATTTTGATGGTCCTCCCCAAATGCATAACCTGAATCTAATCTTGAGGAAACATCCCATAAGCCCAAATTGATGCATTCTACAAAACAAGTGGCCTATATTCTTCAAAAATGTCAAGGTCACAAAAGACAAAGAAAGACTGAGGAACTGTTCTAGATTAAAGGAAACTGAGATAGGGGCGCCTGGGTGGCTCAGTCGTTAAGCGTCTGCCTTCGGCTCAGGTCATGATCCCAGGGTTCTGGGATCGAGCCCCACATCGGGCTCTCTGCTCCGCGGGAAGCCTGCTTCTCCCTCTCCCACTCCCCCTGCTTGTGTTCCCTCTCTCGCTGTGCGTCTCTGTCTGTCAAATAAATAAATAAAATCTTAAAAAAAAAAAAGGAAACAGATATTACTGTATCAGTGTTAATTTCCAGTTTTGATAATTTTAGTAGAGTTAAGATACTGTCATTGATTTTAGAAAATATACACTGAAGTATTTAGGGGTAATGGGAAATCATGTCTGCAACATTCTCTTAAGCAATGCAGAAAAAAATTATGTATATATATGTATACATGTACATATATATACATACACATACATATATACACACCCATACATGTGTATACATATACATAGAGAGGGAGAGAAAAGAAGGATGAAACAAAACACCTGTAAAATGATAACACTTGGGGAATTTAGGTGAAGGGTATGTGGGAAGTCTTTGTACTATTTCTGCAACTTTTCTGTGTAAATCTGAAATCATGTCAAAATAAAGTTACCCAAAAAATAGCAACAACAGTCACAAAAAAGTTGCTAAATTCTGCAGCTTTCTGTTCCATGTTACAGGCCATTGTGAAACCTGCTTTTCAGAAAACTCAAATATGTTGGCTGGAAATAGATACCTGTGATCTAGAAATGGTAAGAAGCAACAAGTTTCCAGGAGGTAATAAGCCCTGGAAATTGTGGATGTCTTCCTACATAAACTGCACAGTCTATCAAAAAGGCTACATTCAACCAAAAAATTCTTCTGTTTAGAGATGCAATTTTGAAAATACTCAATATCTTAAATACTCTCAAGTTTTGCATTTGAGTTTGGAAAGAAATGGCTTTGATGGTTCATTTGAGTTATAGTATCTTACCCGAGTGCAGTCACTGTGATGGCTCTGTATCAATTAGGTGTTTGTTATTTTAAGTAATTGATTACAAAAGGATTAGGATTAAGATAAAATTTTACAGATGGGGGAAAAAACTTAACCTTTAAAGTTTCCTTTATATTTGTCTGCGAAAAGAAACATATGGTCACATCTGAATTCCTTATGTCAATGTATTTGTCAATTTTAAGAACTATTTAATCGCATTGGGGAAAAAGCATTTTTCCAATGGAAAATAATGTCTGACCCAGTTTCTGGAGCAAATGCAAATAATTACACCAAACTGAGTGTACTGACCGCTGAGATACTCAAGGATGAGGTAGAGTTTTCCACCGGTCTGAAAGGCATAAATTAAATCCACAATGAAGGGATGCTTTACTTCCTCCAGAATATTCCGTTCTGCTTTTGTATGAGCTGTATCTTTAGCATTTCTTACTATCATTGCCTAAAGGAAAAGAGATGATCTATAAGAACAAAACAGTAGACATTTTTATTCTATAGTAACTGGAAAATCTATTTTGTGCTTTTCTTGCCAATATTAAACTATTACTCACAGTTCCCACTAGAGACTGAGATAGGAGTAATGGAAGACATTCACTTCTCATATATATCTGCACTGTTCGGATTTTTTGCAGTGAACATGTAAATGACAACCTAAAGATACCTTTTTAAAAAATGTAAACAGGTGAAGTTTATTCATATATTCACTAACTGTTCAATGTCTACTATGCTCCAGGCTCTGTAATAAGAAAGAAGAACTAACAGAAGTCTCCAGCCTATAGAAGTCCAAAGTGTCGGGGAAGAGAGGGAAGTCACTGCAGGTAAGCACAAGGTGCTTTGGGAGAACAGAGCAATTACATCTGACATGGCAAGAAGTGTTCCTGGAGGTGGCAATACCTAAACTGTATCATAAAAAATTATTAAAATGAAATGCAGAGGGTAAAAAAAAAAACATTTCCAGTGCCAAAGAGGCTTGACAGGACATGTCTAGGGAACCTATAAGTAGTTCAGTATGGTTAGAAGTGGCTAGAGATTAGGCTGGCGATGTAGGTGGAGACCAGAAATGGAAGGCCTAGGTATCTAGGCAAAAGAGTGTGAATCTTATCATAGAGGCAGAGGAAAAATGTTGAGGTTCTGAAATTGAATAACCCTTGGCTTTAAGACAGTTTAATAGCAGTGTGGAGTTTTAGGGAAGAAATGAGACCAGTTAGGAGGCTAGTACAGTAAAGTAAGTAAAGTAAGACCTGTAACTAAGAAAATGAAGTTGGGGGGCACCTGTGTGGCTCAGTCAGTTAAGCGTCCGACTCTTGATTTCAGCTCAGGTCATGATCTCAGGGTGTGAGACTGAGCCTGGCAATGGGCTCCATGCTGGACACGGCAGCTGCTTAAGATTCTCTCCCTCTCCCTCTACCCTTACTCAACCCCCTCTAAAAAAAAAAAAAAAGGAAAAGGAAAAGGAAGGTGGAAAAAATAAAAAAAGAAAAGATAAAGATGTATTATCAGCACTTGCGGACTAGGTTGAGAAGAAATGATGATACCATGGTTTCTGCACAAGTAATAGAACAATGGTTATCATTCAAAGCAGGAAATGGAAGTCAAGAAAAGAGTTTTGGGAAAACGATGCATTGTTTTTGGACATGTTAAGTCTAAATTCTAGGACTAAGTTCTGGTACATCTCCAGTAACATGAAAATGCATATACACAAGGTTATTAGTTGCAATATTATTTATAAAAGTGAAATGTTAAAAACAACCTAAATGCCCATGTATAGAATACTGGATAAAAACCTATGGACTATCTACCTAATGTGTAAAAAAAGCTATAAAAAGAATGGGGAATGTCTCTATGAAAGCAAGGTGCAAAAGAGCATATATGGCATAACAGTATCACAGTATACTACCTTTTGTGTAAGAAAGGGGAAACAAGAATATGTATATGTATCTCCTTATATCTTCAATAATGAACACAACTAAGATAAACCAAAAGCTAATGACAGTGAGAAGATTAAGTAATGGGATTAGACTTCTGAGTACATCTTCGGAGTAAAACCTCAATGGTTTTAGCTTACCTAAATCAAATTTTTTTTTTCTCTTACCTAAATCAAATATTATTGTGATTATAAAATGGAGATTTTTGAATTCTGAACCATGGTAATGTTTTATACATTCCAAAACTAAAATTAAATCAACAAAGATGGGGGAGGGAAATAAAACTGAACACAACAGAAATATATAAATGTAATTGAATATTACCCTGATAATTTTACCATAGGAGAAAAAAGATATTTAAATAACTTTACATGGCACACTCTTAATGACATATATGTAAGCATAACAAAAATTGCAAAGAAATCTTATGCCACACTTAGTAGGTTTGTAGCTGCTAATAATACTGATATTGTAATTCTCAAACTATTATGCATATATTGTACAACTGAGCAAATGAGTAAATTTATTGATGTTACTACCAGGCTTCTCAATGTGGAAAACCAGAGATGTAAATATGGACTGAGATAAGAAAAGCCCTATGGAACTGGACTGGAATTAGGGATATCAATATGAAGCCATGATTTAAAAAGAAAAACCTCCTAGCTCTACCCACTGAAAGAGCCAGAAACAATGACACTTTAGTAGTAAGGAGCATAGCTGGCACCCAGATCTTGGTTTCTCTACCAAAAGAAACCAGGGTTCCTTAGAGAAAAAGATGGTTCTAAGCCAGAGTTAGGGAAAGTGCAAGGGAAATCCGGAGCACTCTATTATACCAGGAAGTACTCAAAAACTGACAAGGACATATCAAGGACATAGAAGCCATCTTAAAAGAGTTCTCTGTAGCAAAATTTGGGACAATTTGAGGACCAAATGAATAATGAAAGAAATGGATAACACACTGAAAATAAAAAGTCCATACTGACTCTTAAAAAATTAAATTTAAAAAAGGAAGTATAAAAAGCTCTTTATAGAAGAATGACAATATAGAAACAAAATGGCAAGATAGAAAAGTCTCCATTTTGTAATCACCATAGTAATATTTGATTTAGATAAGAAACAATGGATGATAAAACCACTGGGTAAAAGATTATTAGGATAGAATATTCATATCCCTATTATACCATACACTGAGAACATAATATTCCTGCAAAAAGTATTTAACCTAAATTTAAAATTTAGGTGTTTTCATGAGTAAACAATGAAACATACCCAAATTAAGGGATATTCTGCAAAACAACTGGCCTGAGCTCTTCAAAAAATGTAAATGTCATGAAAGACAAAAGAAAAGGGTGGGAAATGGCTCCAGAATAAAGGAAACTAAAGAGATAGGACAACTCAATGCATATGTGATCCTTGGCTAAATCCCGAATATTAAAAACAAAATAAAACAGCTATAAAAGATATACTGATACAGCTGAGGAAATCTGAGTATGGACGATATATTAGAAAACAGCAACTGTTTATCAACGGTAAGTTTCCCAAATGTGATAATTACACTGTGATTTTATGTGAAAATGCCCTTACTCTTAAGAGATACAAACTAAAGAAAATAAGGGTGAAATACCATGATATCTACAATTAACTTTCAAATTGTACAGCAAAAGAATGAAAATTTTGAATATGCATAAACATACATATACATGGAAGGGATGGAGAAAGTGAGGGGCAGACAAAGAAAATATGGCAAACTTAGTTGGTGTTCACTGTACTATTCTTGCAACCCTTTGGAAAGTCTGAAAATTTTCAAACATTATTACTTTTTTTTTTTTAAGATTTTATTTATTTATTTGACAGAGAGAGAGATAGTGAGAGCAGGAACACAAGCAGGGGGAGTGGGAGAGGGAGAAGCAGGCTTCCCGCCGAGCAGGGAGCCCGATGCGGGGCTTGATCCCAGGACCCTGGGACCATGACCAGAGCCAAAGGCACACGCCCAACCGACTGAGCCACCCAGGCACCCTCAAACATTATTTTTTAACTGCTCAGGAGGTTTGAGTTTTTTAAATAAGTAATTTTGAGAAAGTCTGGGAAGCAAGAGACTAAGAGATAAGCTGAAAAATTAGTAAAGTAGAATCACATAAGTAAAGAAAACAGTTTCAAAATGCTGTGGTCAACAGCTTCAATGTAACAGAGAAGTAAATTAAGGATGAATTAAGTAAAGACCATTGAATTCAGCCATTAGGAGACTGGTGATGACAAGAGTTTTAAAGTAGAGTCATTAAGTCAAAATATAGTGAATGAAAAAATAGTAAAACATGACTTCTCAAGAAATTCAGCTATGAAAGGCAAAGAGGGTGGAAGCCATAGGAAGACTTTGTGAGAAGGATTTGTTTTACTAAATATGGAAAAGACATGAATATACTTAAACAAAGAAAGAAGTAAGGATAGAGGATGGAAAAAAGAGAAAGAAGTGACAAAGACCCCTAACAGGCAGAAAGAGATGGGATCCAAAACATAAAGAGAGGGCTTAACCTCGGAAAGAAGAGGAATATATCTCTTACTAACACTGGAGAGAAGGAAGTAAAGACAAATGAAAATGCAGATTAATATGGTATTAGGGGTAGGGATTAGAACAGGAAGTGGAAGGAAATCACATGTGACAGCCTCAAATAGGAAGAGAGGCAGTCTACTAAAGAGGTAAGAGGGACTGATAGCAAAGTTATAGAGAACGGAAGAAGTTGTCTAGGGACATGGAGAAAAACAGCTGGTGGGGTGCCTGGGTGGCTAAGTCAGTTAAGTGTCTGCCTTCGGCTCAGGTCATGATCCCAGGGTGCTGGAATCGAGCCCCACATCGGGCTCCCAGGTCAGCAGGAAGCCTGCTTCTCCCTCTCCCTCTGCCTGACACTGCTTGTGTGCTCTCTCTCTCTCACTCTGTGTCAAATAAATAAAATCTTAAAAAAGAAAGGAAGAAGGAAAGAAGGAAAGAAAAATAGCTGGTGAATACCGAGGGTCCAAATGATTTGGGGACTACGAATTTGTCCTAGCAGCAATCTACAAGTTTGTGATTTCTGCCAGCAATGCTCAGTAACTGAAATACAGGAATAAAGCGGCATTAACAACCAAACTATTTTTTTTTTAAGATTTTATTTATTTGACAGAGAGAGACACAGTGAGAGAGGGAACACAAGCAGGGGGAGTGGGAGAGGGAGAAGCAGGCTTCCCGCGGAGCAGGGAACCTGATGCGGGGCTCGATCCCAGGATCCTGGGATCATAACCTGAGCCGAAGGCAGACGCTCAATGACTGAGCCACCCAGGCGCCCCAACAACTAAACTATTAAAAGTAGGACTTTCCCAGGGGCACCTAGGTGGTTCAGTCATTGAGCGTCTGCCTTCGGCTCAGGTCATGATCCCAGTGTCCTGGGATTGAGCCCCGTTGTCGGGCTCCCTGCTGGGCGGCAGGCCTGCTTCTCCCTCTCCCACTCCCCCTGTTTGTGTTCCCTCTCTTGCTGTCTCTCTGTCAAATAAATAAATAAAATCTTTAAAAAAAAAAAAAAGTAGGACTTTCCTAAACATAAGGTCAATGGCGCTAGCAAGTGACTGAAATGGCAGATCATGCTGATTAGGCTGGATTCAGAATAAAGTGAAATAAGAAGGGGGTTAAGAACTTTAGAAAAAAACCCAGAAAGGTCAAAGGACTAAAAGGTTGAAAGCCAAAGACCAAGCATTGTGGGAATAAAGAAGTGAGAGGTTATTGTTCTATTGTAGTCCAATACTTCAGAGGTGGAGAATACAGCTATGGGGGCTGGTAAAGTGGAATGGAAATGAAAGCTGATAGAGTTGAGATCAAGGAATTAGAAAGGCTAGGCTACTGATTACTTATTTAATATAAGGACAGCGAAGACATACAGGATAACAAGGCTCAGGAGTGAGAAAAAAAATGATAAAAGGTAAGGGAGGTTTCAACCTCAATGTAGAAAGGATTTTGACCACAAGATAGAAGAGAAATTTTAAGAATAAGCTTAACAGTTCTTCCCTTGAATTATATAGTAAGCAGAGTGAGAGGAAGAGACCACATTCGCCTCAAATGCTAAATCCTAGTATCCAGCATAATGCCTGGCACATTGCCAGTTCTCAATTGATTCAATAAAAGGAATGGAAAAAGGATGACCAATCTGTGAACCACAAGCCTTTAGCCAAAGGGTCTAAAATTTACAGTGTGGGCTGAATTAATGCCATGGGCAATAGTACTTTGCTCTCAGGGTACATTTTTGTTGCAACTGGCAGGAAAGAGAAAGTCTTTTCCTCAACATTCCACCCTGAGAAAATACCCAAATAGTACCATTCCTGTAAAAAATCCCAGGAGAACTGATAAATTCAAACAGACTGTCCAGATGCAAATACCTCATTTAAGATAAGGAGACACGTGGTTCTACTCTGATTTGATCTTCAAGGCTGGAAAGACATATGTTCTTACTGCATACAAAGTTCAGGAGGGTTAATAATAATAAAATCAGAATAAAGAAACTCAAAGGCAGCATACAGTCATCTTATCTAGTTAGGAATTAAAATTCTGGACTTAACCCTAGCAACCTCTTCACTTTCATTATTTACGCTGTGAGCTTGTTTTCAGGGACAGCAAGGAAAACATGAGACAGCATCTGACTCTCTAGCCAAGCTTGGGGAAAGAAAAACCCTGAGAGTGGGAGGGAATGGTAACTAAGCAAAAGGAGAGGTGAGCAAGTTAGGTCTTGGATGCCTGGGGCTAAAAACGAGGTCTGACATTTAGCAGTAATTAAATCTATGGATTTCCCAATACACTGTGCCTATCCACCACCAGCGGAAAAACAACACCCTCTTCTTTTCATTAAAGATGTCCATGCCAGAAACATACTTCACTCAAGACAGAATTATGATTAATTATGGTCAGCCCTGATTATAAAATATATCAAAAGGAATAAATTAACCTAAGAATCTTGTCCAGTACTTCTTTCAACATTTCTAGGACAAGCATTATTATACTCTCTCCAATTCTATACCTAACATGTTTTATAGATCAAAACATCATTAATCTCAAATGATTCCAATGGGAAAGCCAGACAGCAGATTAATACTGACTTATTGATACAGAAAGTGATGTTCAGAATATCTGAACTGCTTCTTTTAAGACAATCCCCAGGGTGATTCCAGCTGGCTCAGTCAGAACAGCATCAGCATGTGACTCTTGATCTCGGGGTCATGAATTTGAGCCCCACACTGGGTGTAGAGGTTACTTAAATAAATAAATAAACTTAAAAAAAAAAAAGACAATCACCAATAAAGTTGTGGTCATATTTGTTCCTCAGCTTTTAAACTAATAAATCATGTATACTGCTTAAGTGAAAATCAGAAAGATAAAGACCAAAGTATTATAAACCCTGTAATTTTTGTTAAAAGTTGTTTTGATTGTCTTTTAATATAGTTTTGTAATAAGACTTGTTTTAAGACAGTGTGATCTTGGGGCGCCTGGGTGGCTCAGTTGGTTAAGCCACTGCCTTCAGCTCAGGTCATGATCCTGGAGTCCCGGGATCGAGTCCCGCATCGGGCTCCCTGCTCACGGGGAGCCTGCTTCGCCCTCTGACCCTCCCCCCTCTCATGCTCTCTCTCTCTCATTCTCTCTCTCAAATAAATAAATAAAATCTTAAAAAAAAAAAAAAAAGACAGTGTGATCTTTTCAGAAATCAATCCCAAACAAAAAGAACAAGAAACCAAACACACATAACCCATTTTCAATAAAACTAGGAAATGCATCTAACTCCACACCTCAAAAGTGAAGAAAACAGAGTGGGATAAAGCAATGGTACATGACTCAGTGGAGTAGAATATGATCAAATCTAAATGCCTGCACAGAGAACTCAAAAGAAGCTGATTCCATCTATAGAACCTTAGTAGGTTCAAAAACTGGAGACAAAAATAAAAAGCAAGAAAGGAAAAAAAAAAAGTCATTAGGGACTGCAGAAGGCAGAAGGTGGAGGACTAAAAACAGGTAGATTACTAGCACTTAGAAAGGTGTACTCTCCAGAAAAAAAAAAAAGAGTGAAGGATCAGATACAGAGTGAAGTGCTAAAGTAAAAACTTGACTTCAGTGAAGGTCTGCATGTTGAAAGGTTAAGATCTTCATCTCTTCTCTCCCATCCAGGTCCAGGATGCTTTTTCTAGGCAAAAGAATAGAGGATCTTTCTCAGCACCAACTGACTATAGACAATGATATTTGGAGGTTCTCAGTCAATTGCCAGCTAACCACATGACTGTCCTAAACAGATGGAACTTCTGATCAGCTTTTCAAAGTTCTACTCTTAAATATGAACAATCAGTGAAGGACACCAGGCATCTAAAGAAGGCCTTTCACATGGAATATAGGAACTTAGAAAAGAGATACAATACATAGAACAAAAAAATATTTCAAAGAATTATCATTAATACCCTCAGAGGAATAAGGTAATGTACTCATAAAATAGGTTGCTATAAAAAGAAAAAATGAGGGGTGCCTGGGTGGCTCAGTTGGTTAAGCATCTGCCTTCGGCTCGGGTTATGATCTCAGGGTCCTGGGATTGAGCCCCACGTCAGGCTCCCTGCTCAGCGGGCAGTGTGCTTCTCCCTCTCCCTCTGATCCTCCTCCCCGCTTGTGCTCTGTCTCAAATAAATAAAAATCTTTTAAAAAAAAGAATAAATAAAAGAAAAAGAAAAAATGACAAAGCTCTGGAGAATGACAAATATGATAGCTTAAAAAAACAGTAAAAGGATTAGAAAATAAATTTCTAGAAAAATCTCAGAGTAAACAAAAAGACAAAGAAATGGACAAATGGAAAAGATAAGAAAAATAGATGATCAGTCCAGGAGGTCCAATATCCAACTAACTATAAATCCAAGAAGAGAAAACTTCCCCCTCTCCAAGTAGAGGGGGAAATTATCAGAGACCATATAAGAAAACCTCCTAGAGCTGAAGGATTGGAACTTTTAAGATTGGAACTTTTAAGATTGAAAGAGTAAAAATAAAGAAAATAATAAGGATCAAAGCAAGATAAACACACCACTGTAAAAAATTTAGAACAACAGAAATCAAAAGAAAATTTTAGATATCTTTAAAGAAAAATAGATCTCTAGGGACGCCTGGGTGGCTCAGTCTGGTAAGTGTATGCCTTTGGCTCAGGTCATGATCCCGAGGTCCTGGAATCGAGTCCCACATCTGGCTCCTTGCTCAGCAAAGAGTCTGCTTCTCCCTCTGCCTGCTGCTCCCCGTACTTGTGCTCTCTCTCTCTCCCTCTCTCTCTCCCTGACAAATACATAAAATCTTTTTTTTAAAAAAGTTAAAATAAACAAATAAGAAAGAAAGAAAGATCTCTAAAGAAAGGGGAATCAGGGGGTGCCTGGGTGGCTCAGTCAGTTAAGCATCTGCCTTCAGCTCAGGTCATGATCCCAGAATCCTGGGATCAAGCCCCACATCGGGCTCCCTGCTCAACAGGGAGTTGGCTTCTCCCTCTCCCTTTCCCTCTGCTGGGTCTCACTCACTCTCTCTCAAATGAGCAAGTTTTAAAAATCTTTAGGAAACAGGTGGGTGGCTCAGTCGTTAAGTGTCTGCCTTCAGCTCGGGTCATATTCTCAGGGTCCTGGGATCAAGCCCCGCATCGGGATCCCTCTCCCACTCCCCCTGCTTGTGTTTCCCTCTTTCACTGTGTCTCTGTCAAATAAATAAATAAAATCTAAAAAAAAAAAAAAAACTTTAGGAAAGAATAAAAAGAAATGGGAATCAGTATGGCAAGGGACTCCTTAACATAAACACTTAAGGCTAAATGAAAATAAAGCAAAATCCTGGGTGAAAATGATTTTCAACTTCAAAACCACACTCAAACAATCAAACAAGCATAAGGGTCTAATAGGGAAATTTTCAAATACGCAGTATTTCCCCAAAAATTTACCTTCATGTACCCTTTCTCAGGAAGCCACTGGTAGATGGTCACCAAAAAAGGGAACAAGGGCATAAAGTAAGATAAAGGAATATATGGAATCCAGGAACAAAGAATCCAACACTGATGGAGCCAAGGGGATTCCAAGGATTGTGGTGAAAGTCCAGTAATGGCAGCTATGCCTCAAGAGCTACCAATACAGACAGGAATAGGGGGACAGAAGGTTCTGATGGGATTCCACAGGAAAATAAATGGAACTGATAGACTACCTAATAAGTGGGACCATAGAAAATTGGCCTGAACAGAGTTGTTGGAAGGTATGAGAAGACAACAGACTCAAAGAAAACAAAGCAAAATGAGAGGATGGGGAAAAGGGAGGAAGAAGTGAAAGAGAGTAGAGTGGAAGTCAATACATAATTCTAAAACTGCTATATTAAGTGACAGCAGAACATGCTTATTACTTAGAAATATGGAGACCAGACAAAGAGCTAAAAGAGTTACTTCAGAGGAGAATTAAAAGAGCTCTCCTTTCCACATTCACCAAGCAGAAAACAGGAATACCAATAATGAAACATATCTCACATTCTAAGAGGACTTGTCATATTGTGTTAGAAATACATTTTCTTGACTGAGAATTTTAGGCCAAAATGTGGATTTTATAGCAATTAACAATAAAGTTGGGGAGGGACGCTTTGCTGGCTTAGTCAGTAGAGCATGCAATTCTTGACCTCAGGGTCGTGGAGTTCACCCCCTATGTTGGGCGTGGAGCCTACTCTAAAAAAAAAAAAAAAAAAAAAGGGGGAAAGGAACAAAGAGGAGGGAAGGAATCACCTTTTTAAGCACCTTCATGGCAAATATTTTCCCAGTATTTGCTCCTGTTACTTTTCGTACTTGAAAAACCTGGATAAAAAATAAAAGTGTTTGTTATTAAAAGCTAAACTATGCTAGTCACACTCCCTTAATTCCTATTTATAGAAAACAGATGATACATAGTTTATATTCTTATAAAAACTAGTAACACAAAGACTGTGCAAAAATGATGACCTCAAAGAGCAGACTATATTAAAAATTTAGTAATAAAATCTGTTAAACATGGGACTGTCCTATTTGGTCTGCTGACATCTGGTGGCAAAGTTGGTCAGTGACCATCCAATAATGAGCACTCTATATAACTTCATACACAAAATCCAAGTTTTCTTGGAAAAAGCTATAATCAGGGTTTCCAGAAGCAGAATACCAAAAGTAAAAATTATAAAATATTTTTAAGTTTCTTCCAGGAATGCCACTGTTCTTGCTTCACATAAAACTTTAATAATAGTTGACAGGAATTACTGTTTACCTATTCCTTAAAAAGGCTAACTATATAAAACATCATGCAATAGCTAAAATAATGTGCGACTCAAAGTGCATGTGTTCCACATTCGAGATGATTAGAACACATCAGAATGTGTCCTTAAGCCTGAGAAGAACCTACAAATGTCACGCTATGAAAAAATTAACACTACACAGTACCATAAATAGTTCTTAAACTTAATCCTAACTACTAAAATGTTATCCAAATTCTATGTTTTGATAAACAATAGCTAGGTATAAATTTTCTTGGGCAGAATCACAAAGGTGAGGTCACAAATTAGAAAGACTTGGGCAAAATATGAAGCTAAGAAGTTCTCTTCATTTTTCTTCTCCCTTCTTATATTTTTCAGCTTCCCTAACTCTAATGCTCCAAATACTGCAAGTCAAAGAAAACCAATTCAGATTTAGATCTCAGTAATAGTAACAATTTAATGGCCATGCCTCCTAAAAGTAAGGAGTGGTTTGTTTTTTAAGAGGATACCTATAGAGGATTCCATTTAACCAAAAGAAGGAAAGATTCCTCTAATAATAGACTTTGCCTGGCACAGTTGCCTATTTATTTATTCAACAAATACTGACTGAGTGCCTATTATGTGTCAGTCTTTTATGTGTATGTTGGTAGGAAGAGAACTTCTGTACATCCCTCAAATAATACCAGGTTAAGTGATCATATCCTTTGCTGATAGCTAGTAAACAAAGATTGAAGAGGACTGCTAAACCAGGATCTAAAAATTAACCTACCCAAGACAGACAACAGCTCTTATTTCAAAAATACTTCCTACCTTTCCGTAGCCCCCTTTTCCAAGTACCCGAAGTAGCTCAAAACATTCTGGTCTGATTTTTTCTGGCCCTCTGTTCACACTAGTTTCCGAAATTTCAAATTTCTCACAATGTTCCATGCCACTGAGGAGAAAAGTAAAACCAAAAGTAAATTCTCAAAAAGTTAAATTATCTTCAGTTTACTATAATTGTAATCCAAATAAGTAAAAAGGAAAAGGTATATAACAACAAATTTACTATCTGTGCTCTCAGTAAACTAATGATTCAATGGCAAGGTAGGTCAAGATTAGGATGGCTTGATAATTGCTTATCTGCTTGTTTACAGAATATGCTATTATTTTTTTTTAAACATCAAGCACCCCCAAACTAAGATAAATTAGAACAAGTTTATTAAGTTGACAAAGGCAAAAAAGTCTTCTAGCTATTCATATTTAGTTCATTCAAAATGTCTATGAGACTAGGTATTATCCAACTTCATTTGGCAACTTCAGAAAATCTGGGAACTTTGTAGAAGTACCCAATTAGTTCAAGAATTTATGCTACAAAAATTCTTGCTAATAAAATGTATCCATGCACCTTTCCATATCTACCATTAGCTTGATTTAAAGACTCCAAAAGTGGCATTTAAGTGGCAATTTGTCCCTTCAATGCTTTTTATATGAGTTATCTTGGTCTACCCCAACCCATGGTTTTTACTTAAGGTTGGGGTACAGAGCAGATTAATCACCATTCTCATTTAATAGAGTTTGCCTAAAATGACTTGAGATTGCACATATCTGTATGAATGATGTATTACAAGCAAAACAAAAAGCATTTGACTTTGGAAGGCATTTCTAAAAATTTTATTTTTAAGTAAGAAAAGTTGACTCTCTATTAACCTAATGAAAATTCCTTACCCACTCAGACTCATATTCAGTATACTATAAGTCAGAATGAACATCTTTCTCTCAAAATCTATGTATGATCTCAAAACCCTGGATATATTACTATATGGTGCTAAACTCAATAAACTAAGTGTACATATATGACTAGATAATTAAGAACAGGTTATTGGAATCACATGATGGCTACAAACTGGAACTGATAAAACCTACTTGTAAGAAAGACAGCACAATGAAATCTTTTCATATACACTTACAGTTCATATGGTCCAACTCCCCCATGGTCCATGCTTTCATTTAACTGACCCTGAAAAATGTTAAAGTTTTAAACATAAATAATCTCATAAACATAGAATCAAAATACTTAATGCTTCACCCTACTACTAAAGGAGAAATGAATGAAATAAACCAGCTTAAAAATTCTCCATACTTTAATAACCAGCAAATGTGGTGATGAACAAAATAAGGTACACGATACCACAGGGATTTCACTTTTAATTTTCTATGACAAGCTACAGATGCTACTGATCAATGATCTACAAACAAACTAGGTGATAGCTCCTTTAAAAATTACATTTATTCAAAAGATATATTTTGTGTATTATGAAACTAAAGGCACCAGATTCTAAGTATGAATTACTAAATCAAATGATTTACAAAAAGTACTGTTCTGAATATGATTCTGATACACAAGACTAACATAACATGTAACTACAACCTAACTAAGCCTACAGTAACCACAACCAGTCCAAGATACTGTAGTGTATAATGTGGCTGATCAAAGCAAAATAATTAAGCAGCACCCTCAAATTGTCAAGAGTTACGCTGGCCAAACATTTTTATTCTGACCATAGTATAAATGGATGCAAAATTTAATTAACTTTCTGTACACTAACAATGAACAACTCAAAAATGAAATTAAAATAACTCTGTTTGCAATAGTATCAATAATAAAATAGCATCAATTAGAAAAAATTTAACAAAAGTGTAAGACTTATACATTTGATAACTATAAAACATTGCTGAAAAAAATTAAAGATCTAAATAAATCAAAAGACATTCCACGTTCATGGATCTGACAACTTAATATTGTTTAAGATGGTTCTACTAACCAAACTGGTCTATAGATTCAACTCAATCCTATCAAAATCCCAGGTTCCTTTCTTACAGAAATTGACAAGCTGACCATAAAATTCATACAGAAATGCAAGGGACCCAAAATAGCTAGAACAATTTTTGAAAAAAGGAGAACAAAGTTGGAAAACTGACATTTCCTGATTTTAAAGTGTATTTACTACAAAGCAACAGCAACGAAGACAATGAGGTACTGGGATAAGGACAGACATATAGTTCAATGAAATAGAATTAAGAGTCCAGAAATAAACCCTTATATTTATGGTCAACTAATTTTTGACAAAGATGCCAAGAAAATTCAATGGGAAAGAGACAGTCTTTCAATAAATGGTGCTAGGACATTTGGATATACACATGCAAAAAAATTACTTTGGTCCCCTACTTCACACCGTATTGCACCACACTAAAAAATTAACTTAAAATTCATCACAGGCCTGGGGTGCCTGGCTAGCACAGTTGGTTGGACGTCGAATTCTTGGTTTTGGCTCTGGTAGTGATCTCAGGGTCATGGGACTGAGCCCTGCATCAGGCTCCATGCTTAGCACAGAGTCTGCTTGGGATTCTCTCTCCCTTTCCCTCTGCCCCTTCCCACTGCGTGTACACATTCTCTTTCTCGCTGTCTCTCAAATAAATAAATCAATCTTGAAAAAAAACTGATCAGGGCCTAAATGTAAGAGCTAAAACTAGAAAACTCCTAAAAGAAACCTAGGACGGAGTAAATATTCATCTTGGGATAGGCAATGATTTCTTAAGACACATCACCAACAGGCGCCTGAATGGCTCAGTCAGTGAAGTGTCTGCCATCAGCTCAGGTCATGATTCCAGGGTCCTGGGATCCAGCCCCATGTCAGGCTCCCTGCTCAGCAGGGAGTCTACTTCTCCCTCTGTCCCTGCCCCCACTCGTGCACTCTCTCCCTCTCTCTCTCGATCACTCTCTCTATCAAATAAATAAAATCTTTGAAAAAGACACATCACCAAAAGAACAAACGATTCAAGGAAAAAAAAAACCCAATAAACTGGACTTATTCAAAATTTAAAACTTTTGCCCTTCAAAAGACATTATTAAGAAAGTGAAAAGAGGGCGCCTGGGTGGCTCAGTCGTTAAGCATCTGCCTTCGGCTCAGGTCATGATCCCAGGGTCCTGGGATCGAGCCCCGCATCGGGCTCCCCGCTCAGCGGGAAGCCTGCTTCTCCCTCTCCCACTCCCCCGCTTGTGTTCCCTCTCTCGCTGTGTCTCTCTCTGTCAAATAAATAAATGAAATCTTTAAAAAAAAAAAAAAAAGAAATAAAGAAAGTGAAAAGAAACCCCACAGAAGAATTTATAAAGAAAGAACTTCTACAACTCAAAATTTTAAAATAACCCAATTTTTTAAAAAGTGTGTTAGAATCTGAATAGGTATTTCTCCAAACAAGATACACAAATGGTTAATAAGCACCTGAAAAGATGTTCAACATCATCAGCCATTACAGAAATGAAATGCAAATCAAAATCACATTGAGATATCCCTTCATATCCACTAGGGTGGCTATAATTAAAAAGAAAAGTTGGGCAAGAAGTAGAGAAATTAGGGGTGCCTGGGTGGCTCAGTCATTGGGTGTCTGCCTTCGGCTCAGGTCATGATCTCAGGGTCCTGAGATTGAGCCTGAGCCCCGCGTCCCGCATCGGGCTCCCTGCTCAGCAGGAAGCCTGCTTCTCCCTCTCCCACTCCCCCCGCTTGTGTTCCCTCTCTTGCTGTGTCTCTCTCTGTCAAATAAACAAATAAAATCTTTAAAAAAAAAAATTAGAAGTAGAGAAAATTAGAACACTGGTACACTACTGTCAGGAATGTAAAATGGTGCAACCTCTTTAACGGTTTGGCAGTATCTTCAAAAATTAAACATAGACTTAACATATGACCCAGCAAATCTACTCCTAGGTATCTACCCAAGAAAAATAAAAATATATGTCCCATAAAGACTTGGGCACAAATGTTCTTAGCAGCATTATTCACAACAGTCGAAAAATGGGAACTCCAATGAACATCAACTGGTGAACTGATAAATTGTGGTTGATACATACAATGGAATACAATTTGGCTTTATGTACATACTATGACACAGATGATCTTCAAAAACGTCCTGTTAAGTGAAAGAAGCCAGACACAAAAGTCCACATACTGAATGATTTGGTTTATATGGAATGTCCAGAAAAGGCAAATTTATAGAGATGGAAAGTAGACCACTGGTTACCTATGGATTGAGGTGGCAATAAGGAGTGACTATAAATGGGCCCAGTTTCTTTTAAGGGTGATAGAAATGTTCTAAAACTAAATTGCAGTGATGGTTGTACAACTCTATAAATATACTAAAAGTCACGTAATTGTTAAAAAAAATAACTTAGGTGCTCGCTTCGGCAGCACATATACTAAAAAAAATAACTTGGCAGTAGAAATTCAGTTATTAATATTATAAAATATAGTTTTAAAATGAGTATTCTTGAATATAGTCTGGTTATGAGTCTTTCAATTTATACAAAAGGATATCACTTAATTGGGCTTTCAAAAATGATGTTTTTTTAAGTGTTGAATCACTAAATTGTACACCTAAAACTAATATTACAGGTTGACTAACTGGAATTTAAATACTTTTTTAAAATGCTAAGTTTTTATTGAACATTTTAGAATAATTAAAAAAATATTTAGGTGAACACATCTTCCTTCAAAGGTACCACTGCACATTCAAGCTACACAAAGAAAACTGATAGTATTTTTTTTTTTTTTAAGATTTTATTTATTTATTTGACAGTGAGAGAGAGAGCACAAGCAGGGGGAGCAGCAGGGAGAGGGAGAGGGAGAAGCGTGGGGCTCGAGTCCCCAGGACTCTGGGATCATGACCAGAGCCGAAGGCAGAAGCTTAACCAACAGAGCCACTAGGCACCCAGAAAACTGATAGTATTCTTAAACAAGGGACACTTAAATGCCCCCCAAACTACAAATTTTCAGCCAAAATTTGTTCATAGTGTGAACAAGTCAGGATGAAGTCTAATACTAGGGATATATGTTTCAATGTTAGACTGAGCCAAATGGATGAAGCAGTATCAAGGGGAAAAAAATTCTTGCAGTTTCAACTTGATACAGTTTCTTTTGGGGGGTAGGGGTAGTTATGGTTAACGGTTTTTTTGGTCTCTGGTGCTTCACATAATCACGTATGATGGTTTCACTTTAAAGACAAAAGACTAACTTCTCTCAAATGTGGTAAAACTGGAAATATATAATTGTTTTTACTTTAATGTTAGTTTTACTTAATTTTAAATTAAAGACCACAGGGTAGTTAACACTAAACCATGACTTTGAAGCCACCTAGAAAGATATGCCCTGTGGCTATGTTTCATTTCCGGAGCCAGCCAGGCCTGTATTAGCACCTGCATCTGTGTTCATAACTTCCTACCGTTACCTTCTGGAGCAGAAGCATTTGAGGCACAATGCTTTTCTGCTACCCCATGTTACCTTTAGAAAAGTCTCACACCAGAAGCATCAGGCTAACATTATATAATACATAGACAACTCTCCTTCAGAGGAAACTTTTTAGATTTTTTTTCTTCTGCTTTAAGCTTTATGACCCATCCAATACTCTTTTTCACGTGCTACTATGATTGACAAAGTGAATCCTGCTCATCTAAGGTACTATTCAAGATATGTTTCAAACCAGCCCACCAAACTATTTCCAAAGTTTTAAATTAAAATTGTATATAAATTCAAGTTAATATGCCTAAAATCCCAATCAAAGAGGGAACATTTCATAAACATGTAAATAAATTGTTACAGAACGGGTGAAATATCCTCAATCCAGATATTCATTATACTGTTTATCCACTTGCCTGGCTGTTTGCTCACAGACATTTCCTTATAAAATAAGATTCAGTAATTCAATGAATTGGGAGAAAAGGAGTAAACCTTGCTCAAAATCTTGAACTATTTAAAAGTGCTTTATAGTGCCTATTATAATGCAGGATAAGCATTGATGTTTTTCTATAATTTTCATAACAGTGAACATTATTAGCTATAGCACTTCGTTTTTCAAAGCACTAAAAAATTTTAAACTTTTTGCTCAATAAAAATCTGATATCCCAATCTGAAACTCATGCACTAAGCTTCTGTGACTACTTCAAATTTTGAATTAGTAAAGTAAAAATTAAGGATTAGACTTTTCTATTACTCTTTTAACTTTGTGTCTCCACAGAAAACAGAGGTTTCCAACATCTTCATAATCTAGTGAAAATCTCTAGAGGAAAACTTTCCCTTAGTTTCAACTCACTCTCCCCAAATTATACCATCACCAATGAAAAACGAACAAAAAAGACCCAAACCTAACCATCCAGCCCCCTCCCAAAAAATGCTCTTACCCGCTGCTTTTTAATATAGTCCTTTGAGGTATTCAATCAGGGTCTTTTCTTAGGTAACATTCAGCTTTATCCATAAATGCATTCATTTACTGTCCTCATCCTTTACTCACTGAAGAATTAATTATGATGTATAAATACATATATTTCCTAATACCAATTTAGTCAGTGTAACATATCTAAAAAGGCATGTATCTCTGAATAGGACCAATAATTTTAAAAATCCTACAGTTTCAAAAATGCAGCACCTCTGGTATAACTGCATTTATTAAGTCTCTAGGCATAGATGAGGGTAAACGTGAATGTTTGGTTCCTTGGCAATGAGTAACACTGACAAGTTGTATTTCCATGAACTAGCTAACTGCTTAATATGCAAGAATATCTTAAGTATTTTATATACTTAATCTCACATAATCCTCATTTGACAGAGAAGAAAAAAGTGTCAGAATAAGCAATTTATTCTAAATCACACAGTCAGTGACAATGCCTGGAGGGATCTGAATCAACTTCTGACCCACCACAGAGGTACAGTATGAACAAGACTAGTAAATGCAATGAAGAAGCTATGCAATGAAGCCTGCAGGCTGGAGTCAGAAGACACTACTAGTTAACTAGTTATCTATGTGGTCTTGGGCAATCACCTCTCTGGTTTATGCCTCCGTTTCCTTACTATACGATGAAGAAGTGGGGCTACTCGGATATGCACCAATGTTTTTAAAAGTTTGTGTACTAAATGTTGCATATTCACAAATAGCCAGATTTTCAAGAATCTAAACCTCCTTTGTTTTTCAAAATTTTTAAATTTTGTTTTAGAGAAACCTGGGTGTCACTGAATTTCCTCAGGTGGCCAACCCAATCCCATCCTCAACTCTTTTCGCTTGTCCACCTTGAGGAACCTCTTAGAATAACACACTCAAAAGAAATATTTTCAACTCCAAAAGCATTGCTAAGTAAGATAAATTTTGCTGAAGGCTCTTCCTCAAAATCCTCTTTACCTCTGCTTTTTCTCCAAAGTTCCCCTCCCCAGGAGAGTGGTCATATTTCTTTCTCTTTCATATTTCTACCAATCTCTCTGGCCTCCTCTTCCACACTCTCTCAAAAAGGTTTTTGTACCTTTGCTTGTACCCAGCAAAATGAACGTACAGGAGTAGGCCAAAATACATCTCAAGGAGTCCCAATTCATAACAGAAATCTTAATACAGTGTTTTACTTCCAATTGCTTTAACGTCTCCTGAATTATCCAATTTTCTCCCCTGCCCTGCTTCAAAGCCACTGCCATATGGAGCCAATATAATTAATGAAAGTATGCAATACATAGTGAAAGTAGTTCCATATTCGTTTCAAATTGTATGTAGTGTATCAGGTATTCGATTAAGAGGCTAACTGGAATTCCGTAGGCAAACACACTAAAAAGTACACATCTCAATACCCACCTTACAAACTGTGTGATTTTTATTAGACTTATTTGATTATGAAAAGAACAATATTATTTCAGCCCACTTAGTTTCTTACAATGTTCAAAGCTCTTTATTTATAGCATCTAGATCTTTTGGCAACAAGCGGGGCACAACTTACTTTCCAGAAGAGGAAAATCAGGTGAGGAAAAGGGAAGCCCCTTACATAGAGCAAACATCTGACACCAGTCCTTAACTCATGTACTCACCTAGACAGTGGGATTTAAAATCTAAATTATCATGAGGTTATCACGGATGATCATTTGCCCAGAATCAGTGATATAGTATGACAACAGTATTTTTGAACTTCAAGTGCAATTTGTGATTTTTCAATAAATTTATCTTGAAAAAAGAATGATATTCCATAAAGAATAACAAACTATTAAGACATCAAAGGTAAAACCAAACTATGTATTAGGAAAAAACAATTCTAAATTTAGTACCCTAAATTACAGCAAGGAAAGCCCTCGCACCACCATTCACAAGTCTCAGTTCAAGCAATTTATTTTTGGCAAGCCAAATCACAGCTGTCAACGCTGGTTTTTTTCCACCCCCAAATTACACAAAGTGTTTTGAAAAAATGTAGACATCTTCAACTAGGGGAAAAGTTACAAATGCCGTGTGTCGTTATAAATGTTTAAAAAAAAAAAAGTCACACGGAAGGGGGGGGGGTTAAAAAAAAAAAAAAAGCAAACAAACAAACCCTGGAAGATGCAGCAGAGCCCCCTTGCTCCCGAAATAAAACTCCTGGTGGCTGTAACAGCAGCGGCAGCGCTACTCCCGACAGAAGTTTTCAGCTGTCACTTCTAACAGCTGAGCGCTTCCTAGGAGAGAAGCGACAGGCCGAGAAGAGAGGTGGTTGTGGGAGGTCTGAAGATTTAATACTTGAAATCCTACACTCGAAGGGAAACCCTTCAGCACTTCACCTGCACTTAAGGGACACCCAGAAAGCGCAGTCCCCCTCCCCCCAACATGCGCTTACACCACTCGCGCCCCGCCACACTCAAGTTCAACAGCTCGAGGAATCGACCACGCGCCCTTTCTCGTCCCCTCCGCAAATAGACTGCTCCGGGCTGCGCTGATCTGGGGCTACCGGCGCGACCTGCACCTGCGAGCCCCGAAGCGGCCTCACACCTAGGGCCAGGTCCGCCCCGCCCGCTCCCCTGCCTCGGACCGCGCGGCGCCTAGCTCCTCCTGGAGACTACTCGCGCCCCCCCGGGTCTCCGCGCTCTCCAACGCGCCGGGCTTCCAGGGCCCGCGCCGCCGCCCCGGCCCTGTCACCTCGGGCCCCCCGGGACCCCGGGCCTCACCCCCTCCTCCAGCTCATCCTCAGAGCCCGCGTCCTCTGGCTGGTCCAGGTCTATGTCAAACACTCCTGCCATGTCCTCAGCTTCCCTGTCTCGGAAGTCCGGCGCTGGGTAAAAGCCGTCCCGCCTCCGTCGTCGCCTCATGGGCCCGGACCCGCCGCAGCCACCGCCGCTGCTGCCGCCATCACCGGCTGCTTAGGCTCAGTGCGTCTGCGCCTAGGCCCTAGACTGGCTCCTCAAGTTCAGCGCTAGAGCATGCGTACAAGGGTCTGTGAAGCCAAACTGTGGGCAATGAACATGCGTAGAGCTATCTCCTGGAGCCAGGTACTGGCAGAAACATGCGCAGAACCCCAGCCGAAGCCTCTTATGGTAGCTAGATCGTGCGCATTCTCGGCTAAAGCTTTTGATGGACAATGAGCATGCGTACCTTGTCTGAAGTTGATAAATTGAAATTGAACATGCGTAATTAACCTTTCTGAATAGAGGGGGGAAAAAAACACACACACAACAAAACTCTTCGTTTGTGAACATGCGCAATTCGTTCTCCGTAGCCTTTTTTTAAAATCGAAAGTGAGCATGCGCATAATGAGGGGGTTGGCCCGCTGAAGTTTGAACGGGACGGAAACGGCTGGTTCTGGGTCTGTGAGTGAGTGGGGTTTATGGGGAGCTCCTGGGACTGGTGGGGAAAGGGAGAAACTTGGTTTTGCTATTCTATTTCGGTGGCCTTGCGAAAGTCACATAACCTTTCAGAGTCTCAGTTTCCTTATCTATTAAATGAGAATACCTAGTTTGCAGGGTTGTTTGAACATTGTAAGTACAGTCTGGCTCGAAAGCACCTGCTCTTTCCAGTGCTGCGAAGACCTGATGTGAAGTCTTTACCAAAAATTGTCTCTTTTCATTGTTAAAAATAGTGAAGACTTACTCTCCTGTTTCATCTAGTCCTCTCTTTCCAAGCTTTGTCTTCCTTGCTGTCTAAACAGAAGTCTTTCTTGCGTTATTGTAGTTACCAGGCCAGAAGGTGATTGGTAGAAAGTCATTAGTTAGAAGAGAGAAAATTAATGTTAATTAAAGGTACAGTTGTTGAGCTAACTTTTGTGTTCTGTGTGCCCCTGTAGTATAAAGTATGTACTAGGAATTCCTTCAACTAGCATTCATTTTGTTTTGTTTTGTTTTGTTTTAAATGCATGCTTAGGAACACAGTGAATACAAATCAGATTTCAGACACTATTGAGCTGTCTATGAATGCATTTGGGTACAGTAAATTCCAAATCCCAAAAATATGTAGAGAAAGAAAACAACTTCCTTGAATGATTAGCTCCTTAGACAACATAGCTATTTCATCTACAACACCATATATATGGCATTTTTAAATTATGTTTTTTATTGATGTACATCTGACATTTTATTTGTTCCTTGTTTATTAGTACTGTAGTGATTCTCAAAGCCTATATTTTTCTATTACAGGTTGCTCACTTTTTTGAGGGAATAGGCCTAGTTTGCATCTCAGCATGTCAATAGTAACAGTGCAACTTGGTCAGTGTGGTAATCAGATTGGTTTTGAAGTATTTGATGCTCTACATACTGACTCACACTGTCCCCAGGGACTCTGCTCTAAAAGAGAGAATGAGGCATATCAAGCATCTTGCAAAGAAAGATTCTTCAGTGAGGAGGAAAATGGAGGTATGTGTGATCCATCTATATTCCTCTCCTTTATCTGACACCTCTTCAAGGCCAGGTCCTCAATCCACATGGTGTCTGAACCCCATCTCTTCCCATCTTTCTAGGGAATGACTTTGCTCTCAGCCCTTTGTTTCTGTGTTAACAACCTTTGCCTCTCCACTGGCAACTTCCTGTCAGCACATGAGCATGCTCAGATCTCACCAACCTAAAACCAACCAACCAAACAACATACAACTACAGCTTTTTTTTCTTTTCTTTTCTTTTGTTTTTTAAAGACTTATTCCCTGGCGCGCCTGGGTGGCTCAGTCGGTTAAGCATCTGCCTTCGGCTCAGGTCATGATCCCAGGGTCCTGGGATCGAGCCCCGCATCGGGCTCCCAGGTCAGCAGGGAGCCTGCTTCTCCCTCTCCCTCTGCCTGCTGCTCCCCCTGCTTGTGTTCTCTCTCTCTGTCAAATAAATAAAATCTTTAAGAAAAAAATTTTATTCCATTTTGTGTGTAGGCACTGTGGGGTGGTATAGAGTACAGAGATTTGGAATTTGGAATAAGCGTTGCAATTTTTTTTAAGTAAACTCTGCCCCCCATATGGGGCTTGAACTCACAACCCCAAGATCAAGAGTCACATACTCTACCGACTGAGCCAGCCAGGCACCCCAAGCTTTTCTTTTCCTTCTTATCTCTCTACCTTCTCATCTAAGATTCTCAAACCAACTACAGTCCTGCTTTAAGCCCTACACCACTACTGAAGTGCTCAAAGAAAAGTTCCTAGGGGAGTGGAGGGATGGGGTAACTGGGTGATGGACATTAAGGAGGGCATGTGATGTAATGAGCATGGGGTATTATATAAGACTGATGAATCACAGACCTGTACCTCTGAAACCAATAGTACATTGTATGTTAATTAAAAAAAAAAAAAAGTTCCTAGTGGGGAACCTGGGTGGCTCAGTCGGTTAAGTGTCCAACTTTTTTTTTTTTAAGATTTTATTTATTTATTTGACAGAGCGAGACACAGCGAGAAAGGGAACACAAGCAGGAGGAGTGGAAGAGGGAGAAGCAGGCTTCCCACCCAGGCACCCCAAGCATCCAACTCTTGATTTCAGCTCAGGGTTGTGAGATCGAGCCCCGCATCGGGCTGGATGCTGGGTGTGGAGCCTGCTTAAGATTCTCTCTCTCCCTCTCCCTCTGCCTTTCCC